>NW_024467575.1:3199894-3768877 GCF_000804445.1 Metarhizium album ARSEF 1941
CTTTTGGAGTATAAGGTGTATTTTCTCTATCTCTATCGTGGATACCCCCTACTATATGTGAATACAACCATGGCGAATGTTGTGTATGCCGCAACTTTGTCTATATCGTTTCCTCGAGTCCGAAGACGTGAACAGTATTCTTCCAGGCTGCCTCACAGACGTCTTCAACTCTGACGCCCTTGATGGCAGCGATGATCTGGGCCACGCGCTCAATGGTGCATGGTTCGTTTCTGCCCTTGACCATGGCGCCTTCTTCCCACTTTTCCTTCTTGACGACCTTGAAGCGGTCTGGTAATTGGGACCGCTTCTTCTCATTCTTTTGTCTCCCGGGCTGTTTTGTCCCCGGCTCGGGCACCACCGTTCCGTTCTGCACAGGAAAGTGCTCGGCGCTTTCCTCCACCAGGTACTTGTATCCTTGGTGGCTGGGGCGGACTTCACACCACGGACCATCCGTCTCAATCATGAGCCGGTCGAGACGGACGGCCTTGACGACTTGACAATTCTCCTCCGTCTTGAAGCTGCACCCGTTGATGCCAATGTACAGTCCCAGTTCCATCAGCTCCGTCATTTCCTCCATGGTGCCCGTAAAGCTGTGCACGACGCCGCCCTTGTCAAGGTGTTCTAACCTTTCGCCAAATACGCTCTTTAAAATGGCCACAAAGTCGCCGTGGGCGGCTCGCGAGTGCAGAAACAATGGCAGTTGGGGCTGCAGCGAGGCGGCGACACGTAGCTGTGCCGCAAATGAGTGCTTCTGGATCACCCTATTGCAGTAATTTAGCCGGTCATAGTCGAGGCCGAATTCACCCATGGCCACCATGTGCGGCCGGCTGGATGACCTTGCTTGCGCCACGGCGGTAGTGAGCTGTTCGATGGCATGCGCCGACCTCGCGGTGTCAGGCTGGTGTTCTTCTGACATGGGAGCATAAGGGTCGTCCTCACACGGAGTTGTGTGCTCGCTCTGCTTCTTCCTGAGGTCTGCCACGCCGAAGATGGCGCTGCTGCATGGGTGGATGCCTACTGTTGCGTAGCAGGTTCCGGCTGGTCGTTCGCGTCCGTTAGCATCGTGTGTGCCTGCGGGATTGCGATTCAGCGGGCAAGTCGGTGGCATACGTACGGTATTCTAGTGCTAGTTTTAAAGCCTCTCGGGAGTTCTCGATGTCTGATCCTGTAACCATGAGCTTGGTACATCCCACCTGTCGGGCTCGGTCGATGACTCCGGAGAGGTCATCGGGGTGTTTCTGGTGGCCATGATATCTGCCTCTGAAGATGGGGTCGGATAAATTGATTCCAATCTACTGGATGAAAGGTGGTCAGGAAGCGTTATATCTAGAGCTGGAAGCTTTTTCGAGATTTGATCTTCTGAGATGTTGTCGTGACTCGTGACCTACGTCAACATATCTGGGCTTGTAGTTCCCATTCGGGGTCTCGGCCGCCTGGGCAGCCATTGTTGCACGGCGTAATATCAAGCGACTTGGTGATCGTCTCAAGATCATCGAAAATTGTTTTTATCGCCTTTATATTTGCATCGACGGGGGCTTGTTTTTCGATTGAGTCATACAAAGCATCACAGACGATTTGTCTTGTCACGAGCAACTTTGTATTGGTGCCTTGCAACCGGCTGTTGGCATGGCCTCCGTCTCGTGCCCAGTCAGGTGGATCCGTGGACCCATTAATAATGAGGCCAAATTCACGTGACTTCGCGCCCAAGTGTCAACGCGGATTGACAGCGAGCAGGGGTGCGCGCTCCTGCACGGCGCCCCGCCCTAGTGGATGACGACCAGGCACAAGACCTATGGACAAAGGAATCGACTGCTGCCAAAACCTCCGAGCCGAAGAACCGCAGGTCCGAAACTGCAACTGGAATTCGGAAATACGCCCAGATTAAATCGGTCAGGGACTATTTGATCCGCCAGGGGCGTATCCAGGGAGACCAGGCCGACAATCGCACCTTGGTTGGCGCTGGAATCCGCCCTTGAGTCACAGTGACAGTGCTTTGCCGCAGCCACTGAGGCCCTGATCGCTCACGCTGAGCGGAGGACGGTGGGTGGGGCCGGACCAGTGGACGGATTAAGACAAGTGCCGTTCCGAGTTACATGTTGTCGCGCTAGCAGGTCCCAGTTCTGGTCCGTAACGCGTCGACTGGTTCTGTGCAAAATACGCGCCGCACTTTAAGAAGGCCTTCCATGTCCACCTACTCCGAGTCGCCGCTTCTTTTTCTCGACCCTACACGAATCACCACTGGGTAGTCGGCAACACTGTTTGTCTATTCGCAATTCCTCTCTGCACTTGTGGACCGTGGCAGCAGCTGCTGGTGCTCTGGTAGACACTCGCAGCCATCGAGACTCGTCCTGCATTTGAACCTGTATATCCCACTGCATCGTCGTTTGCTGCCCGCTCAACCCTCAGGGCCGCGTCGTCATCATGTTCGTTAGAAAGCGCGGTATGTCCTCCAACTCGCATACTTGCCATCCAGCCTCCTTTGCTAATAATACCCTGCAGATGGCCGCCAAGAGCGCGTCCAATTCGACAAGATCACTGCCCGCGTCTCAAGGCTGTGTTACGGCCTCGACACGGAACACGTTGATCCTGTTGCCATCACCCAAAAGGTCATATCGGGTGTCTACGGTGGTGTAACCACTGTTCAACTTGACGATCTCGTAAGAAACCTGACCCCTTCCCCTTCAGTCCATTTGCGGTCACGTTCCATGTCCGGTACTGACCTGGGTTGCTTTCCAGGCCGCTGAGACCGCTGCCTACATGACCGTCACCCATCCCGACTACGCCATCCTTGCCGCCCGTATCGCCGTCTCCAATTTGCACAAGCAGACCAAGAAGCAGTGGTCTTCTGTTGTCAGCGACCTGTACCACTATGTCAATCCCAAGAATGAGCGTGCCTCGCCCATGATTTCCAAGGACACGTACGAGTGCGTCATGAGACATAGAGACGAGCTCGACTCGGCCATTGTCTACGACAGAGACTTCAACTACCAGTACTTTGGCTTCAAGACCCTGGAGCGATCATATCTTCTCAAGCTCAACGGTAAGATTGTCGAACGACCTCAGCACATGATCATGCGTGTTGCTGTCGGCATCTGGGGAGACAACATTGAGCGCGTTGTCGAAACATACAACCTCATGTCCAGCAAATTCTTCACCCACGCTTCACCTACACTCTTCAATGCCGGCACTCCTCAAGCCCAACTGTCTTCGTGCTTCTTGGTCGACATGAAGGATGACAGCATTGAGGGCATCTACGACACTCTCAAGACTTGTGCCATGATCTCCAAGATGGCCGGCGGCATCGGTCTCAATGTTCACCGCATTCGTGCCACTGGCTCCTACATAGCCGGTACCAATGGTACATCCAATGGCATTATTCCTATGCTCCGCGTCTTCAACAACACTGCCAGATATGTTGACCAGGGTGGTAACAAGCGTCCCGGTGCCTTTGCCATCTACCTGGAGCCCTGGCACGCTGACGTCTTTGAATTCCTCGATCTCAGAAAAAACCACGGCAAGGAGGAAGTCCGTGCTCGTGATCTTTTTCTTGCCCTCTGGATCCCCGATCTATTCATGAAGCGTGTCGAAAAGAACGGCGACTGGACTCTGATGTGCCCCAACGAATGCCCTGGCCTTGCCGACTGCTACGGTGAAGAGTTCGAGGCTCTGTACGAAAAGTACGAGCGAGAGGGCAAAGGTCGCAAGACTGTTCGTGCCCAGAAGCTCTGGTACTCCATCCTTGAGGCTCAGACCGAGACTGGTAATCCCTTTATGCTCTACAAGGATGCCTGCAACAAAAAGAGCAATCAGAAGAACCTGGGTACCATCCGTAGCTCCAACCTCTGCACTGAGATTGTCGAATACTCGGCTCCCGACGAGGTTGCCGTCTGCAACCTTGCCTCCCTTGCTCTGCCTGCTTTTGTCGACTACAACGAGGGTCGATATGACTTTCAGAAGCTCCACGAGGTCACTCAGGTTGTCGTCCGTAACCTCAACAAGATTATTGACGTCAATTACTACCCTGTCCAGGAGGCTCGCAACAGCAACATGCGACACCGGCCGATTGGTGTTGGTGTTCAGGGTCTTGCCGACGCTTTCCTCGCTTTGCGTATGCCCTTTGAGTCTCCGGAAGCTCGCGAGCTGAACAAGCAAATCTTCGAGACCATCTACCACGCCGCCCTGACGGCCTCGATGGAGCTGGCCAAGGAGCAGGGCCCGTACTCTACCTTTAAGGGATCTCCCGCCTCAGAGGGCGTCCTTCAGTTCGACATGTGGAATGTCACCCCCTCTGACCTGTGGGAATGGGACACTCTCAAAGAGCAGATTAAAGAGCACGGTATCCGCAACTCGTTGCTCCTTGCTCCCATGCCCACTGCCAGCACGTCGCAGATTCTCGGCAACAATGAGTGCTTCGAGCCCTACACGTCCAACATATACCAGCGACGTGTCTTGGCTGGCGAGTTTCAGGTTGTCAATCCTTGGTTGTTGAAAGACCTCGTTGACATGGGACTTTGGTCCGATGCCATGAAGAATCGCATCATTGCTGAGAATGGTTCCATTCAGAACATCCCCAACATCCCCGCCGATATCAAGGCTCTCTACAAGACCGTATGGGAGATATCTCAGCGACAGGTTGTCCAGATGGCCGCCGACCGTGGTGCCTTTATCGACCAGTCTCAGTCTCTCAACATTCACATGAAGGACCCATCAATGGGCAAAATCACCAGCATGCACTTTGCCGGCTGGAAACTGGGTCTCAAGACTGGCATGTACTACTTGCGCACGCAGGCTGCCGCCGCTCCTATCCAGTTTACAGTTGACCAAGAGGCCTTGAAGGTTGCCGACGCCAATGTTGGCAAAGACAGACTTCCCAAGAAGCGAACTGCCCCTGCTGGCACCAGCTACATGAGTTCCGTATCTGCTGTGCCCCGAGCCGCGTACCTGAGGAAGGAAGACGGCAGCAACTCTGTCAACGCTAATGGCATTCCCACCCCTAGCAACACGCCTCCGCCCGCTGGTGCTTCCCGCCCCATTGCCTCCCCGAGCAAGCCAGCCGCCATCAAAGCTGATGTCGATGATGGCGACAGCCCCAAGGTCCTGCCTACTGAACCGTCAGAGGGCATCAAGGACGAGGAGCTTGCTGAGCCAGGGACGGAGCGTAATGGTCAGTCTGAAGACGGCCATGACAGCGAAGAGCGTGAGCGGGACATCTACTCCAAGGCCGTCCTTGCCTGTAAGTGTCTAGCCAAGTTTGGAGTCGATGCACAGGCCCATTTGCTAACTGAGGCGTAACAGGCAGCATTGATAACCCCGAGGCCTGTGTCATGTGCAGTGGTTAATTTCTAATAAAAGAATACATGTGATCCCTCAAGAGGAAGAATATAACGATTTGCTGACGAGCTGGGTACGACGGCACGCATGGGTTGGTTTGATATTGGGTAATTCATTTTGATTTTCTCTTCCAAGGGCATCAAGCCGGTCGGTCCATGATGGAGCGCGAACACGCTCCTTGCTGTTACGGCGGTGGAAAGTTTCGTGTATAGCCGAAACTCGGGTTATTGTCATGGGCTGATTTACTCTTGTAGCATGGTTTGCATGTTTTTTTTTGTCTTTCTTTGAGACACAGAGACAGCCTACCGGATGTCTTGAGTTGTCGCAGTCGTGCGTACGCATAGCACGGATGAAATTTACGAAACACATGAAACAACTTCAGGACCAAGTGTACTGTTTGTCAAGTTGGCGCATTGAGTAGCAATCTTGTTTCCCAAGTACAAGAGAGGTATGTAAGAAGCCGATGGTCTCTACGCGGTCCGTATCGATGACGGGTGTATTGCCTCACACCAGAAAAACAAACAATGCGGGACAGGACAGGGGCAAGACTGGACAGGACTGGGTTGTGTGTGTCGCACGTAGGCAAGTGAGCGGCAAGGCGAGAGTGAGATGGGGGGAACAGTGTAACGACAAACAGGACACGAGACGCATGAGGAAGGGAGACTGTTGACCCTTTTGTGAATTTGTGAATCGTTGATGGGGGTTGGGTTGACGGACATGAGTCTCTCGCCTGCTGGGTCGCACCAGGCCCGGGTCTTGCTGGCAGTCGGCAGTTGGC
Organism: Metarhizium album ARSEF 1941; assembly: GCF_000804445.1. NCBI lineage: Eukaryota > Fungi > Ascomycota > Sordariomycetes > Hypocreales > Clavicipitaceae > Metarhizium > Metarhizium album. The sequence goes on from NW_024467575.1 coordinate 3,206,004, forward strand.
AGTCGATGTTGACGACGGGACGACGGAACGGACGACGGCATGATGCGTCACATACTTGGTCGGTTCTGCCACGGCTCGAGGCGAGGCGGCGTGGGAGATGAAGGGAAGACGGAAGACGGCGACAGGGCATGGCATGGCATGACGACGGCTTAGGATTCAGTCGTCACGATGTTCGTGCGTCATGCAAAGAGACAGAGGTCCAGGGACCGCAGGATCTTGCCATTGGACGAGACGTGCCTGGGCATGCATGGGATTCGTACGGGCCGCCGTGACATGCAGAGAGGGAGGGTGGGGAGACGGCAGCATGACGTCGATGATGTGATGTCGTCCCTGCGCAAGCAGAGCAGAAGATTGGAGCAGGCTCGCGGCCTGTAGGTAAAGCAGGGTTTCGGGTGTCCTAGACAAAGGTTGAACGAAGGAAGTTGGGGCGATGACTATGTGCCGTCCTGGGAACGGATGCGTGGATGGCTTCTGCCCGTGTGAATGAAGGCGCGACCACTTGCGCGGCACATGATCATGATGCCAGCATAGCGGTGCCTGGGCATGTCTGCCTTTGCCTGGTTGGCTGTCGAAGTCGACGTGTGGCGCGCACGAAGCATGGCTACGAGTACGGAGGGCTCCGTACAATTCAATCTACAACTTGCTTTGATCAGAGCGAGTGGCCGGGCAGGCACCAGCACCAGCACCAGGAGGACGCAGTACTCGGTACACGACGCCGGTTGACGGGTGGTGCCAGGGCTCGGGGGAAACAGGCGTTGCTGGAAAAGGCAGTCGAGTGCATGAAAACGACGAAACTGCCAACCGTCGCCGGCCAATGCCAGCGGCGCGCCACCAAGGAAGGACCAAGGAGTGGGGCAGCGCCAAATCTTCAGCATTACGTACTTACTTACTCAGCCCGTCTTTGTTGCACGGGCACGAGCACAAGCACGAGCACGAGCACGAGCACGAGCAAGAGCACGGCCACGGGCACGGGCACGGGCACTCTTGTCCAAACTCTGCTTGTAAGACTGCCCGCCGCAAGAGTTGTCCGGCCGGAAGCACCTCCCAACGACAATGCCTACATCGCATCCTTCTTGGCGGCTCTGCCATGTTGTACGTTGTACGTTGTAGTCGGGTGCTGCTCTTGCATGGTTTTTGCCCGTTGACCTTGGTAAATCCCGGCTACAGTCTTTTGAGGGCAAGTCCAAGGGCAAGTCCAGCTGGACCGGGGTTGAAACCGTTGGCCGCCGTTTTTTCCATGCGCGTCCCAAATGCCATTGAATCCCCACTTGGAAAAAAATTTCAAAAAAATCCAAAAAAATCGCGAGCCCTTGCACTGGTCACCGTGAATCTCCAAGGTTCCGGTCCTTCATTAGAGAGCTCAGAGGACAAAGTTTATTTGGCACCCGATTGGCCAATCAAAACTCCGAGCCTGGACGATAGTCTTGTTTCTCGAGACCGGTTCTGGAGCAGCTAGTGGCGGCGACGACCCGCTGGCCTCCTAATCCTGGGCCCTGGCCATCCCCGGCCCCGGCCCAGGCCCCAAACCATGACGCTTGGATGGTGGTGCCCACTGCCCACTGCCCGCTGCCCGCGCGATCGGTTTGAGAGGCAACGCCTTGCGGGGCCCAATTTCGTCACTCTTTTCCACTACGGAGTATCAGGTCGTCCAAAAGGAGGCCTCGCTGCTGGTGGCTTTACCTCCTCGTTCGTCATAGACGTACTAAGTGGCAGTGGAAGGCAGAGTTTACTCTTGCCCAGTGACGCAGCCCAGGCTACAGATAAGCATGCGTCCCGTCTTGTTGGCTCAGACGGAATGGTAAATGAAACACCAGAGACAACGGCCCCCGCTCTCCCACAAGACCAGAGACTTACACGGCCATGAGGACTCGCGCCGCCCGAGCAACGCAGCTGAGCTCCCCGGCCATGTTGGCCAAACTCGAAACAGCATAACTTCGTGGAGAGGGCAACAAAGGCCGATGAAATAGCACGTACCACAGGTTTTGAAGGGGACATGGGACATGCCAACGTTTACTCCAAAGACCCTTCTCGTATGGATCATCCGGCAGTCCGTCGAAGACTTTTGCGCGTGGCGATTGTGGCGCGGCAACCAACGTCCAGGGGGGGGCACGAGCAACCTCGATTGGACTGGTCCGTCCCAAAGAAGCCCAAAGAAGCAGTCCAGGGCCGCGCACGGAGTTCCGGGTTTTGTGTTTTGTTTTGTCTGGGTAGCAACGAATTACCGCAGTGCGTCCTGGTTAAGTGCTGCCGCCCCATCGATCGAGATTTGGCACGACTTCGTACCTCATTTCCAATGGCAATGGCGCCAATGCGGTACGGTACGGTTCGGCATAGAGGCTTCCAAATGCTTCCAATTCTCGTCCCTGCCCTGCCTTGCGTTGCCTTTGTTGTGTCTCGCCGCTCCAGGCAGTCTGCGTCAGGTAAAATTGCGCGCGCCCATGGTTCCCAGACGGCCTCGTGTTAGTGCATGTGGCCATGATGTAGCGGTCCGCCCTGCAACCTACGCACTGATATTTAAAATTGACACGCAGAATACCGATGCGCCGTGGCCGTCATGGCCCTCTCTGTTGAACCGTGGGTGAAAATCAAATGGCATTGTCGTCGGCCGAGTTATCAACCAAGCAAGCAGCAAGCGACCAACCTCACAGACAACCACAGCCGGGACCCCCTCCACGTCGCGTCGCAGTCCATGTAGGTTGTCGGCGCCAGCCCGGGGGCCATCGTGTGCTGTCTTGTAAAGGGGGCGGCGACTGGGTAACCCATTGTTGTCTCTGACGACGCCCCGTCCGCAAGTTGGCGGTGTGAGGCCTGGCTTCGTTGAAAAGAGGCTCGCTTTCCAAAACCGGAACGCGTGCTTGTGCATTCGCCGCATGACGACAGACGACGACACCGCCGACGGAAAAGCGGCGGGCGTCGCTGATGTCGAGCCATGGACGGATGGATGTACGTCGGTAGTGCGCGTCAACTCGGCGTCATTGCAACACTGGCAGACCAGACGTGCTCCGTGCCACCTTTGACGACTCTTCGAAAGCGTGTCACCAAAAGTTGCATCTGGAGGCGACTTGGGTGTCGATAGCACGTCACTCGTGAGAGAGCCAGCCGTAGCTCTGGTGATGAACTGCAAGACATTGCAACTGCAATAACTCTCCTTGGGGGTCCGCAAAAGACCGACACCAATTGGCTCTACTTACTCCCTCTGCCTACTCGTGCAACGCCCCACTATGAAATGGCTCGCCAGGGCTCGCCATCTGAGTACTTGGTCAATTTAATCTGCCGGACCATTTACTACAACGATCTCGTGTTATAGCGATTTCGCGCGCACGCCCAGGGGTGACGTCCCTTCTACATGCGTTGAGCATGCTAAAGCAACTTCCTTTTTATAGCGATGTTCTGCTTGGATCTTTCTGAGTGACACCTGCAAAATTGTAGCTGTAACCCTAATGAAATTAGCCATACTCTCGATATTACCTTATCAGCCTTATCGCACGAACAAAAGTCGGTTTTTCCCAGCACAAGCAGTGGCATCGTAACGATACAATCCCTGTACTCCGTAGTCGGGCTATAACCGTGGAAAACCTCTCACAAATGTTTATCCTCTGAAGGCCGTCCCTAGTCCCTACCGGCGATGGAGTCGGCCGACCATGCCGTGCAAGCAACGCAGACCCCGTCACCGACAAGAAAGATGGAGCAGCCCGTGGAACTCGGTGGACGACGGAACCCTCGATGAGGCGTTTTCGAGCCTGCGAGGGAGAGCTCAGTGCCCACTGAGGAGGGTGCCGCGGGTGGCTGGTGTCCGGTGGCTGATGGTGGTGGGCCCCTGCGAACCTAACTTGAGTGCCTGCCTCCTACCAAGCCTACCAAGCCTACCAAGTACTTGGCACTTGCGGAAACGGCCCACCCTGTGGGCCCAGCCATGTCCTAGTGCACCTGAGCCCGGCAAGACACCTTGAGCCCCCAGCATCGATACCTAGTCTGGCTGGACCTGGCAAACCCCAGCTGTGCTGGCCCTATTCCGGAGCCCTCTGTCGTCATGGTATGGCTCCTCAGGCGTGTCATGCCATTGGGCAGGCGCCCAAGCCTGTTCAACACTTGCATCACCGCTTGAGCACCACTTGAGCAGCCGAGGCAGGTGGCACACGGCTGCCGGCCACCTGTTCCTGCCCTGGCCGTCTCTTGCTTTCTTGCTTTTCACAGCTTTGAGCTAACACGAAAAAGACATCAAACAGCACTTGGGCACCCTCGGCCACATCATAAATCTGCTTCTGCCCTCCTCGGTTTTTTCCCTCCTCCCTCACCCCTCTCAAGCCCACGCTCTGATCGTCAATCTCAAGCACTGCCCTACCAACGAGGCCTCGTCTCACTTCCAAGTCCATTATCTAAGGGTAGGTCTACTGCTTTACCCTCTTGATCCCTTTGCTTTTTCTACCTGGCTGTTTGCCTGTCCAGTCGCCCTCGCACCGTCCTTTGCATCTCGCCTGCTCCCTTCCCTGCTCTCCCTTCTGCTCTCCCTTCTGCTCTCCCTGCATGGAAATATCACGGGTCCACTTTGCAAGAAGAGTAAACCATGGGAAAAAGGAAGTCTTTTGGGAACGACGTTGGTCTGAAGCACCTGGGCCACGGCAAGGCTCAACAGCACCGTCTACCTTGAGGAAGGTGGCCACTGGGCTGTCCACGTCTCTCTAGCGGTGCTGTTAACCTTTTGACGGTGTCAAGGTTTTGCAACGACAACCCGCCCAAATAGCGTCCCCAGCATTGTTTATTTGTCGGTGTTTCATTCCTCGGCTGGCCCTCTTGGCCAATCAACCATCCGCGACTATTCACGCCTCACACACCGTGGAATTCTTCAGCCGTTTGTTCGCCTCGGTCGTGTTTACGCTGGAATCTGAATGCTCTACCCATGGTCGATGACTGACGAAGGCTTACAGATTTCTTGTCCGAACCTACTACCGAACACCATCAAGATGAAGTCTACTGTCTTCAGTCTCGCTTTAATCGCGGCTGTTGCTGCTCAAGACTCGGCCAGCGGCCTCGGGTGCGGTGTAAGTTCCCGTTCTGCAGATATTGTTGTTTTCCTTGCTAACAGTATGGTTACAGAAAGTCTGCATCGACAACATGCTGAAAAAGGGCAGCGCTCTCGGCTGCTCAGACGGGGACTGGTCGTGTCTCTGCAAAAACCCAGACTTCCACAACGGTTTGCGCGACTGCTCTACTCAGTCCTGTCCCAACGAGGCCAACCAGGTCATCAAGTTCAGCACAGACGAGTGCGCTCGTGTCGGTGTCAAGGTTACCGGTGGAGGCGCCGGCGCCGGTGGTGCTAGCCAGAGCGGGGGAAATGGAGGTGAAGCCTCCAAGACTGGCGAGGGTGACGGTGGTGCCAAGGTTACTACCATCTACAGCACCGAAACTGGTCCTGACGGCAAGGCCGTCACCACTCCTGTGGCCACTTCTACCATTGGGGCAGGTAACGGCGAAGCTGGTGGCGCCGGCGGTGTCCTCACTTTCACCACCAACGGTTCCCAGGTTGTTAGCACTCTCGCCACCGCGATGAGCAGCTCTTCCGGCACCGAGAGTGCTGGTGCCTCTGAGACTGGCTCTGGCTCTGAGTCTTCAACTGGTGGTGCTGGCTCCGAGTCCTCAACTGGCGGCTCTGGCTCTGAGTCCACCTCGGAAGGCAATGGCGGTGCTTCCCAAACATCCGAGGGCGGCTCCGGCTCGCAGACTTCCGGCAACGGTGGTGCTACATCCACCAGCAAGGGCTTTGCTGTGAGTCCTGAAACATCGTCATTGAAGGAATTGTGCATGCTAACATGTGTGTTCACAGGCCCAGATCACTGCTGCCCCTGGCATCCTCGCCGCTGCCGGCCTCGCTGCTCTCCTCATCTAGGACGGGGAACAATTGGCTGCCCCAACTTTTTTGATGTTTTACGCCGCACATTTTTGATACATAATACCCGTTCATACTTGATACTCAGCACCACGTCTCAACCCCCATCGGCACAAAACACGAAGTTTTGCCAAGTGGACTGGAGATGAGTTATCTAAGGGTTGTTTACCGAGGGTTAGCAAGGCATATGGTTTATGTGTCCTCTTTTGTAATGCCGACGGTGGAGTGAGTAGGTCGGGGCGTGAAATCTGGTTTGCAACGTGTTTTTTTATAAATGGAAAGAAAATTCGGTATACACAGGTCTGGTCGACGACGGGTTTACTTGTGCAGACCCATAAACTACGGCTAGCCTGTGGCGGTTTTCATGATACCCCCCCGGCGATCTGGCCTGGTTCTTCAGGGGTCTGGCTTTCTTGCTCTCATTTAAATATTACATTAATCAATAATTTTTTGGGACTAGGGCGGTCGCCAAGGGGTCTCTGTGAAGCTGTGGCTTGTTTGATACCAATCCGGAATCTTGTCTGTGCGTCGGGTAACGGGGCCCGAATTAATGCGAGGCAAACGGCGTTCTATGTCATGCATCATGCATCATGCGTAGCGAAGTATGTGAAGGACTGACTCGACTGCTTGCTAATAATGTACAGACTTGCGTAGTATACATGATGGAAGAGACATTCACTCTCATTCATGAGGATCGTTCAAGTGAGTGGGCATTCTTTTTAACGCATTTTCTCGTGGCCAGGCTGGACCAGTCCAGCTTTACCGCATCAAAGGCTTGCCAATTTCGCTCTTCCAATTCTTTGCCCTCTCGAAGCCATTGGAGAAGGTTTGGTAATCGTGCAACGCCTGGTACACACCCTCTTTTGAGCTGAGGACGAATGGCCCGTACTGCACGACTTGTTGGTCGAGAGGCGTGCCGGCAATGATGACTGGGAATGTCGGGTTAGTAGTATTCTGTGCCTGGACATGACAGCCTACAGCTACAGGGTAGCTGGGGGTAGCTGGGGGGGAGGGAAGGGGGACAAGGGGGGGAGGTCTGGTCGGTCGTCCAAGCTTGCTTACCAAGCCGCGTGTCCTTTGTGGCATCAGCGTCAGTCTCGACGTGGACGACGTCGCCGTGCTGCTCAAAGACGACGTTGTGGAACTGGTGAACGTGGGTGCGGTCGCGGCCCAGCCCGAACCAGGCGGACCCGTCGAGGACGTAGGCGAAGGCGTTCCAGCCCTCGGGCAGGGGCTGGGTGACGCGGGCGCCCGGGCGCAGGGTCAGGTCGAGGATCCAGACGGGGGTGTAGGCGAGGTCCTTGACCGAGTCGACGCCGTGGCTCTGGCCGGAGATGACCCTGACGGTGGCCCTGCCGGCGTCGACGTCGACGGCGGGGACGTCGGCGGCGCGCAGGTCGCGGTACCGCGGGGCGCAGGACTTGAGGCGCTCGGGCAGGTCGACCCACAGCTGGAGGCCGACGTTGGGCTTGCCGTCGCCCGTGTCGCGGGGCATCTCGGCGTGGACGATGCCGCGGCCGGCCGTCATGAACTGCAGGTCGCCGGGGTAGAGGGTGCCGCGGTTGCCGGCGAAGTCCTCGTGGTCGGTGACGCCCTCGAGCAGGTAGGTGATTGTCTCCTGGCCGCGGTGGGGGTGGTCGGGGAAGCCGGCGCCGGGGGAGACGCGGAAGTGGTCGAGCATCAGGAAGGGCGAGAGGTTGCGCAGCTGCGGGGTGCCGATGGAGCGGCGGACGCGCGCGCCCGCGCCCTCGGACTGCTCGGCGGCCAGGAAGGCCTTGCGGATGGCTCGAGGGACCGGCGCCATCTCGGGGGGGGCTGTCGCTGTCGCTGTCGTGGTCGTGGTCGTGGTCGTGGCCGCTGCGGTGCGGTAGATGGCGAGGATGGCGGCGGCCAGGCCTGCTGTGACTGCCGCGATGAGCGTGTTTTGCAAGTAGTACTTGGTGCCTTGGTGGCGGGGGCGCGGGCGGCTGCGGGTGCGGCTCTTTATAGGCAGTTTTGCCTGGGATGGATGCATGTAATGTGCCTCGTGCGATCAGAGACGATGGAAGTGATTGCGGGCGGTGCTGCTTTTTTTTTTTTGAGAGAGAGAGAGAGATGGGGGGCGGATTCGTCATGTACGAGAAATGAGGCGCCTTTTAAATCACCCGTTGTCGGGCCCTCCCGTTCGTGACGTTGCCTGAGCGTTGGAAGCTGGCAGAAGCTCTGTAATGCTTACGATATTCGTTGCTAGTCACTGGTGTTTTTGCACTTCAAGCGCCTGGGCGACATGATTGGCTGAGAGGCCGTGGAGCGGGCCCCCAGGCCTTAGTCAACTTTACATCAGCAATGGCCGCTCGACGCCCACGTAGGGTAGGCCACCTAATCTGTCGAACCCATGGGTGAACAAAAACACCGCAGTCAACTTTACTCAGCAAAGCTGCCGGCAAAAGTCATTCCGGGAATAACCGGCCATGGGGACGCAGGCCAGAAGAGCGATCGATGGAGAGCGGCAAGAAAAGCAGGTGGGTCCCTTTCACATGTGAACCAGTTACGGAGTAAGTGGCATGTGCGCCACCCTCTCTGGGGGCGGATGGCTCTTCGTCAAACGCCACAGCGATATACAATCCCAACATTCGTTTGCAACAAATCACACGAGGGAGGAAGTCATGTTCAGTGACAAGACACAATCGTTAAGCTCGTCTGCTCAGTAACCTTTTACATTCAGTATCATTTTTGCTCTTTCCTCAAATCATCATCATGGGCCGTTCCAAAATGAATGGGGTTGCGATGCAATTGTCGAGCATTCGTCCGTTTTCTATACTCCTTTTTCCGTCGCTTTTTTTTTTCGGGCAAGGAATGACCAGCCCCAGAAAAGCAATACAGTCATACCAACGAAGCCTTTGCGTGCACTCTGTACTTCTGAAACAAAACGACTGCATCATTTGCATTTGCACAGACCTTCATGTACATCGTCACGCCACCTGAACGGGAGCTGCAAATGTAAAGATTCTGACCAGGAACCAAGGGAGAGAGAAAACAGGTTGTGATACAAAAACAAAAGCAGACAGCCATGCCCAACAATTCCGAGGTATAATGATTCCATCCGCCAAATAGTGCGTGACTGTCAAGTTCGGCCATCATCTTCCTCTTGTGTGACGGACTTTTGAGACCGTGGGAGCCAGCAACGTTCATAAACGCCAGAATGAAACAGAGTGTAAATTGCGCAACACCCAAATCAAGGAAGAATGAAAAAAAAAAGAAAAAAAAAAGCCAACCCAAGAGGTACCACGGCCGAGCCAGGTTGGTTCGAGTATTCCAGCAGGTACAGACATCTCGTATGTACTTGGGTGTGGCGTGAGGGGCATTTATTGCTTGGTCTTTTCCTTGACGGCCGTAGTGGCCTCGGTCTTCTTGGCGGCCAAGAAGCTGCTTAGCCAGCCCAGAGTCTCGTTGCTGACAACAAAGGCGGTGGAGACAGCGGCCTTGCCTTGGCCAACAAGGCCCTTCTGCTCAATCTTCTTGGCCTCACTGGCATAGACGTCAAAGATGTGGTCACGGCCCTCGATACCCTTGTTGTAGGGAAAGAGAACCAGGCTGCGGGTGTCGTTGTATAGATCGCTGGTTGGCTTCTTGACAATCGGGAAGCGCTCGTCGATGCGGTCGAGCGTCTTGTCACCCAGAGTGTCGGCACGAGCGACGTAGGGAGAGACGTACTCGTAGGGCTTGGCGAGCCAGGGAAGGACAGGAGCAGCAAACGTCTGGTAGGCAGAATCACCGAGCTTGATGGAGCGCTGGGCGTACTCGTTGGCCTTGACAGTGTGGATGCTATCGCTGATCAAAGGGTACGCGAGGAGATGCTGCAACAGATGACGATGAGCCTGAGCTTTGGTCCTTCGCGGCCGAGTCGCGACATACCTGGAGAAAAGCAGAGTTGGGACGGGGCGAAACATCGCCATTGACCTGAGGGACAACCATTGCGACTGCGGTGGGCGCTGTCGTGTGTGTATCAGAGAGAAGAAGAGAGGAGAGAGGAGGCAGGTGAGCGTGAGGCGAGATGACAAGGCTCGTTGGCTAATGACCCCTCTTTTGGGTTGATAACTCCAAGTAACTCAAAAGATCGAGTGTGGCTGGCAGAGGTTGTGAGAGAAGGGGGTTCAGTCGCTCTTGTAGATGGGGGAAAGCCAATGGTTTAAAGAGGATGGATGGGGATGGGGATGGGAAGGGGAAACGCCACTGGCAAGATGACGTGGACCAGGGAGCGGACGTCGGGACACTTATCAAGGCAGCTCCCTCGCCTTCGCCTGGCAGCGCTGGCGTTGGTGTCGGCTCTGGCTCTGGCGTTGGCTCTGGCGTTCCTTCTGCGTTGGGTTGGCGAGGAGGCGGTGGTGCGACGTGGTGCGGCGTGGTGCGGCGAACTGCGGCGAACATGTGAAAGTGACCCAATCCGAGACACTGAGACAGGGCGCGGCAGGGCAGGGTCGGCGCGGGCAGGCGGCAGACGAGGAAGGACCAGCCAGGGTGTGGCAGCAATTGTGGGCCAGGCAGAGCCCGTCGTCGTCTCCTCTTTTCCCCGATGCTTTCGGGACTGAGACTCGCATTCTGGTCCAAACGCCACATATCCCATCAACCTTGCCACGGCAGCAATGCCTTCATCCCTCCAGCCTAGGTGCTTGAATAGCTAACGGCCAGCAGGTTTCGCGCGCAAAGGGTACCGGGTCGAGCTTCGCGCATGCGCCTCATGGAGAACGCCTAGGTTGCTGCCTGCAATGTCGCCGCTTGCCGTCGTCGCCGCTTCTTGAGGTCCAGGACACAATTGGCCGCAGCTTCTAAGCCGATTCTCCATCTCTTTGTTGCCTCGTACCACTACTCCGTGCTTTGCTCCATTATGGAGCACACAAGCCATCCGTACCAGTCGTGGCGTGTTTGGCATGTGATGGTCTGTTGGGATGCGTCCCTAGCCAACCGCAATCGCACGCTGTGTCTGCAACAATGTGTGCGAAGATTGAGGCGAATTCCACTATTGGTCAACGCCCCACACGGTTCTTGAGCATGTGCTGTAGCCTGTCAGCACGGTTATCATACTGGCGAGCATGGCATGGCAGGGCAGGGCAGGGCATGGCACGACAGGGCATGGCATGACAGCTTAAAATTGCTGCCCCTTTTAAGATCAGCAACCCGCCAAATGCAAACGATTTGGCTGGGATTTGAAACAGTCATCTACCGCGGCGAGGCGGACCACATTCCGACGATTCCTCTCACTCAGTGGTATTATGAGCAATGAACCAAATAAATAGTTTTCAGCAAAAAGGAAGAATCACAACACAATCCCACCAAGGATGCACGCTATGATTTATGCATGAAAAAAAAAAGGGCAAACAGACACTCCGCAAACGACAAGCCGGCCAGAGCGGGCATCTGGAGCAGTCTCTCCGCCGCGGGCGGCTTGCAGAAGCACCACCATGGAGGTTTGGCATGACTTAGGGTCAAATGGCTTATCGAAAACCGCCTCAGTGGGACCAGCTTGCAACGACGATGACTTGTTCACCTTTGCTGGATGAGCTTTGCTCTCTCTCATCCAGCAAGTGACCATGTTTGGATGGCTGGCCGTCGCCTACGCATGCACACATGAATGCGTCCTGTGTCCGTGACGTTGGAATACGGCATGGAAATCCGGTGAGGCGAGGGTCTCGATGCGGCTATCCGTTCCGAGGCTTTCCTCGGGCACCCCTGCCCTTTTCAGTTATCGCGTCGTCTTTTGGCACTAGGGAACAATGATGGGGATTATTGTTGGCCTGGACACAGTCTGGCGTTGGAACGACGCTTTCTCCGAGAAAACCTGTTTCCAACTTGGCAAATGTACCCTCGAGGCGCTTATTACTGGTAATCTTGGGAGCAATCTCCTACTGCTTGTGCGCTTCCTAGCATTACTTGCCTGTCAAAGTTCTTTATCTCAGTCCACGCCTGATGGGCGCGATGCAAGCCCGAAGCAGCTTCGTCGTTGGCTGTGTTAGGCAAAGGTCTCGTATCTACGAATGGGCCGCCCATCTCTTTTATGAATCTTTTGTGGGGTGACAGCTTCACCCCATTCTCAGTACAGGGCTAGTTGCTACGTCGAGACGCGTAGTATACACGAGTCAGCCAAATGGTGCGACAGTGAGAGGCGGTGTAAAATAAGGGCAAAACGAAGACGACACATGCCGTGAAGGCGGGCATTTTGCCCAGGCGGATGATGCGCTAGCTGTAAGTGTGCCGTGTCGCCATTTCGCGCAAGGATGACGGCTTGTTGCGAGAACTCATGACCCTAAATCGCTTCACCTCAGCCGCACGGCCACGAGACGAGACACAACAAGGCGTACGCCGAAAATCCACCGGCTAGGCCAAGGATATACGTTATATAGGTCGGTCACATATTGGCAGGTGAACTTTTGTTTTACCGCTCGCGATGAACCAATCATTCTCAGCTGGGGAAGATATCAATTGACCTGATCAGCACCGATAACACACTCGAGATTGAGTAGTTGCGATAATCCGAGCGGAACGGTTTGGATGGATCGTCATGGCACTCTGTGCCGAGACACGGAGTAGAATGTGTCGCCTTGGCCGTGTCGAGGAACGAGCCTCGTTCGAAAACCTCGTGGTGCCGCGGTTACTTCAAGCACTCACTCGGCCGTCAGTCGGAGCAAAACCATATCTGGCCCAGGAAGCGCCATGCTTTGCCACGCCGTTATCAAGACCAAACTTTGTCACGGCCTACGGAGTGCTCGGTACTCCGTACGTTTCTCAAAGCGACAAGCGGACGCCAGGCCTACCATGGACCCTGAGACGCCTGAATTTCAAACTCGATCCCTGTTCCTTCCTTGTCTTGCTCGGCCCGTCCAATCCACAACCCACACAGTTGCACAGTGCACACACCGGCTGGCCCCACCAGGCGACTTTCACATGTCTGATGCGCAACCTCGACCGTCACGTCAGAGAGTATCTTCAAGGGCACGGATGACGCAAATGCCACCGATTCACGAGCGTTGCCACGAGAGTAGAGACGTTTCTGCACACGCGCCGCGGACGGTGCAAGGGCATCTTTGCGCCCCGAGGCCTCCGTTTGGGGGGCGCGGACGCCCTTTCGTTTTGTGTGCAATACGGACGCCATGTGCATGCTGTCTTGCTCGGCCCTGGGAGATTGATGAAGCTGCATCGCATCAGAAATGCGGCGAATATGAAGGCCGCAGATCCGGACAGGCATGGTGTCAGGAATGAGGTCCGGACCGCCTCGGCTCTGGGACTCTTGCGCTGCTGCTAGTGACTGGCCATTGACATCGGCTGCGTTGGCAACATCTCCAACACTCTCCACTAACACGGCCTGCCCAGCTGCAGGCTCAAATTGTGTCGTGCCATTACGTTTTCATCGTCTCAAATAAACACACCCCGACCGGCGGTAAAGTCGAGGTTGAATCATGGTTGCTGTACTGGCAAGCTGCAACCCGCCAACCCTCGGCATCATCCAACATGGATGATTGCGTCATTGTCATCCATCTTGACGAAATGGAACAACCTGTGAATGAATCTGCATTACTTCTCGATTCAACGACATCACCAAGCATAATGCGGCAAGCAGGTGAACATCGCGTCGGCCACATTCATATATCACCGTCTTTCCACCTAGTCCCTCGTAGCCTGGGCCCCTTGAGCTCTGCAGCCGATTTGGGACCACACGCCGTCCTGCACAAGAAGCTCTAGTCTCAACGAGAGAAGGAAAAAGACAAGGCGCACCTGCCACAAACAACGGCTCGTATCCGGTTCGCAGCTGGGAGAGTGGAACCCCGGGCTGTATCTCGTCCTCTTCATTCTTTCCGAGCCCGGTTCTGTCTTCTCTCGACTTTGAGCTCGTCCGTCTATTGGCGCTTCAAGAAGCATGAAACTTCTATTTCGGGCTTGATGCATGTCTCTTTCTGCCTGGCACTTTTTCAACTCGGGAGTACACCCACGTTTACCTTGAATTGTCAACAATACGACAGCGCAGCGTCATCAACCGGGTTTTCGACGATGAGTTTGCTTTGCTCGGTCGAATTGGTGCACGCATTTTGCTCTTCACTTTCCCTCGCCAAGCTTGTATGCCTCGACGTTGTTGACGGACCCATTTTGGAAACTCGCATCTACGCCGACAATCAAGCAATGCGACTGGCTCGCCCGGGCAAAGGACTGTAAGACCTCGCCTCCTCACTGCGTACAAGAAATGCATTGTTACGCATACAACCCTGGGTTTGCAGACGGCACGAGCATGAGGGCACTTCGGTCCCTGCATGTTGTGAATGGGCGGAACAGCTCGCTTGGAGTGGCTGCGTTGACGCCGACACATTTCTACCTGGGTGCCTCCTGAGGCAGGCCTGGTGCTGGTGCTGTGTGTACAAGTTTATCGGGACCGGTGGTCCGGCATACAGGTCTCGAGACTTCACTTTCCGCCTCGACCGTCAAATCATGTTTGCCCGTCCTAGACGGAGTCAGATAAACTACGAATGATTTGACGACTGCCCCCGTCTGCGCAGATGCAGATGAAGTCGATGCTGTACATTTCGCTACGTCTTGACGTTGATTAGCCATTACCTGCTACTCTTTGTCCCTTTCCGAGTTGTAAACCCCGGATTGGAATATCACTGCGGCGAGGCAGGCGGCAAGCCGTCTCCAGTACGAACCATGTTCACGGCCTACACACAACGCGGAGCCCTTCCGGGATGCCGGATTCATGCACGTCCTAGTCCGATCCGGGCCCCTACCACAGACGAAGGGCATATCTCACATGATATACGCTGTCTTGATGCTATGTAGGGACTTCTTTCCTTGTAACATGTCATTCGTGCCGCTGAATAGGTCCTCGGCTCGGCAGGTGAAGGCGGCGGACTTCTTCATACCGCATGAAGACGAGGCACCAAAACTCAAGGAGCCATGTTGACGTCCTTAGAAACCGATTAACTCCTGCAGAAAGGATCAAGAGTGATCACCTTCCTTAGCATTGGAGAGGACCGGCTCCGTGACGATTGGACTTGCTCATTTGATGCCAGGACTGGGAGCTTGAAAGTATTTACCGCCTTGAGAAACCCTTGGCCAAAGTTGGAAGGGTGCTATGACGAGCGAATTCATGGCGACGTACTCCGTAGTTGCATGCACCTCAGCAACGTGGATTCCCCCGTCGAACTCGGTGTCGGTCGAGCATGAGGGGCGGCGATGACGCGGATACGTACTCGGTGCCTCGTGCAGCAACAGCATTTGAAGATACCAATGAATTCGGGACTGCAGGAGGAGCTTGGCGGTGTTGGCGAGGTTTGAGGGATGCATTTCCGACTGGCTGATGGCTCCGTGCAATGTTGGTTAGGTGGGTCAGTTGATACTCGGCGCATTGGCGAATTAGAACTGACATACGGCACTGCCTTGGGAATTTCTCGGTGTATTTATACCAGAGAGAAATACGGAATTTCCCACGACGATTCACACAGCCCAGAGTTTGCTCGACAGCGCCGTTGCAACTATTCCCGAGTCCCGACATTCCAGCAAAGGGATCCACCATGACACTCTGACCAATCAGTCTACACGATGCGCACGCAACCGCAACTTCATGCCCTGATGGCTTTCGTTGGGGAAGGGACGGGACGGGACGGTTGGATGGGGTTTCTTCCTTTGCTACGTCTTCGATTCCGCGTATTTGCCTGCATACAGGGCGTTCTGGTCACGGAATCGACGTTGGCGGCGGCGGCGTCGCAGAAGGCTTCAGCCGGAGAGACGAAAGCTTCCCCCGTGTTTTCAAGTCTACAAGTACGACAACCAGTCCATCCAAGCCGATGTGGATTTGGCCTTCATCTACTGTCAAGGTAGTGTACAAATTCATAAGCTAGAATTGACCACGATGGCGCTGCCTTTCACAACGCAACCCCGTCCACGAACTGCATGCGAGAAGCAGTCCCGAAGGCCATATCAACAAAGCGTCCGTCTTGTAGACCGAAGACTAGGTGACGTTATTTTAGAAAACGGATAGCCAGCTGGCTATCAAGTCATTTGCAGGCTTTGAGGCCTGTGTGCTTGTCCATACATGTGGGCCACTTTGATGTGTGGCAACGGCCCGGTCTTCCTCCTTCTTGAGGGGAGTGTAGATGCTGGCCCATGGCGCATTGCCTGGCTTACTTTGCAAGGAAGCTAATGAATACGCAGCGGGCCGGAGACACCGGAGACACCGGAGACACCAGAGACACCAGAGACACCGGAGACACACCTGTCTCGTGGCCAGGTCCAGCGTCGTGAACACTTGCCGGATAGCCGCAAGCTCCTATACCCGAGTACAAACGAATTAGCGCAACCGGCGTGGTCTCGAGTTCTTGAAAGAGCCTAGGTTCCTCCCCGAGTTTTACGAGGCGAGGCCAGATAGTCTCGACACCGTTTGCGACGAGCTCTTCAGACTGAACTTCTCTACCCAGTGACGTTGGGATCACCACCACCACTGCGGTCATCTATAATACAGACCACCGCACGCTCGACAAGGAACATGGACAGCCGCAACCAAACACGGGCTGAGGCGTCATGAGTAATCCGCACCTGGAATTCACACCCGTGTTTCATCAGAAGCTCAGAAGCAGCCGACAACCGACGACGAGAATCCCGAATATCTTCGTACCACGCACACCCGCCGCATGATCCTGTCTCATCAACCCACGGTCTCACACACACACACACACACACACGCGCGCGCGCGCGCGCGCCTCGTCACACTCACTCCCCCCATCCAAGATCAGACCCAAGAACAACTGAAACATATCGATCACAAAACCAACCTCCCGTGGCGGAAACCCCGTGGCAGCGGTAGCCGCCAAAACGCACCCCACGAACCAGGTTTCGCCTGTTTTCTTTCTCTCTCAAATCCCTCGTCCCAAAACGCCGCAAGGCCCTCCCCTCTCCAGGTGAGCCAACAAACAGGAGGAACAGGCGTCGGCGATTACGCCGGGGCCATCAAGCCCCCTGTCGACGAGCGTCCTCTCGAGTCTCGACGGGGGTCCGGCCGGTCCCCGGGTGGCGCGCTGGCACAAGATACGACGCCTACCTAGTACGCGGCCCCTGGTGGTGCCTGTGCGAGGTGACAAGATGCCACTCACTGCACGGAGTACGGAGCGTTTGTACTCGGTGCAGATGAATCAATTCCCGAAGAGCAGGTTCGCGGTGCCTGCTGTGCGCCCTGCTGTGCGTGGCCTGTGTCTTTCTTTTGTGATGCGTCACTCGAGGTCGAGTCTGGCGAGGAGGATGCATACTGCGTGTATGTACGGAGTACTCCGTATGCCGACAAGCACAACCCCCATGGGCGAAGACACTTGGCCTCCCTCTTTTTGCATGGAGCGGCAGCAGTTGCAGCTTCTGCTCCTGGTACACGGCACAGATGCAACGGCCGGGGCTCAAAATTGTGAACCGGGTGCCGTGGGCGTCCCAAGCAATACAATATAACTACATGGTACGCCTGTATCTCGGGCGATCTGACAATTGATACGAAACATGGCGCCCGCCGAAACCCACACGCACATCCGTGCATCTACAGGTCACCGTCGCAACGTGGTTCTTGCACAGAGGCGTCTGTTCGTAGATGCCCGTTCATGGTGCTTGGTGGGCAGCCGAGGGAGCCTCGCCTCGCCTCACAGCCAACAAGGACTGACTGCTGGCCATACGGAGTACACAAACAGAGCTCTCAATTGACAACAAGTCCCGCCAACCGAGTTTCCAAGCCCTCCCAGCTACCAGAAAACACGGCCAACACAAGACACAAGGGCGCACCATCCGTGCCCTCGTTATGGCCGCGCCGCGCTCGCCAACGCGAGAGCCCGCACACGGTGCGTGTTCTTGTGGTTGGCGGCCTGAGGCTACAACAGGCAGAAAAGCTAGGAGAAGAAGATGACGCCGAAACGCGGGTGCATGGCGGCACTTGAATGGTTATATGCCGTGTTTCGTGGGATTGCGGAGGATGGGAGGGCTTGGCTGCAGGCTGCATCGATGGAACCCCCTCGCCCCATTTTGCCTGGCCGCTGGTTGTTTTGCATGCGGGCTGAAGGAAAAAGACGGTACGGTACGCGAGAGCTTTGCAGTACATGTGTAATACGGGGTGCCGGGGCTTCTCTGCCGCGCGTGCTCCGTACAGAGTACCTGGTGGGAAGGAATCAAGTCCGCCAGCCATGCCATGCCAATTGCTATCGTCAGGACGCAGGACGCAGGACGCAGGACTCGACAGAGGGGAGTCTCTTTGAGCCCGAGCTTCTGCCATGGCCTGGCCGGTTGCTTCCCAGCCGTTGGAGAGGCCGGATGACATGATATCTTGAGCACCGCCTCGACAGCCCTGCCGTGTCAGGCCAGACGAGGCGCGGGTTGCCGGCCTCTCAAAAGCCGTTGCGGCCACAAAATTAACCTCACTAATCTGATGCCAGCCATCGCCTTGTGCATAATTTGTCATACCATGCGTGTGGAGTGTTTGAGTACCGAGCACAGAGTAGTACGGAGTACCGTATGGAGAAATTCTACCTGCGAGAGCCGGTTTAAATCCCACGTCACGGCTGGTTCTTGGATCGAACCGTCGCACCCTCGCCACGTCAAGTGGGAGGCGCCCAGGGCAAAATCCACGCAGGCAGCCCCAGTGCTTCGAGAGCAAGCAAGGCCGGCAAGGATATCGTATGGCACGGAGTACGCGCGCTTGACTAGCCCTTCCTTCTCTCCACGGAGAGGAGAGACATGGCGCAGAGGGGCTTTGGATGATCCATTGCCACGCTTTTCTCTGAGAAAATGCGGGGAAACGAGTAGGACATTGTGATGTGTCGTTTTCCCAACGCGCCGAGAGAGAGAGCTGAGAAGGGACATGGGAAGCTGGGCGGGTCATTCGTAGCACATGATGCTCTGTATGTACTGTAACAGAGTGTAGTTGTTCTGTGTCCCATGTTTGCTTTTTTCCATGTCGAGGTACTAAACTTGACTGGTCCTCGGAGCGGAAACGTCCAGTTGTTGTTGCAGGAAGCCGTCCTTGGCCGGGCCTCGTCAAGAGAGGCAGCCGAAACGCAAAGTCGCCAGGACTACGGGCAATGACCTGGTTCGTGGTTCAAGGCACACTAGTGCGGCTCATGAGTCCGAAACGCTCACAGGCATCGTGTCGATGGAGAGGCAATGCGAACATGACGGCAACCCGGAGGCCGGAGGGAGGGAAGAGCGGCAAGAACAAGAACAAGAACCTGGATCATCTTCTGTCAGCTGCCAGTCGAACCCTGGCCGGCACCACGAATGAGAACCAACCCCCCTTTTTGGCGCAAACAATATGCACAATAGTACGGAGTACACATGCGCGCCGTAACTTGGACAACGTGAGCCATTGCTCCTGCAGCCGCGGTTGAAGACGCAATGCAAGGTACACGTCGAGACACAGAACAAGAAAAAAGCAACCATGGGACCGCAACGTTTAAAGACGACGGATCGGCCACGGCTCGAACCCCCCCCCCCTTTTCCCTGTGCGAACCAGGCGGACAGGCGTCTTTGGTCAAAATGGTCGGACAGCCCAGGGAAGCGGCCTCACGGCAAGGCGACCATCAACTTCACCCACCCATGGGGCCGATGGACCACGCACTGGGCCCAGACTGCACTCGGCATGTACGACGAGCACACATGTGCCGCTTCGTCCATCTGCCTCCTAATTGAAACAGAGTTGCCCGTCGGTGGTGCCGAGTACGTACAAAATAGTTGGTAGTTATCTGTGGAGCGCGTTGTGAGACACCACAGCTACGTAGCATACCTGCTCAACCCACGATGGATCGTTACCTGGTGATTTGCCCAAGCACATAGGTGCTCCGGTACTCCGTACTCGGTAGAAAACAACAGAAGTGGCGGTAGGTAACCTGTTTTGGGCAGCCCGACTAACGTACATCTTGGGTGCCGGCAGCCCATGTCAGAGTCCACGACAGACAACGCTCTCGCGGACCTGCCACGCATTTGACGATCCCGGCCCAAAGAAAACGACATGATTCTTTTTGGCTTCGTTACACACTTCGGGCGGGCAGCCAGGTTAGGCAAGCGTCTGGGTGAGCAAATCGGTGATTTTGCTCACACTCCCACTCCACGTGTAGCCATCAATGCTGGTCCTAGACAATTGCCCCGTTTGTTACCGTAAAAAAAAAGGCGTCTTCTGTGTTCATTTTGATGCGTCCAGCAGCTGTTCGCGAACTCTTGCTAGTTAGTAGTAGTCGTAGTACTAGTACTCAACGTCAAACAGGGGTTGCGCGTTACTTTGTCTTGCACCATGGAGTCAAGCCCTTTGCGTGACGTCTGGACCACATCCAAACGATTGATCAGGGGTCTGGGGAAGGCTGCTCTGTGTCGTGTACCGAGTATGGGTTTTGTGCTACGAGCCGTCTGGTTCGCTGCTGTCGATATCCATCGTTGCTAATATTACCATGGACTTTTCTCCCGTCCCGAGTATAGAGTGGCAGTTAGTTGTCTACCACGTTGATCCTGTCTGTGACGAGCATCGAGCTGAAAGAATTCTTGTATCACCACCCGGGGCAGTGAATAATTGCTGGGCAGGGCCGGCAGGTAAGCAGGGCTAGCAAACACCACACATTGTATGAAAATTTTTTCCAACAATCGAACAGAGTCAAAAACACACACACACACACACACACACACACACACACACACACACACACACAAACCTCTGAAACAAGGGTCGGACAAAAAGAAAAAAAAGCCCCTTCTTTCCCCAGTCCGAGCCCTGACATTTCATTGCCAAGACATCGTGCTGCCCGGTGGCATGGCCAAGCCGCACGCAGCCGAGCAATCCAGTCTTCGTCCAAAGGCATGCACCCTGACCGTTTCGGGCCTCTCTGTGCAAGACATGGGTCGAGCTTGACGCCCCTTTTTTTGGCGTTGACGGATGTCTCGTAAATTGATTACGTCGTATGCACTCTCGTACACGTCCACCGTGTACAATTCGACCCTCTAGAACGTTTCTGTCGCCTCTTGTGTCGAAATACTTCGACCCGGATGGCAGGCCGCAGCAGGGATAGGTGAGTAAGCATGTCCCTGATGCAAGGCACAGCCGGGAACCCGATCCTTGATGGAGGAATTGTGTTAGACAGCTCGCCTCGGAGCATTCTAAGCCTTTCTACTCCGTAATGCGCTTATTGAAAGTCTTCGGTGGACGGTGACCTCGACAGGCTTGTGACAAGCTGACGGCTCATCGCGCATTGGCCAGGCTTGTATTCTGTTGCAAGGCTGAACCGGATGACCGCGCGTCCACCCCTCGGTCGCTTAAGGCTGTCGCAGCTAGTGAGTAGTGACTACCACTAAATAATTAGCATCGCCGACCAGAAAGCCGCGAGGGATGCCATACCGGGAGACCTTCGTAGTCGCCCAGAAATAGCACGACCCGCAACAGGCGCCTGGACCATGATGAGGGCAACGGCTGGATCAGGCGGTTCCATCAGCCTCGACCGACCGACGAAACATCAGTGGAATGACGTCTGAGGCTGCATGAGCCGTGGCGGGCCTCCAAGACTCGACCACGAGTGAGTTCCGGGGAGTTCTGGTCGGCGTTCACATGAGCTGCTGCATACGTTGCCCCATGACCAAGGTGAGACGTACCTGTCGAGAAACGGGCCGTGGCCCCTTTCATTTCGCGATACATCATTTGCCCAATTCATGGTGTTGCCGAATCACCTGAGCATGGGCTCACTCGCTTGGAAAAATGGTGTCGCGCCATCCGCAAGGTGCAGGTGAGCATACCACGGAGCTGGGATTTCGAAGTGTCTGTCATCGCCAATGACGGCCACTGCCCGGTCGTCTCGGGACACACAGCTAGCATGGGAGCTCGCAAGAGGGAGGCGTGCCATGCCATCTCGCCGAGGCGCTCGCAGCCATCTTTTTGACAGGCGGTCTTGTCCAGCCAATCCCGCGCTCAACTCGGCCATTCCCCGATGCACCGGCTGTCGGCCTGTCTGTGGCTTGTGGCATGCTGTCCAGGTAATGGTGATGAAAATTCTTCGGCTTGGTTAGTTGGCCACACCGGTAGATGAACCATTTGTCTCGTGGCGGATCGTGTCGTCTTGGTAGTCGCATCCCACGCCTTCCGCATCCAACTTTTATGTTGTCGAGTCACAACATGAACACTGGACACTGGGCTTTTTCGGCTCTTGAGTCGTTCCGGATGGGAATCCGTCGCCGAGAGACGCGCAATCTCAAGCGTTCTGATCTCATGTTGCCGGCCTCCTCCGTACGTACGTATCTTGACATTGGGGCCCAGCGACGGCCAAGGGTTAGCGGCGTCCCGTGTCGCGAAGCTCGGGCCCTCTCAGCCTTGTCTGATCTTTGTCATAATTAGTCCTCCTGCTTAAAGAGCTGAAAGGACCAAAATGAGCGTTGATGGCTAGCGTCTAATTTTTGACGAAATCTCGTTGCTGTAAAGTTGGTCATGCCGGTATCACCCACTACATGATGTGATTTCTACTCCTACGAGCCGTTGCCAAGTCGTTTGTTCCGAGTACGTAGTAGTCACCATGCCGGCAACCAAGTATGTATGTATTATATTGAGATCCCCACAAGCAGTCGGCAGATGCCGACCCGGGACAGTAAACCGACTCTCACTGGCTGGGCCGTGTAGTGAGATCTAAATGAGCACAGGGGATCGGTCCCCCGCAAACCCTGGCCGGGGTAGGCGACACTCTCAACCAGGAAACATTGGTACCATTCCGTGGTTACGAACCACCAGGCTGGAGGTGACCCACCAGAGCAGGACTTGGTGATCCCGATGAAGAAGGACCCCTATCGATGCGTACGTAATTCCAAGTATTGACGAACGGGCTTCGAGAGTCTTGAAAGCCTGCTTCGGTGCGAGTGGCGCAGTCGGGCAGGGCAGTCTATTCGTGGGGTCTGCCGCGGGACGATTGCTCGTGTTGCCGTCTTCTGGTTGCTACCGGCGGGCTGGGAATCGGCATCGTGCTCCATCCCCGAGCGGTCTGCCCGGTGACTGACTGACTGCATTGGACCCTCCATGACATCTCCAAGCAACATTACATATGAGCTGGGCCTGGGCCGGTCGTCGAGCACGGTGATTGGCCTAGCCCTATCAAGCGTCAGGAAGCCGACTTGCAGCTCGACGAATCTTGGCCCAACGCGTTGGGGGGTTTCATTCCCGCGATAGTATCAAGTGCGCGCGGCCGCACCACTGTGAGATGGGGTTGGTGGAGCATGTGCTTCGCCCAGGCTACGCCCTCGCTGCTCAACAGCCCGATAACACCGATACGGCAACCAGGCTGGCTAGTGGTTCTATTTGGGCTGTGTAAAGGACGCTTGATGCATTGACTGGCCGTCGGAGCTGAAAATACTCTCCATTTTCCACCATTTGTGAGGCAATAGAATAGAAACTTGGGTGACTTGGGCGTAGCCGGCTGAATATGCTCCATGTCCTGCATGCATCAGGTGCTGAGGGTTTTGCGGTAAACCCCGCCCATGGTTCCCATAGCCGGCGTGGACCCGTCGATAGTTGCGGATGCCAATTCAGCTAGCTGGGAATAGCGTCAAGTTTATTCCGGCACTGCCTCTCTTTCTTCTGAATTCTTTGTCGCCAAGAACAAGCGCAGAAACCACGTCGTCAGCCATGTGGAAAACGACCCGAGAACACGGGACTTTTCCGAGGTTCGCCATCGGCAGTCTAAGACTGCCAACTTAACAAGCCCAAATGGGTCGGGCGGCCGGCGCATGCTCCTGAGCCCTGACCAATCGTCCATCTGCTTGCCTGCTACCCACGACCACAAGAAAAGATGGTGGGGAGTAATGGACCTCGAGGAGTGAACAGGGCCCAGGCAGAAATGGTCAGGTGGCGGCTAGCAATGTCGACAGCAGCCATGGCGTGGCGACATGACGCCTGCGATTTGCGTGAAAGTGTATGCCGCTCCAGTCGATCCGACTGACAGATGTGGACCGGAGCTTTGGCCTAATGACTATTGGCAACCACACGACGGCCTGGATCACAATGGAAACTGCGTAGAGGCTGCGGGCTGCGGGCGGCGGCGCAGACGATTTTTGCGGCACAGCCGGCGAGTTGATTTTCAACTTGTATGCGACAAGTCTGGTCAAGACAAATAAGATGCCCCAAAAAGAATTCTGCCCAGAGGTTGATGGGACAGGGGATGGGTTACAGTCACGGGAGAGGCAAACCGTCTCCCGGCCCATCAACAGCGCATGATGTTGACGAATCTCGTGCCTTTTTGGAGCGAGTGCTTTATTTTTTTGCCCTTCATTTCCTTGTTGATCTCATCTTATCGTCGATTTGTGCGTCCAGAATTCCAGAATATGTGGCGATGCCAGAGGCATGTCTCACTGGTAGTACCCCCCACCACAACCGCTAATAGCACAAACATGCCAATCTGAAGCTACTACTAGTAATAGGCTCGAGAAGAGTGAAAGATCGGAATGAACAGTTGCGTGGCTAAGATGGATGTTTTCGAGCGGTAGAGCAGCAGACAAATGCAAAGATGCAAAAGCACGTCCATGTGCTTTCGCTCCCATGGTGCTCCGTATTCGTGTGTGGACGATGAGGGTAAAACCGTTTGGGCGAGCAGATCTGTCGTCGTCTGCGGGGCGAATCAAGCGAGCAAGCACCGGCCAGATTATTGAAGTGTTGAGACAATGGCACAGTGGCAGGACGGCAGCCATCCTTCAACGACCAATAACGGCATGCTGACGAACGGCGTCCGCTGCAGGTGCAATAGGCCGGTGATGTCGCACTGCCGCAAAGTTGTGGACGATGAACTTGTCCTCCCTCGGAACGCATCACCAGCTCCACAAGCAGCCACACAGCCAGCGGTTCCTGCCAGGGACAGGTACGTATCCAAGAACCAACGCAAATGTGAGCCGTTTTAATCCCAGTAGCTGGTCCGATGACGATATCGTAGATGGCGGCAATAAGCACGAATGATCATTCAGTGGTCTCTATTTCGTTTTGTGTTGTGTTGCCTTGCCTGCGCGCAGCCAGAATGAATTAGAACTCAAGGCGACGGTTGGCATTGTCTAGCTTGGATCGCTCGCCTAGCCGATCGTATGTACGTCTCTGGAAAGCCCCAGGCAGTGAATAATACTGACGAAGATGATGATGGTGATGGGCGATGGTGGCAAGCTGCTGGCACACTTCGGCTCTGTTGGCCGGGAACGTCTGGCAAATCAAAAGAGCCACAGATCCCCATAAGAGAGCACACGTCTCGTCTCTGAGTGACGCGTTATCATGCCATATGGTGATGCCCAAGGTGTTGAGCGAACCAGGCTCTCCAGGGTCAAACTGCCTAGCGTTGTGATAAGCGACTATGTTGCTGCAAGAATCCCGTTCGGGGCAACCGTCTGCCTCGGTGATTAGCACAGGCAGCCAAACATCCACGACGATCACCTCACGCTGCCTTGACAATCATCGCTCAGCCAGCCTATGCTGATGCGAGTCCTCGGCACGAAAATGCGAAGGGAAAGGTGGGCTGGGGAATTTGGGGGGGTATCAGGTTGTGCTAATAACGGCACAAAGAGTTCGTGATGTTCTTGTTCTGCAAGACAAGAGAGAGAGGCCAGACCGCTTAGAGTGCCGTTCACGAAGGAAGGCGGATAAGGGCGGGTGCGCCATGCCAAAACAGGGCTAGAGCATTTTGACAGAAAGCCACCATGCTATGCTGCTTTGTTGCGAGGCTGCCTCAGGTTCAGTGGGCAAAAGGACTCGCGACGGCTGTCTGACGGTCCGACTGACTTGACTTATCCGAGTCCGATTGTGCACAATCCAGACGGCTGTCGGCAGAGAGTTGATCCACGGCGCGCATCAATCAGGGGCCTCGAGACGTGAACAAGGAAAGTTGTCAGAAAGAACAGATTCCCGCGGAATGAATAATGCAAGACGGAGCATTCTTCCCGTCAGGCCGGGTGAACAATTCAAGGCTGGGCGGGTGCTGCCTTGGTAAGTGGTAGTAGTATTATTTTTAATTGTGCTGCATGTACAAAGTACTTGGACAGAGCAGGGAGTAGTGTGTACTCGAGTACCATGATGGATGCAGAAGACGGAAAACCTGGCCGTTAACAGGCCACACGAACAGCGAAAACGTGCAATGAGAAGCAGCTCCACCCTCATGTACGCATGGATGCAGCAGTGCTTGGCTGCTTCGAGGACTCTGCGATATTGTGCATGTTCTGAAGGGCTTGTCTTTGCTGCCTGCCCTCACCCTTTGTGCAGACGGCTTGCATGGGGTACGTATGCATAGCGGGACGAGCCACACATGGCCGATTCTGCGGAGAGGAAGTTGGGTAGGAGTGACAGGACCATCCACGACGACACCCTTGTACCCAACCCTGAACAGCAGCCAGAGGCACAAGAAGACAAGACGGCCGGGGATGAAGGAGAAGGAAGAGAAGAGAAGAGACCCTGATGGTTTGTCGAGAACAAGGCACTGATGTTGCTCGCCTCTTTCCCAATGTCGCCATGGCCCATGAGCTCATGGCCCAGTCGGTACCCTCACTGGAGGGCGATAAATTATAATAATGGGGCGCCGGCAACAAGGACTCTGGGCTCTGGTCTGGTGCTCCGTAAACTTTGAGTCACCTCATCTCACCACTCGGATGGCATCATACCATCGTGAAAGCCGTACATTGTTTTGCGTGCTTCACCATTGCCTCAGGACAAGAGAAGGGCATCCGCCAGCGGAAAACTCTAGCTTTTGGACCCGTAGAAAAAAAAACCAACAAATCACACACACATTGCGTGGTGCGACTAGACCACCACCAGAGCGAGTTATCGACTAGTCGCATGTACGAGCCGACGCGCGCATTATTGCTCCGTACGGGCGGCTCCTTTCGTATCGTCAGCCCATCAGCCATTGTCGGATAGCAGCTCGAGGCAAAAAGGCGGAAATAGGGGACATCTGGATGACGATGGCCTGCCAAGCACTGCCCGTACTGTATTTATTAGTTATTTATTGCAAGCACTTGAAATCAAGTTATTACTTCTCCTGGCAACAAGTAGTACCAGCGCTCACACCATCTCGGCGGCGCGCACACCCCACTTCCGAGTAAAGTTCTTGGCCAGGAAGCACTGCTACGGCCCGGTACTTACCAAGAAGTAGACATGGACCCCGCCGGGCCCCATCCTTGCCGACTCTGGGTGCCAATCCTTTCAATGCTCAGCGCTGGCGTGCTCTCTCTCTGACCTGCGAACCGTCAACTGCCAGGTACTTCAGTACTTAGTACTCAAGTCCTGATAGGCTGCAGAGGCCGAAATGTGCAGTCTTGCCTGGTACGTGGGAACGGCGTACCTGGCTGGCTGGGCAGGCAAGTACCATCCTGCCTGCCTGGCCGCGCCCTAGGCTGTTACTACTTCTTACGGAGCTCTAAAGGGCGCCCACTCACGAACGCTGCCAGCAGCATCATCAGTCCCGATTGCCGGTTGACATGCAACGCAAGTCGTCTCGCGAAAGGCGAGGCAGAAGTGGCCTCGAGTCTGGTGCTGCTAACTACTTAGTAAGTACTCAAGTAGATCAGCACCGCGGCACTGGCCACTACGGCCCTCGCGGCCACGCTGCACCACCAACATTCGAGCGTTCAACGTGCCCTCTCAGTGGTAGCAGTAGTAGGAGAAGCAGGAGTAGTACGTACTCGTACCGACCACTTCCAGATCTGCATTGCACACCCCTCAACCCCCGCCACCCCCCCCCCCCCCCAATCGGGGCCATTGAGCCCACGACACCCCTCTCCCCACCCACCGAGAAAGCACACCACACCCGGCACCACGCACGCACTGCTCCAGTGGCCCACCCAGTGGCCACCCATGTCTCTCGCGCTCGCTCCAAGGCTGTCCTTCTCCCAAGCCGCACTATGCACAACCCATCCCATCAATACATAATACATATACTACGATATCCTGCCCTCATCCTCTTCAACGCTCCTCCTCCCATTCTTGCATCATTCTTTCTCCCATCATCCTATCTCGGACTTTGATTCTCCTCTTCTTTTCTCTCCCAGCCTCTCCCAGCACCGTCGTCCATTGTCCTGAGCTTTTGTTCGGTTCGACGGGCAATCAAATGCAACGGGCTCTCCACTCTCCCACAACAAAAACCCACTGCATCAGCCCGTCCCGCTTTCGCTCGACTTGACTCACGATCTCAACATCCGCTCCCCACTGCAGCTAACAAAGCTGGCCCCTGGTCTGCTACGTCTTTGTTCTGCCTGTCATAGCCATCCGTTGAAATCTACCTGGTTCATAAAAAGGACCGTGGCTCTCTCGGAAGCTTGCTCTGCTCTGATTTTCATCACAAGCCGGACCAGACCAGAACCACCATCAAACACCCATTAGCTACAATGGCTTTCAATCTCTGGGCACACCAATTCTGCCTTGCCTGTGACAAGCAAGTCCAGGTCGACGGTGCAGCGTACTGCTCCGAATCCTGCAGACTGGCTGATCAGGAAAAGTCGACATCAACACCCACAAGCTCGCAAGCAAGCTCGCCGGCCTTTGCTCCTGCCGGCTATCCTTGGTCGAGCCCCTCACCAAGCTTGCCTGTCCGCTCCTCATCATCGTCATCAAGGCCAAAATTCTACCTCTCCCCGGCGTACGACTTTAGCAATGCCCAAGCCTACGGGGCTGCCTCGCCTCCTCGCGGCTTGTCGTTGAGCAGCAACCACACCGCCTCTGCTGCTTGGGAGCAATCCACTTGCGCATATGCTGCAAACCTGACCCCATCGAGCTCGCACAGCAGCCTCTGCTCCATGCAGAGTACGTCGACGATGGACGAGCCCAACCAGCTGTCCGACAATGCCAAACAAGAGCTCAAAGCATACGCCATTTCGTTTGAGCATGTCAGACTCCAACGACGACGATCATACTAGGGCTGGTGACCACGTTCGAACCGAACCTTTTTCTTTTCTGTTCATCTCACGAGCAATTTTTTTGTTGAAAAAAGAAGAATAGTTCAACTTGACGATAGTGATGCCACGAAACTCTACTCACTCAAAACAACGCCGCACGACGTGGATGGCCTCATCATTCTAGCCTCGCGCACGCATATACACACATGCATTATTTCCTTTTCGTCGAGTTCTTTGTTGTATCAAGACGGCATTACACGGAGCGATGCATATCGACCACTAAAAAGCTGTTGTATTTTCTAGCCCCCTTTTTATTTTTTTTATTTTTTCATGTTCAACACAGGAAAGACGGGGTCATGACGGCCTAGGCGAGGTGTTTTGTATCACACATATTAGGCTGGAGTTGGTGTCACAAACTGTTTACTACTACTACTACCACTGGCATGGCATGGGAGCAATTGGACTTTGTTGGAATTGGGAAACATGATGATACTCGGGATATGCAAAGTCAGCCGACACCAAAAAAGACGAAAGGATCAGGCATTAGACGGGACTTGGGTTTTTCGTTTGTTACAGAGAATGCAAGGCGCAACGGAGCAGACGGGCCGACATGGTAGCCCAACCTGGCGAGGGAGGAGGGGAGGAGAAGGAGCTGGCAGCAACACATGGGACCCAGAAATGGGTACATGAAAGCGCATGCCGAGATATAGATTATGACGAAAAGAGACTGGACGGATAGGCTACAAGGTCGGGCAACCGGTCCATGGCTGCTTGATTCAATAGTACTACGATTCGGTCTCGGCCAAACAAGATTGGTTTCCGTTGGCGCCCCCCCACCTCCTTGGTACGCATGATTGTGACTGAAGAAAGGGCCACCCACGGCTGGTCAAAACAGACGGCCAGTGGCAAAATCACGCCGGGTGTCTGGGCGACGAGTGTTCCAATCTCAAGGTCGACGGGTTTGGTTGGGTTCGGTTCGAAAGCTGACCCAAGGCCCAAGGCACGGGAGGGACATGAATTGGTGGATGGCACATGATGGCTCTGGCCGGTGCCGTGCCTCGCGCGTTGTGCTGGGCCTTTGCTTTCCTTCTGTCCCTCTTCTTTCCTTCTTGCCTTGTTCCTCTTCTGTTTTCCTTTTCTTCCCTCTTCCTGGCCCTGGCCCGTCCTTTCTGCGACTCGGCAGCTCGGGCAGCTGATTCGGCACCACTGCGCCGCAAGACAGAAACCCTCGCCTCGCCTCAATCAAGCCCGTCGGATATGTGCACGAGAAGAAGACCGGGCGCTCCTCCATCGGCTGTCCCCCCAACGGCCATTTGGTGATACTAATGTCTGGACTAGCGCGGCGCCTGCCCCCCCCCCCCGCTCTCCCCGCGCTTCCCGGGCGTTCTGTTCTGGCTGTCCCGTCGGACAAGAAACAAGGTTTCTCTCGTCTTCTCTCGTCTTCTGTTCCCCTCTCTTCCGTTTGGTCTTCTTATTTTCCTCGCCTCTGTAGGCTCAAGCCACGCCGGGCGAAGGTGGTCTCTGGTAGGCGAGGGCAGCGGACGCAACGCCGGGGGCTTGCGACAAACGAAGGGCGGTTCGGGTTGATCGGAGGCAATTTAGAGTTGTGGCTTCGTTGTTGTTCCAGCCATGGCCACGGGCTAGATGGGACGTCGTTGATGACAGACAGGTGCGGAACCACGCCAGTTACGTGCTACGGACGGGCGTGGCGGTTGTCTGTTCGCCCGTCAGATCCGGGGCAGGTGGCGGGTGGCGCGGGGCATGTGGCGCGGGGCTTGGGTGAGATCCAGGGCCAGGCGCCACTGCTTGCTGCTGCTGCTGCTGCTACGGATGTGCGTGCTGCGCTGCCTGCCAGCCAGAGCAGCCATTGTGGTGGCGACTCTGGCCAGTACGGCGCACGGGCGCCGGTGGCTTGGGCAGACGGGCGACTGGGACCAGTTGACGTGCGGGACGACGGGGCGGTGGCGCACTGCAGGAACTCGTCCAAGCGGATTGCTCCGCAGTCGGGTATCCGGAGTCTGGAGTCCGGACAGTGTTTTGCTTGGGGAAGGTTGATTTTTCCATCCTTCTCACCTGCCCAGCACACGTGCTTACGTCAGTCAGCGCCGATACACACCCGGAATCAGGAACCTCTGCATGTTCCGAGACCGGGCCCGAGCCGGGGTGGAATCCACCCCCCCGAGAGGAAGCAAGAGACGGAAAGCAAGGTCGCCAGTACACAATGGTACGGTGTAGCTGTGGTGCGGTGCGGTGCGGTTTCATGGGGAAAAAACCACAGACGCGAATGACTGGGTCGACTCACGCGCAGCACACAGAGTCCACACGAGCCTGTTCCCTGTCGTCGAGTCCAGGCCGGCTGTCGCGTGAAACCGACAACAGACTGCTCGGCAGTACGGTCGCGACCGTGAGCCAGTAGCAGGCGACGCGGTGGAGGGCCAAGTGTCCCGCCGTCCGCCCGTCCGCCCGTCCGTCCATGAGACGGACGTGTGTGCGGCATGTTTATGCAGCGACCGAGTTTTATGGGACTCCCCCATTGTTGCAAGTTGCAACTTGCTGTACGGGGCGCCGAGGCCCAGGTGCAGGGCGGGACGGCGGAGGCGACAGACACATACGTACATGGACGCAGCAGCAGTGCGGAGCACGGGATACGGAGTTGGGGTCCGGCGCCCGGGAGATGAAACTTGCGGAGATGGGCATGGGAGAGGGAATCCAATCCTTCCCGCCTTGACTCTTGACGGCCAGGGAGGGACCCAGCGGGATGCCGTCCATCACGGCCAAGCGGCCACGCTGCCACGCTGCCACGCTGCCAAGTTGCCAAGTTGCCAAGCGGCCAAGCGGCCAAGCGGCCAAGCGGGACGGGGTCTGCGGCCGGGCTGACTTGACGTGACGTGACTTGACGTGACTTGACTCGACAGGATCCTGTCAGCGCAGACTGCTGCCGACCTCACCAAGGCCAAACAGCTACCAAGGGACCAAGGGAGCAAAAGTAAAGGCAGGAAAAACGAGGCGGGCGGGGCTACTCAAGGGCGAGAGGAGGGGGGGACCCCGGGACCCTAGATGGAAAACTAAAATAGAAACCGGGAAGATTTTTTTTTCTTTCTTTTCTCCGCATCTTCCCAGCTACGTACGACGAGGGAGGAGGCCAAGTTGGCTTCTTGTGTTTACTTTGTCCCGTCTTGCGCCTTGCGCCTTGCTTCTTGCGCCTTGCTCCTTGCTCCCTGCTCCCCGTGCCCGTTTCACTCTGCGAATGCCACGTACGCCGCGTTCCGAGTATTCAGACCTGCAGGCAGGGTCCTCGGGCCGACGCAAGGGCGGATTCGTTTCCCTCTCCAACGCGGCCCTCCCGGCGTCCAGACGAGAGACGAGAGAGAGAGAGAGAGAGAGAGACGACGGCTGGTTGCCTGCCTTGCCTGCCTGGCCGGTGGAGCAGGCGAACTTTGTCACATTGCACATTGCGAAGAAGATGACGGCCAAAGGGAGTGAAATGCCTGCCTGGCCTGGCCTGGCCTTGCTCCCGAGATTTGTGCCTCCTCTGCCCCTCCCCAGAGCACACGGCCAGCGGGTCATGCTCGACTTGTCAGTGGTCGCTCTGTCGCGATCAAGTTTGTCGAAGCCGTGCTGCACGCCGGGAAAAGGCAGTTGCGTGGGTGGGCGAGCGGGTGGATGGCGACATGGTGCAAGAAGTGGCATGATGTGCCGCCGGGCTGTTTGCTCGCTGCGTGCTGTCGGTCTTTTTTTCTCCTTTTCTGCTTTCTCTCCGGGGTTAGCTGTCGCGCTTTCTTGGTCGGAGGGCTGGGCTTTAATTTTTTAATTTTTTCATTTCATTTTCTAAAAAAAAAAAAAAAAACCGTCTTGGCATTAGCCGTCGGTTTCGGAATAGCAGCCAGGGCGAGACTGAGACCACCTCGGGCACGTACCCGTAGTGACTTGCGTAAGTAGTACATACTTCTCGGCAGCCGGCACGCAGCCAGCAGCCAGCGGCAGCAGCAGCAGCGGCAGCACCTCAGTGAGGCAGGCAGGCCAAGGAAGGGAAAGAAAAAGCGTCGGCAGTTCCCGCCCGCCGCCCGCCGCCCGCAGCGGGCACGCAACTCGGACCAACCACGACGCACGTCCGCCCGCCCCGCAGGCCAGACACGGGTCGAGGTCAATGACGGACCGAAAACTCTCGAGTCTCGACCCGATGGATGCCAGCCCTGCAGAGCTGCCAGTTGCGCGCGCGTCGGCACGGCTCCCGCGTTTGCGCTGCGGCAAGAGGCAAGACGGCGACCACTTGGCAGTGACCGTCGCCCTGCCGAGTACTGAAGTAGGGAAGTACGTGCCTTGCGTGCTCCGTACTCCGTGCTCCGTGCTCCGTACTCGTGCGGACAAATGCGCCGCCCCGCTTGCCAAAGGCACTGCGCTCGAATGGACGGACCTGATCTGATCGGGCGGCCACGAGGGCGGGCGGGCGCACAGAAGCCAACGAAGACAAAGGGAGAGGGAGGGAAAAAAAAAAAAAAAAAAACCGTGCGTGTGTGCCCATGGTCCACTTGCCACTGCCATTGCCATTCCAGGCGCTGAGTCACCAGTCCGCAGTGCCCGGCAGTCACTGACCGGTCACCACCAGTGAGTGCCGCTTACAACGCACAGCCAGCCCGGCTAAAGTGAATAGCGACCTGCAATGGCGCCGCGTGGCCCGAAGCTAGTGCGCTCTCGGCCGTGCGGGAATGACGTTGCACGCCAGGAACAGGAACAGGAACCCGAGGGCGAGCTCATCTCAAACAGACTGCACTAGACCCGCGTCGCATTTCCATCGCAAGCAACGGCAGCACGGGTTGGAAAGGGGGGGAATTTTTTTTTTGTTCGTCCCTTCCCCTTGCGCTACTTCCTCCTTGACGCCAAAACAAGGCTCCCCGAGCGGTTGCACAGACGGACTGGCGCTTGTCCGTCCCAACGTCCACATGTCGATCGAGGTGCTCCGAACTCGCTGCGCGCACGCACATGCACATGCCATGGGCTCGTTGCTGTTGGGCCTCGTTCCTCTCGCCCCCAACTACCAACTAACCTTGATGTCGACGCGCTTTGCAGGTTCAGATGCTTTTTGCGATTCGCAGTTGACGCCGGCCCAGGCCTTTGTCGCGGTTGTGTGGCTGTGTGTTTGTTTGCTTGTTTGTTTTTGCCGAGGAATAGTCGTCATCGTAGTAACTAATTCATGCTCGAGCTGGCTGGGCTGTTGTTGTGGACAGTCGACAGGGCCATGGCCGGCCGGCCCCTGCCTGACAGACAGACGGACGTTGGACACGCCCCCTCCTCCCCGCGGGTCGACCACCGATTGACTCCACAGGGCTCGTCATGCTATGGCTTGCGCAGTCATGTAACCAACTAACGTTACCGCGCGCCTCCCAAGTGAAGTGCGGGTGCAACAGGCGACATGAACAAACAAGTAGATAAAACCGATCCCGTGCGCCTACGGAGCAGAAAACCGTCCCAGGGCATCCTTCCGATAAAAGGAGCGCCTTGTTTGCATTGACCCGACGAATGCGCCGTCGGTCCTGCTCTCACGCCGTGTGCTGAGCGAGCATTGCCAACAAAGGAAGCTTTCATATACACACCCCCCGTGCCAAGACCAAATAAAAAGACACAAACGAAGAAAGCTGGAAGGGAAGAAGAAAAACACCACCCCCCTCTCCCGGCGTTGTTGTACATACATACACCTACAGACTACTCCATGAGCCCGTCCGAGGCGTCTCGACCGTCGTGCTACGTGCCTGATCCGTGCATTGCGGCTCAGCCTTGACCTTGTCTGTCCGTTTCAAGCCGGCGAGGGCGCCTTGCCATTCTTCCCAGCAACTGAACCACCGTTTTTGCCCCTCTCCAGCTGTCTTGGGCGCAGATGGACGGGCACATCGGACGGCGGGGAGTCGACGAGCCACTACCGCACCGACTTTTTTTCGTAATAGACGGATAGAGAGAGAGAGAGAGAGCAGATAAAACTGGCCAAGCCGGGGCCGGTGTTTCGGCCACAGTCGTTTCGGAGCGGCATTACGACGACACCATCGAGATGGGTCAAACGGCATGGCATGGCATGCATGGACATGTCAGACGACGCCGTAACAAACGACACAGCTCAGCCCGCACTCGCATCAACGCGCCGCCAAATCGAGACTGTTTCGAAAGTCCATCGTCTCGGCCGCCAGCAAATGTCATTCGTCCACGGCCTAGCCTTTCCACAGTCGACTCCGCATGAGGAAGGGGACCCAGAGAAAAATAAATGAATTGAGCCTCGAGATCCGCCGTCAGACCCGCCCGTTTCATCGTCAGCCCTCCACAATTATGCCTCGGCCGTCGAATCCTTCTTCCATCCTTTCGCCTGTGCAATACCATCGTGAATACACCACCTCTTTTCTTTTCTTTTTTTTAGGGGGGCCCCTTCGTGTCGTTATTCGTACACCTCTGGTTTGTTCGAGGTGGAGCGTACGTATGTGTGTGTTGTGTGCTTGGGTATCTGGCAGCGTCGCAACGGGGCTCTTCCTTGTGAGCATGAAAATCGATAGCGTCTAGACTCGATCACGCCCAACGAAAGTCTGCCCAAACTCCCATCTGTCTCCGATGCGTCTGATTTCTCTGCAAAACAAATCTCAAGTCCGTCTCTTCTCCAATCTTATCGGGGCATCACGTAAGAATATCGTTTCAGTGGTGCCACATGCATGTACGCAAAGCCAACCAACACCTTTCCATTCCAGCAGCTCTTCTTCGTGGCGGAAGGGCACGTACATCTTTGCCAAACCTTTCGGGCCGGGGGGAGGGGCTGCCCGTCGCATAGTGCGAAGCATGAAAAAGTGTACCCGATCGGATACTCCTTGAGACGCCGTGGCTGCTTTTTTGTCCTGCGGGATATCTTTGCTGGAATGCGGCTTACCTTTGTTTTGGTGGAGATGGGGTTGCTGATGTCTTGTGGCGTTTGCTGACTGCTGGGCTCGGTTCACGGGCGCTGCTGACTTCTCGGCTGTTTGCTCCGGCGTGAGGAGAAGCTGTGTCGTGAGATGGCTGGGTTGACGTCGGTAGGGGGGTGTTGGCACACGCCGTGCGAATGGTTGATGCCCAATTGATTCATTGGTGAGCCGGGGATGACTTGGGGACGTGAGAATGAACAAGTTCTTCGACCCAGGAACCACTCCGCGAATTGGCAATCATCGTATCCTCGGCACTAGGTCGAGGGACTAGGCAATATGTTTCTTTGCAGGGGTGACCTGCGAGCCGTTGAACGCATGCATTTCTTTCCTAAGCCCTCCATGATTGTTGGGATTCCTTGGTGGTGGCACCAGCTATCAGATGCCTGGTATGTTCTGCATCAGACGTTAGAACCGACTCACTATACTTTTACAGAATGGTCGGATTCACGAATTTTGACTGAATAAATCTTGGCTGCTGTCTGGTGCGTTGAGTGGATCAAGACGTGGTAACTCTGGATTGGTATGACATATCAGGGTGCTGACCATTGCCGAAGCTCCAGACTGATTATGAATGATATCGAGCCTGCTGCAATGTGGGACAGGAATGTTGATGGAGCGGCAGCTTGAAACGGCTCACCGAGAACAATAGTAGGCACAGCCAGTCCTAGCCATCGTCATCTCGAACAGACTTGGTGTATATAAAACCGAACATTGTCTAGGTTGAGCACAACGATCAGAAGCCGATGGAAATTAGATAAGGAAGTCCGGGGCACCCCAAGCTGGTAATTGAAATCATAGAGTAGAGTCAGCTTACCGAAATTTTTGGCCCTTTCATAGACCGAGAGCCCGGAAGCAACATCCCAATTGCACTACTCATGTATATCACCGAGTCGTAGCTGGATGAAGTCACATTTACCACCGCCATATATGACCACTCCTCGACCTAGCAGCCACTGGCGAATACCATGAACCGAGAATCGGATTTGGTCGGCGAGATCTGAGACGCGGCTTCGGCGACGCCAGGGCGGAGCCAACATGTGCATGTATTTGTTCCAAGTCAGACACTCTCTAGATAACTACTTGACGCTATTTTCTGGACTCCCACCCCCTTTAGCTGATATGGCATAGGAAAACCACCGTGGGGAAGAAAAACCTATTCGGGAATCAGGACGGAAAAAACGGTGGTGCCGGATATCGGAACGCAACGAGTAGTCTCCATGGGCAATCGAAGACCTGAACGGGAGGGCTCTTTTCTTCTTCTTCTTCTTTTTTTTGTTTTCTTTCTTCGCCGCGCAATCGCCACGCCGCCTTGTTCTTTTATGCCTTTCGGCCCGGCCAACTCAAATTTAGGCAATTTTCTTCAGCTCGACGTCGCTACGCAAAATATGAGTGACACGGACACGTTCTACAAGGTAGCGACAAAACTTACAAGAGGAGATCAGACTTGGGGGGGATGACGGGAGAGAATCCACTGTAAAAGGACATAGTCGGTACGGTGCCCAGCGGGATTGATTGGGTTCCATGGCGCGGAAGCTTACCGATCACCGTATGCATAGTCAGAGGTGATGTCGAGAAGGGCCTTCTCGCCAACCTTCATCTGCATGACGCCCTCGTCCCAGCCTGTGCAGCAATAGGTCAGAAAAACACTCCCCTCGGGACCCATTCCGTTGGTAGCTCTCTGAATCTGTTGTGACATACCCTTGATAACCTGGCCGACACCAATCTTGACGACGAAATCGCCGCGGCCGACGGAGGAGTCAAACCTTTGGGTACAAGTGGTCCCATTTAGTCACCTTGTTTCGTGAAGAAGAAAAGAAAGGGTCGGCTGGACCTACTGGCTTCCCTTGTTGTTAGGCTTGCTGGGATCCTTCAGCCAGCCGGTGTACTCAATGGTGACGGTCTGGTTTTTGGTGGGCTGAGCGCCGGAGCCCTCCTTGAGAGTAGTTTTGGTAACACCCATGATGGCTGAGGACGGTCAATTGTCTGCTGGGCAACAAAAACGGGAAGAAAAGGGCGGACTACTTGGTGATGAGAAAGTAAGTATGACGCTGAAACGAAGAGGAGGAGAGGGATCAAAGTAAGAGTTGAGGCCAAACTCACGAGCGTTGGATCAAAGCTATCAGCTACTGTACTGCAACGTCTCCTTCCTGTTGTTGTGTTGAGAAGCAAAGTAGGTATAGGACTGAAGAGAGGCTGAAGAAACTCCTGTATAAATTCAAAAGGGCACAAGAAGAGGGGCAACAGGGACCGGACCAATGGCGTGGGCTCATTGCGCATGCTCGCGGGGGGGGCTGTACGTCACCATCGTGGCACGACATTGGCTGAGGTGAAGATGGAGGGGGACATGGCAATCGCACAAAGGAGAAAACTAAACTCGATTGCTCTGGTGTGGGAAAAGACAAGATGAGCATTGGAACGCACCTCGGCGAGGGCATATCCGTGGCTGCCATACAAAGGTTGCAGGCGGCCTGGTTTTCTATTTGAAGTAAAAAGGAATGACGTCACCCAGGACCCCTCAGCAGCTCTTTTCGTCGGAAACGGATTGTGAGGGCATCACGGGGCCTGCAACCCTCGTGCATATGCGGGTCTCCTTTACGTATAACAATGTCAACTGTTGACGTGAGACGACGAAACCCACGAGTCTACCCGCATGTACAGCGAGGACCTAACTTGTCACCCTGCGGCACAGGCACAGGCTTACAGACGACACAATCTGCGTGGCCAGGTCTTCTACCCGCGGTCATGCCAACTGGTCCTGGGTAGGCGTCGACATGCGGGTGCACTCCTCTGTCAGTAGCGTTGCAGATTGAAACGGCGCTACGGAGCGTTTGAGGGCCGTTGCTTATTCTTTCTTTTGTCAGTATACACGATGATGTGAATAGTTTCGAAGCACGACGGGCAGTGTATGGCCGAGGCGTCGCAGTATGCACGTAGAACGAAGGCATTTGGGTTGACAAAGGACCACGAGCGATTAATTTTAATCTTTGTGACATCGCTGTCGCCGCTTACCAGCCGAGGAAAAAGGAGATTTCTGTCGATCGGGGAGTTGTTGCTTGCGGTTTGGTTCTGTGGATCTCAATGGAGGGAAACGTGAGGCTCTTATTTTCTCCCCTTTCCTTCTTCCTGTATTTCACAATATACAGACACATGTCATACAATTGTCAATATCTCTCGTCATTGTCTGATACCTAAATTCAAGCATAGTAAGTGCCTTTGTGAATCTTGTGAACGTGCTGCCTTTCTGAGCGGCTCCCCAGACTTACACCGTCTTTGACCAACATGTCACCAGCGTCAGGCAGCGGCAGCAGTAGCCTGGTCCACATCAAGACGAAGCTAACTAGTCCAAACTTTGCTTAATACTTTCTTCATCGTCATAATGATACTTGTACTCCCTGTTTCACGACTTGACAATATCACTCTGCAGCCTTCTTGTGCCTGAAAGAAAAATTAGAAGAAAATAAAATATAAAACCAGAAAACTTCTCCAACAGGAAAACACGAAAAAAAAAAGCACATACTTGGAAACAACTCTCTCGATGCCATCCAGTCCCTTGCGCAGTACTTCCATTTTTGGACCGTACGAGAAACGCACAAAGTGGTGGCACGGGCTGTCAAACAGGTCACGGCGTCGCGAGGGATTGAGGTCGAAGAAGATGCCGGGCACAACAATGACCTTTTCTTCCAGACAAGCTTGGAAGAAGTTGAGGCCGTCGGCGATGCCTTCGGGGAGGCCGTCGAGGTTGAGCCACCTGGCTTGCAGTTAGTATCGCCGGCTTCCGATGTCCCCAGTTACAAAAACAGGTCAGAGAACAAAAACCAAACATACAGGTAGAATGTAGAGTCTGGGACATATTTTATAACAAAGCCCATCTCGCGCAGGCGGCGGACAACATAGTCCCGCTTGTCCTGGAAGAGAAAAAAAGTCAGAGAGTCCGTCTCCAAGCAGCACGACGTGGTTCAGCACGTACACGGAAGTGGCGCTGCAAATGGACCATCTCATTTTGCACAAGGGTTGGGTCCAGCATGGGGATGGCGGCGTCCTGGAAAGCGTGGCACGCACCGCCGTCCAAATAACTACCACAGGAACCAATGCTAGAGTCCTGTTAGCTTGGGTAAAGTCGTCGTGCATCCTTGCAAAAGTCACATACGCGGCAATGTACTCTGTAGGTGATGAGTTAGCTTCGAAAACTGCAAGCCGCAACCGGTGGTAACACGTTCGGGACAATAATGGTGCATACCCTTGGGTCCCAGAATCCATGCAATTCGCCATCCTGGTAATCGAAATCGCTTGGTAAGACCATCGATGATCAAGACGTCATCCTCATCGACGTCGTCCACGTTCTCGGCGGCAGAAATAGTAGTTCCGTCGCAGTTGCTCGTGTAGTTGTAGCCCGAGTAAAACTCGTCACTGATCAGAGTGGCGCGGCCTCGGCAAATGTCTTGGATCTCGGCCAGTTCGGGGTTGGCAACGACGCGGCCGGTAGGGTTTCGCGGATTTGACGTGAGAATCACCGAGGTGCCGCGGGCGATTTCCTCTGCAATCTTGTCGGGGTGGATGTGGTAGCCGTCCTCCTCTGATAGAGGGACCGGAATGGCTGCAAACTGTTGGCCTGGCGGTCAGCACCACTGTCCTGTTCATGGCTGCACCCAGCTCTCCCCATCGTCCGGGTTGACGCGCATTCTTGAACAAATTCAACATT
Source organism: Metarhizium album ARSEF 1941 (assembly GCF_000804445.1). Classification (NCBI taxonomy): domain Eukaryota; kingdom Fungi; phylum Ascomycota; class Sordariomycetes; order Hypocreales; family Clavicipitaceae; genus Metarhizium; species Metarhizium album. Next base: position 3,246,370 of record NW_024467575.1, read on the forward strand.
TCGTTGTAAGCCGTGTAATCGGGCAGGAAGAAACTTAGATAGGAATTGCCCAAGACGGCAGCAATTCGGATCAAACCCGCCCGGCCACCAGGCACAATGGCCACATTCTCCCAGGTATACTGGCTCTCCTTGCCCCTGCGGTGCATCTCATTGTACAGCTTGGCAACGGCCTCTCTCAGGGGTCGAATGCCGGCAGTAGGACCGTACTCTCTGGCGGCGACGGAAATGTCAATGGTCTCGGGACGCTTGAAGCAGCCGGCAATGTCGTCTTCGACCTCGGGAGCGCCCTGGCCGAGGTTGGCCCAGGAGTCGGGCTCTTCGAAGAAGCCAAGCTCGGCGGCGCGTTCCGTGCACCAAATGACACCGGTGGACGCTCTGCTGGCGTCGAGACCGGCGTGGGGGAGATGGCCTTCGTGGGCATTGCGGAACTGACGGTGGACTTTGGACTGGACCTCTGGGCACGAGTCAGCGAGTTGCCTTGCTATCCGTCCGTGCTGCCACTTCTTTGGCGTCTTGAAATGCCAGCTCGATTGGCAAGCTCACACCAGCCAGGCCCTGATTTTTGGCCACGCGCAGCAGACGGAGGTGCACATCAATGGAAGCTCGGGAGCCAGACAAGACAGCTGGGTTTAGAGAGCAGCGCCGGGCTTACCGTTTGCGCCTGGCTCGGCGTTGCTGAACCGACGAGCTCTGGGTTTGGGAGCGCCAGTATGACGGTTGAAGGAGAACTTGCGCCCGCCAAACATGCTGAGATGCTGAGAGCCCGGGGCCAGTCTCGTCCTGCTAGAGTAGAGTTTGAGGGCTTGGCCCGGGGAGGGGATTGCTTCGAGGAAAAGCAGGGGATAATAGCAGAAGAAAAAGGATTCGAGGAGAGGTGGAGGGGGCTTGACAAGGGAAAAAAAGGCCTTAGCAAAGAAAGAAAAGAGAATGTGAGACGGCTTGGAAGCAAGTGGAGAGGGCTCGGGGGCTCGTCATCGTTATATGTGGTCCAGCTCGTCTACTCGACGACTGGCTCCGAATGGCCCCGAAGCCTGAAGGAGCCCGAATTGCCTCGTTCACTCGTCTCCAACACGTCAACTGGTACAGTCTAGCCTCCAGATGCCCATGATGCCCATGTGCAGCCAGCTGCCGGCGGGCGGGGAAGCACTTGAGGGCACTTGCTCGAATGTTGGCGCGGCCGTCATGCAAGGCGGCGAGCCGCGGGCTGAGGCAATTTTTTTCATTTGGCATCTATCTGCTCCGTATGACGATGAGGTGAGATCGACCGGAACTCGGCACCTCGGACGTCACCAAGTAAGTGCCCTTTCCTTTTCACTCTACTCTTTCCTTGTCTTTTCTTTTTTTTTTTTTTTGTTTTTCGTCTGCCAGGTGTTGGCAGCTGCACCTAGGTACCTGCGTGCTCAAGTACCTAGGTACTTAGGTACTTAGTATGTAGTGCGTCATGTAAGCATGTGCTATGTGCGGTGCTCTTGGGCACTCGCTCAGGTTTTCAATTTGACGACATTTTAAGTTGGTGCCTTGAATCTCGACTGGTGCCGTCAACCCGTTATGCACACCGTAACATGGAACACAAAAGCACACAATAAGCGCCCTTGGCCCCTGTCCCATTCATCATGTCCCCTTTCCCACCGAACCGTGATCCGCAGCCGGTGTAACCTGCTGTTATGCGGGGAATGTCATCCACGTCGAGTTGGCCGTCTAACGCTAACCCTAACCCTGTATACCCTTTCGGAAAAGGAGGAGGCTCAAAGGATAGGGATAAGTGAGTCTTTGCTTCTTTCTGCCTCATACAGTATAAAGACTGCATGTGCTTTCAGACTGAAACCAGTTTTATCATCAGCAACAGTTTACATCTTGCAAGTCTCCTCCACGATACGAAAGTCCCTTCTTTACTCGTACTGGAACGGATTAAGGATGACCAAAGGGAGATGCAAAGAGGGTCGAGATACTTTTCTTCGATGCTGGCTCATACAGGCAAAAGGGTGCGTCCAAAGTGGCAAAAGGGCTTAAATTGATTCGCCCTCTACTGAAGTACCCGGGGATCTCTGACGAATAGGAGACTCTTGTCATCCATCAGAAAAGCGGCACGAATACCATGGGAAGGTGCTCTGGCTTGAATCTATTTCTCGAGCGTATCATCCATGACGTGCTTTTCGGGCTTGGATGGATGTTTGGCCGACTTGTGTGTTGGTCTGGCTGTGCATATTTTACGAACCAAGAAACAAAAATCTCCACGACGCCTTGAACAGCACCTCTGAACATTTACCAACCTGTTTTCCTTCCAAGTCCGATTCGAAACCGAGATATGCACAAGCTGTCCCGTGAAAATGTGACGCAGAGGAATATTCCAAGGGAAGCCACCTTCTTAGCGAACCCGCAGCCTTTAGCAGTTCCTTGCGTCTTCAAGATTCAGCACGGCTGGGCTGTCACGACCCGTTCGCCAACGTTGCGTTGTCGTGTTTCCTTTCAACACCGGCATTAGCACGCCCAGTTTCTCGATTTCCGGCGGTCCAGATTCATGCATACGTACCGCGTACCACGACTGCAGGTCCCTGCCCAAGCCACCAGTGCTCACACCCAACCGAAGACCAGCATCGACAATGCCGTCGTGTTACGGAGTACCCGAGAGCTGTTTTGTCTTGCCCCTTCGGGCGGCATGTCTTGCGGAGCGCTGCACCAGAAGGCCAAGACAATCTTCACGTAGACGATGCATGTTCTCCGTGCGTAGAGTGCGATTCTACTCCCGCGTTGTACAATATACTAGGGACGTCTTCCGGGTTCAAGATATCTACCACGCAGCAGGCCGGAACCGGGCGAGTCCCACAGCAGGGACTTGGAATGCAAAACCTGTAAAACCGAACATGTCGTACGGCGATGCGGCAAGTCGTCGCCCGAGGTCAAGAGGCCAGGCTCGGGCGCTAGTGGAGGCCCCCCCTGCAGCCTCAAAAACCTCCAAGCAAGCATCACTTTCTCCACCGCCGCTTCGCAACAAGCCCTTCTCACCGCGCTCACTTCTAGACATCGTCCAGACATTCAGTTCAACTCCGTTCAACATAAAGAGGGCCCTTCCCACGTCGGCACCCCACCCCCGGGAATGCTCCTGTTCTCACGCCTCGGGCCCAGAATCAGACCTCTCCGTCCCAAAGCCATGTCCTCGGCGAACACCGCCGGGCCCTCGCCAACATCTTACTCCTCGTCCTCGTCGCCCTCGGAAACCCCGTCACGCCAATCACCGAGCCCCGGCGGCCGCGCGCTCCCCGCCCCCGGCGACAACTCGGCGACGACCCTCGACGTCTCCGGGCACGGCACGACGGTCAAGCTGGACCACTTGGGCCCTCTTGTCGTCAACGTGGACGGCACCGTGTCCCGCATTTCGAACTGGCCGGAAATGGGCGACGTCGAGAAGCAGAACACCCTAAGGGTACTAGGGAGACGGAACAAGCAGCGGCTGGCAGCCTTGAGGGCGGCCGGCGACAAAACGACGAGCAAGCAGGACTCGTGACAACACCACACCCGCGGCTGGATAGACAAGTGTGAGATGGCATGCGGGCGTGTCGGAATGCGCAGCTTATTGTACTGGCCGGGGCATGACAGGGGGGAAGAAACCAGCCGTGTTGTGACAGCAGTCGAGGAGGCGCATGGTGTTACAGCAGACGATCCGAGGGCTCTTCCTGCTCCTCGACGAATGCAGTGACTGTTTGCCGTGACGCACAGCTGTAAATCTTTAAACCATTACAGCTGTAAATCTTTAAACCAATTCAATTCATATCTAGCCAGCCATGTCTACATGCTCATCATGTATAGATCTTCCACGGATAGCTGGACAGTCAGTCCTTCTAGCTAGTCCAAAACAGCAGCAAACCGCCACCCAGATTGTTTCTACACAAGTCGATAAAAACGCCAGAAACTAAACAGAAAACGCTCCCACCCAACGGAACGTCGGTGCATCAACGCGCACGCGGCCCGAACCGTCTCGTCGCGTCGTGAGCCCACTGGACTACGGACAAGGCGCAACCGCTCCACGTCACCGCTCCTCCTTGACGGCTTCTGTGGTGGCGGATGACTCGGCAGTCTTGGCCTTTTCGCTGGCGTGCTTGGTGAACTCCTTCCACAGGGCGGTGATGTCGTCGCCGGCCTCGTTCTTTTCAACAAGAAGATTCTTGAGCCACTTGTTCTCAGTTTCCAGCTGGGCAATCTTGTTCTCCAAGGCGGTGACCTTTTCGGTCATCTCCTTGGCAGACTTCTCAAGAGCCTGCTCTCGCTGCTTCTTCTTGATTCTGAAACGGGCGCTGGCGGCCGTGTTTCTCCGGCGCTTGTCCTCGTCGGCAGCGACGCGAGAGGCATCCTCGAAGCTCATCTGCTGGGGCGCGGGAGTAGGGGCGGAGACCATGGCGTCCGGGTTTCGCTTGTCTCCGGTTCTGGCGTGGCCCTGGCGGAATTGGGGCTGCTGATGAGGGATCTGGACCTGGTGGTTAGGCTGGAGAGGCTGGAATCCCTGCGCAGAATCGGGAAAGGCATTCATGTGCGGGGCGGCGGCATAGGCGTTGTTGAAGTCGGAAAAATCAAAGTCACCTGTTGCAGGCATTCGAGTCAGCCAGAGTCCCGCCGCTGGTGAAGCATGTCTCCGAGCGCGGTTTAAATGGTGAAAGTAACGTCCAAGCCATGGTCATATCAGAGGAAACAACTTGGATTTGCCAATTGGCAGACGAAGATCTGCAGTGAGGTCGCATTCTGCGACAACCGCCGTTGGTGTGCATGCCAACCGGATGGCAGACAATGGGCGCGCGGACAATCACGAGGGATTGCACCATCGCTGACCATTGAGCATCGAGAGAGACCCCCCACGGTGGCCCCACATCCAACACATGAACCACCAGCCCAGAGTCATGCCAGCAGAACTTGGGGAAAGCCGTGGTGCAGAGCGACAGTCGAGAGATTGTTGCAAGGGCGCAAGCCGAGGGGGGGGAGGGGGAGGGGAGAGACAGAAGCTGTGCATATTGTGTGATTTGTGCATTGGGAAAGTCATCTTCTTGTCCTAGTCACCCCGCTTGGGATTCCGAAAGCCGGACCCGCAGTATCAATCGAACACATGGCCCTCGAGAAAACAGGCGCCATGGGCATGCGAGAAAAGAGAAGAAAAAAGACCCAAAGCCTGGAGAGCAAGGAAAACAAAAAGAACAAATACTTGAATGCACGTACCAGACATAAAGTCCAAATCGGGCATATCGCCGATAGCAGCCTGGGCAGGTGTCACGTCGCCAGACCGAGTCGACCCATGTCCGGTAGAAGTGTCAACATCCACCTTGACAGGCTGGGCCTGGAAGTCGGTGTTCTGGCCCGAGTCGAAATCAAAAAACTGCGTATTTGTGAAGAGAGCAAGGTCGTCTTCCATGTTGAAGGCGTCCTCGGCAGGGGCAGTGGTGTCCTGAGGGCTGATGGTGTTGAGGTCGCGGAGGTACTGGGACACGTTGGGGCCGTGCCTACCACTGTATGTCGACATGATGGCGTGATGCTTGGTGAGACGAAATCCGCAGCCTTTGTGTCGTGTTTCAGGCCTGCGAACGCCAGATATAAGACGGCTCCGGATGTTGTGGTGGTTGACTGGATGCTTTTCGCTGCGCCGTCGGGCTCAAATGAGGGTTGGCCGCGGAGAAGCCTGGAGGAGGGCGCGTTCGCAGGGAGGCGCTTCAGGCAGAGTCGGAATCTCGAGTGAAGCAAACAATCGAATCGTCAACGGTGTCCTGATGCCGTGCCCTGTGGTTCGCAGCGACACGAGAGGGAATTGCGGTGATGGCGGTTCCAGGATTGACCGGAGGCGGCGTGAGTCGTGCCAGATTTGTCATGCGGCGGTTGCGGCGGGTGGGCAATGGCATGGACGACTTGTGCAGCCTCCGACTCTCCGCGCGCGGCGAGGTTGTTGCGCGCAGGTGCATCCAATCAGCATGCCGACCTGCATCCATGGGTCCAGCCATGCCCAGCCAGTCACGAAAGAAGCCGGGGCTCGCCGTCGCATTGGAGCCGCCGCCGTGGATGACGCCTACATGTAAGCTTTTTCAACAGTTTTGATCCAATCTGCGCTGCTGACAGTTGCCGTCCAGTATCCGTCATGACGATGGACCAGATCAGACTTGGGTTGTCATGCCCGTGGCCGGAGCCACATGGCAACAACCGAAAAATCAAGCCGGTGGCTCTCGGCAACAGCATCAATCCCTCACCTCGTGCCAGCTCAGCTCCGTCTGGTCGCACGGGCCCTGCATTGTCTCCGACGATCGTGGGCTGCCCCGCAAGCTGAACGATGTAGCCGCACGTCTCGCACGTGAAAGCCGAAACCACCGATGCCCTGCAGAGATGACGACTGATAATGAGACACGTACCGAAATATCATCGCAGCTACCACCGATAACAGACGATGGGCATTCAAAAAGGCGCTGCAGGGCGTGCTTGGGCATCTACGTAGCCATCCTTCCGGCTTGCCCGGGTTCAAACTCTTCACGGAGGAGCCAGAGTCTCAATGTAAAAACTGGAAGCCATCACCTTGTTGTGTTCCTTTCATCCATTCGGAGTTTGCCGCTGCAGGTCCTCGGCCACAAGTCTAACCAGTCGCGGCCTCACTGGAACCATGCCGTGGCTAGCTGATCCATCCGTTGGCAGGCAGTCTCTGTGGAATAACATCAAGGTATAGCATCATTCGTGGTTTTTGATTCCAGATCATAAGTGTCTTAAGCATCAATTGATGTCTTAACCTCAGCATGATACGGGTCGATTGAGTCGTCTAGTGCAGACAGCAACTTGGCAATGCCTTCTCCCTTCGGAAGGGCGGGAGCCCCCAGCACTACTTTCCGCCTGATTACTAAAAGGGAAATATCCACGTATACTCGGCCGAAGAAGCGCGGACTGGTTTTCTCGACATTACCTTGGAAGGCAGCAGCCCAACAGAAATCCTGCCAGCAAGTAACTAATGGAACAACGACACGTACGACGGCCTGTCTGGCTGGGCGTCTGTCAATCGAAAGTACCATCAGACCGCTCGGGATCCCGATCATGATGCCGCAAGCCTCGAAAGTCCGGTCCTCAGCCATGTTATCCGCCTGTGTTCAGTCTGGTTCACCATCATCCTCATCTAGGTTACTTGTTCTATTCCACCTGCCCGCCCCGGCCCTACAATGTCCTTGTGCTCGCTCACTGATTTCCCGTAACCAAGGCCGCTTGCCCTGACGTGTTGAAGTACCTGGCGACTAGGAAGAGACGCGTCAATGATGACCCAATTTTGTCGTGACAAGGCCCTGCAAGACGACACAGTTGCAGCGCTAAATTCTCAAGTATCCCCGTGTGTTGACTCGGAAAGAAGAGGAAAACAAAGAAATCAAGAAAAGAAAAAGAAACATGCCTACATGATCCATCACACATCATCTGAAGTGTCGGTTGTTTGGCTCGAGACTCTTGCAACATGTCGGCATCTGATCAATGCCAGCCAGGCAGACCCGGCACTGTCATGCGTTCTCCAGAAACCGAATTTGACAACCATCCATGAAGAAGCTGATTCTTTTTTTTTTTTAAAAAAAAGAAAGAAAAAACAATAATAAAAAAAGAAAAGAAGGGAAAAGAAGAAGTGTGTTCTCTTCAAACCAGTCGATATTTTATGACATGTACAGACCCGTTTCGCCGGGGCTGTCCTCGTCCACCAGCCCTATGCTTGAAGCCGCAGCCAAGATGATGAACCAAAACCCCCCCCGACGACAGGTGCCACGACTTGTCATCGTGGCAAGCCGGCCACAAAGAGTGAGGCTACCCATCCGTTTCGGCCGGGGAGTCAACGCAAAGCAGCCCAGTAGCCGGGGCGTCGTTCTCGGAGAGGAAAAGACGAGATTGTTTCGTACAGCCCTCAGGCGACTGGCTACCCTGCACTACTCTCACGGCCCGAGTTTTCTTTGCAGTCAAAGAACCTTTGGACGACAAGAAAGCACATTGCACCCCGCCATCCTAATAATTGTTTGCCCGTCACAAAGTACACCGTCGCACGGTACACGACCCTTGCCGGTCGCCGCAAGAACGCAATACGAGCAGTACTAATGTCAGACCGAATTGCGCAAATAGCCCGACGAGGGAAACACAGTCGCTCGCTTGGCCTGGCCCCGTGCGACCGATATGACGAGTCTAGCCTGCCTTGCCACGACGTGAAGCACTTCATGCTTCCTCACAGCACGTACTCTGTACGCAGTGGTAGTAAGTAGTAGTACTAGATGCCTGTACTCCGTATGGGCCGCGAGTACGTACTTACTCAGTGCGTGCTATATCCCTTGCATGTACGGAGTACCGAGTAGGGAGGGACTTTGTACCGGTGTACATGGCTTATTATTAGAAGAGACACGCATGTTTCTTCGCCCCGTGTAACGACCCCTGAAGTCTGGAGCCTGAAGCCTCGAGACGTGGGACGACCGACGGGCACTACCTACGTGCTTGTGTACGTACGGACTGGTTCAACGACTCAGGAGTCAGAGGTGGTCCACGGACCTGCTGTTGATGTTTTGATGTACGGAGAATGCCTGTCTGCTGCGGCGCATGTTGTTGGTAATACGTAGTACCGAGTGCATACTTACTACACATGTCACATCTTTGCAGCATCGAGGACGCTTACCGGGGGAAACACAGGCCAGGGCAGTAATACTCCATTTATGACAGGTAACACGTGCACAGGCTCATCATGGTGAACTATTATTGCCTTGATGGTTCGCTCATGCGTCAAGTCAGGCGTATACCGTAAATAATACGGAGTACTCCGTACAGCAGCCATGATTCAGGACTTATGATGTACGGCTCCTGACAGGGCCCTCCCAATGGCCCCAGAGCCGCCGAACACTCACAGAAGGGCAGAAAGTTGAGACGACAAGTGGGAATTGGCAGTGGAGGCGAGGATCGATGCATGTTTCAGAATCAATATGCCGTTTCTCCTGACTCGTCGGTTTTTGATTGCCGGAACGTCGTTATGACCCAACAGCGGAAAGCGCAATGCATGGTGTCTCTAACAGAAGACAGCTAGAACTGCAGTAGAAACCTGCGGCGCGCGTCAAATCGGTCTGTAGTAGTGCCAGTACGTAGTATGGACGGTGACGAGAGAAGAAGATACATACCGAGTACTCTGTAATAGCTTGGCTGTTGAAGAAAACGAACAACTTGTACTCCGTAGCCGTCCGGGTTTCACTCGATTAGTCTGCAGAATGCCAGACAAAATCTGTGATGGTTTCTGCCAGGTACGGTACGGAGTACGGACTCTAGACTGGCGTTGCAGAACTGCTGCACCGAAGACTGTCTACTACTCCGCATTCTGCGTTGCGTTGAGAATAACTTCCTTGCACCGTTCTATGTACGCACTGGCCAGAATCGGCCCAGCTGGTCTGTTTAGTTGGCCGCCTAATAATGATTAGCGACAGCAACCGAAACCTGAACAGAAACGTGTCGGGCCGCACGCCCACCTCAGGATGGTTGCGCAGTCATCAATTCATCGTTTCATCCGTCGTCGTATTTCTCGCAGACCACCCTGTCCCCTGGTCCATACCCTGGAAAGCAATCAAAATGAACAGGCTGTGAAAAGGCGGCCAACAAGAAGAGTCTACGTAGTTGTGGTTCGAGCAATATCGCTCGGGTTTTAAGTAGAGTGAGTGGTAAGGGATGGGGAGATTTGCCATCGGGGAAGGGGGGGGGGGGTATGTGTACATGGTGCCCTGACTTGCAGAGTCAAGGCTGGAAAGTACTTGCCACGCAAGGAAGACAAAGCAAGGGCGAAGACTGATCAACAATAAAACAATCAATATGCGCTGGGTCTGCCCGTCGGCGGGAGAGAGTCGCGACTCGTGCATGACTGCAGAGGGCTGCTCGGCCTGCCCCCTCTCACCTTGGCGTCAGGCACTTCATCACCGGAGCAAGTGATCTGCACGGCGTGGGGTGCGCCGGGTCTGGGAATCATGGGCCAAAGCGTACTCAGTATGTATGTCTTCACAACTTGGCGCTTGTCAATGTCAAGCATAATTTCGTCCGAGGTGTGTCCACCGAGTTCTAGTCCACGGCTTTTCTCGATAGGAGTTGGGGAGATTTGCGGAAGTACTCCAAGTGAGTGCTAGCCAGATAAGCTTCCGTTGTTCAGCTGCACCGGACCGGAGTCCGGTAGGCAATGTCAGAATGATACCGGATGATCCAACGTCATGCCGCGCGCACGGAGATACCAGTCATCTCCCATTATGGGACGATACACAAATAGACTTTCAGGGCAAAGCCTCTTTTTCGACGTAGATCACCGCGATGAATACAATGGCCATGTCTCGCATGAGTACCACATTTTTCGCCAGCCTGCTTGCTTTATTAGGGCAGATTGCCACAACTCTCCATTGTGTGGACATAGTTGAAGTAGAACTGGGGGTAGTACATACAGAGTACCGCGCCGCGCTTCACTGATGATAACCCTAATATGGATGTATTTTTCAATAGGGGCCCCAAGGAGGCCGTGTAGATGCCTGTGACAGGCCAAGATGCCAGCCAAGGGAAATTGGAAATCTGCCGATTGTGTTAAGAAGGCTGCTAATTGTGTTCTGACGATTGAGATGCCGTGAAGCAGGTGGTAGGTGTGGCAAAGGACCCCACATCGGAAAAAATAGTCCATGAAGCGTTGTGACGTCTATTCGTGGCAGGGTACGTATGAACGGCGATCCTCTTTGACGAACTTGGCCTGCCTCTGCGAAGCTGCCAGCCAGTGTGCTGAGAAAATCAGAGCCTCGGTACATTTTTCTCTCTCGTTTCGGCCCCCCCAAACAGACAAAAGTTTGGACGGATCAGCGGTGAGCTCCAAAGCCCAAAGCAGGACGTGATTGGCATATTGACTTGGCCTGCTCAGTTGTTCACGAATCGCTCTTGTCTCCCTTGCATCACTATCGGCAGCGTCAGCGCTGGCTGGTTGAGGGTTCTACCCCCAGGTCCCAGGTTTATCGTGGTGCAGACTTGACTGACTAGTATTGCTTTTGTCGGTGTCTGGTGGGCTGAAATGTTGAAGGCCCTGAGTACGTACATGCGTAATTTTTTCTCTTCGATGAGGCTTCTCCCTTCTCCCCTGGTCTTGGTCGCAATTCGGCGCGCTTTGGCCCCTGCGCCGTCCCACCGTTCACCAGGCCCGTCGACAACGAGGCAAGACTTGCTTAACAAAAGAGGGGTAAGGTGTTGAGCTGGTTGGCTTCACGCTGAATGAAGACACGGCGTCGGCGATGCGGAACTGCGGTTGGTATGTTCGTGCTCAAAGTTTCAACATTCAACCATTGCACCAAGTCCCAATTTCTTCATGGCCAACGACAGAATGTGCAGGACCCTCACATTTGCACCACAATTTTTGTGTGGCTCTTCCCTCGGCGCCGTCTAGACCTTCTGTCAGCCCATCCAGCCACCTGCCGAGAATCTGAAACGGCGTACCGAGGACTTTTCCTCGCCAAGACGGGCCGCACGAGGACGGGTACCAAGGTACTCAGGTACTTCAGGGCCAGGCTGGGACGACTTGGACGGCCACGCAGGCCACGTAGGCCACGCAGGTCACGCTGGCCGGCAGACTTGTATCCTGCTCCACGGCCAAAACGCCTCAGCTCTCAAGGTGGCGTTCCGTCAGCCCACTTTCCCCTGACGGGACCATGAGCATCCCTGCTCCCATCGTGATCGACCTCGCCCGACCTCGACGACTCACGACGCATCGCACGGCGCACCACCGACATGGCATGGCTCAACCCGTAACTGTGGGCTGGGCTCGTCAAGTGCGCATCCCTGCCTCTCCCATGCAGCTCTCGATGGTTGCGTCCGCCATGTTGGGCCATTCCAAATCGATGTTCGCTGCCCTGCTTTGCTTTGGCCTGCGCCGCGGCCAAAGACCCAGTTGCCAGGTCCAAGAACGGAGTCTCCGTATCCTACAAACAAACGGCTATTGGGTCTCCAACTGTGGGCTCCCGTCCAATCTACGGAGAAACGTTTGAGAGCTCACCAGTGTGTGGGTGGGCAGGCGGGCGTAAGAGGACTCTGAAGCTCCTCCCATGTCCTTCCTGGTGCTGGGTGCCCCTAAATGTTGGACAGGCTCGTCCCCAGTCTCTCTCAAGATTCTTTCTACCTTCTCCCTGTCTCACCAGTTCTTGCGTGTCTGTCTGTCTACTTCACCCTAATCGACTTTGAAAGAGTCCATTGAGACCTCTACCCGACTCAGGGTGTCCTTTATACATTCTTTCTTCTTGCCCCTGCCTAGTTCTGTTTCCTTTCTTGCCGGGTTGACCTCGACCAAATCTGACGAAGGGCAAAAAACATTGCCAGTATCATCCAGTCCTCATCGGATGGCTGGTTGAGCGCTTCTGCTTCTCTCGCCACGTTGAGTGCAAGAGATAGTTCAGAAGGAGCATCGATCCCACACGACACGAACACTCACTCACGGACATCACAGGGGCGACATTTTACGACAGTCATTGATCCGAATCGCCCACCATGGCGCCGTCGTTGAACAACCATTCTTCCTTTACCCGCCCTCGCACTGGCGACCGTGATGGCCGGCCCAGCACGCGCGACCAAGCCGGCGCTGATATGCTTATTCCCAGTCGCACTTCATCGCTGCACTCTCGCATCACGCAGCCCATTCCCTCGACTTTGACAGTGAAGCCCCAGCACCGAACACCCAAGACCCTTACTCATGCCTACATGGTTTGCGGCGTCGGTCGCGAACCGTCGCAATGGGTCAAGGCGCCGGCTCCCGCCCAGGGCAAGATTGGGCATATGAAGGGTGCTGTCGGTCAATTCTGGCTCCCCGAAATCCTCGGCAGCAGCCCTCGTCTGGAGCAGGACAATGAAATTGCTCGTGCTCTCCATTCTGCCATGAGGGTAAGTACTGATGAAACGCACAATACCGAGGCAAAATTGAGGACTGGAAACATCTGACACGAGAACCGCAGGCTTGCTTCCCGCACGACGTGGAGATTTGCACTGGCAGGAGCCAGCCTCACTGCGTTCACCACGCCTTTGTGCTCCAGCAAGATTCTTCGCACACCCTGTATGGCATCTGCCTCCGAGTTTGGTCTCGGGCCGACGAAAAGAGGGCCGAGACTATTCGGGATTTGCGCAAGAGAACCGAGTCTGACTTCTACGACAATCCAGACGAGACTTACTGGATTCCCTACTGCCTGTCCTTCCTATCCCGTTATCCCATCTACAACCTCCTGGGAGATTATCTGAGAGGCATGTGGATTCACTGGAATAAGGCTACCAACTTGTTCCATGCCGAGGAAGTCTCACGTATCCTTAGCTTCCCAGCTCCTAGACTGAACGACTTGGTCCGCATTGACATGAGGGACTACGCTCTCTGCTACCAGTTCCCGTCCTCCCCTACCGGGTTCCAGAATTTCTCCATGTGGCCGCTGTTCAATTGCTTGTCCATTCCCAATATAGTTGGCGTTATCGAGGCAGCTATTTCTCCGACTCGACGAATCATCTTTGTGAGCCACTACGCGGCCATGCTTACAATTGCCGCCGAAACTGTGCGGTATTGCGCCCGAGTTTACGAGTGGAGCGGGCTTTACGTCCCTGTTGTACACGCGCGCCATGCACAAGAGCTCGTCCAGGAGCCCGGCCCTTATATTCTGGGCGTGACTGCCGAGTGCCGATCTCTCTTCACAGCCCCGACGGACGCTTTGGTCGTGGATCTCGACCGCAATTTTGTTCTCACGTCCAGCCCACCAACTGCGCTCACTCCGAGTCAGCGCAACAAATTTGTCACTCGCCTCACCCAGGCTCTTAACGGTGATGTCACCCCTGCTGGTGTGCCTCATCACCTTCGATCAGCCTATGGTGGCGGCAAGCTGGTCCCTGCTGGTCAGATTATTGTCATGCGCGGAGAAGTCGAGTCTATCCAAGACCCTGAGTGGTGGAACCAGGACGCAGTGATGGCTGTTATGGACCATGTATGTGAAAAGACGGGCCGCAATACAGGCATCAAGGCCGTATTTGGCGGCTCTGTCAAGAAGCCTCTCATGACCAAAGTGTCAATGAGACATCTCAATGAGATTGTTCGTGAGCGGAATCAGTACTCTCGTGACGCTCTTGAAGCGTGGCAAGATTTTATCAATCTCAAGGGCCGAATGGATACCGAGCTCAACAAGGTCAACAAGAGAAACAACTATCTCGTCGAGGAACTGGAGAGTTGGAAACAGCAATTCCTCAAATTTCAGGCCTTTGCTGAACAGCTTACTAAGGAGACACAGGATCTCAAAGTCAAAATCGAGAGCCACAAGAGAGAGAACCGCCGTCTCACTGGTCTCATTGATCAACAGAAGGACGATAATGCTCGCATGTCTGTCCGTCTTACTGGCACCGAGAAGCAGCGCGACGATGCTCTTATGGCGCTCGTTCTACAGCAGGAGATGGCCGAAGATCTTGAACGCGAGAGACAGAGGAACAAGAAGGAGCTTGCCCAGCTCAGCCACACTAATTCCACCCTTCTGCGACAGCGCGATGAGGCTCGTCGTGTAGTGATGCACTTGCAGAGTTTGATTGGTGGCCAGAGCCATCACATGGAGCATCTCATCCATTCCCTCACCAGACCCGACGAACTCGTTGCCGAGATTGAAGCTGGTTATGAGAGTGATGAGCAGGAGGGCTCGGATGTCGCGCCTGGTGATGACGGGACAAGCCAACTAAAGACTTCACGCAGCAAGCGCCTCTCTGCTGCTAGCTTTGCCGACGTTGCCGACCGTCACCTCAAAGACAAGACGGATGCCATAGCTCACATTGTCCGCAACATTGCCGATCAGTGCCAGGCAGCCGTGGAGAGCCTGCAGCTGGCACACGACGCCGAGTACCGATCAAGCAGACGTCACAGTGGCCTGTCCAGTGCCCATACCGAGGACGGCCACGACGATCGCTCAGTTGCCGCCTCGGACAACGGCGAAGAGAGACGCCTCCAGCCTGGTCGCACGTCCAGCATTCCTCCTACTCCAGATCTGATCCCCAACCGCAGTAGTACTGCCATGTCCTTCGCTTCAGCTACCACCACGCCAGAGCGATCTAGCCAGCAGTACAATTTGAGGGACGAAATCCCCACCAAGATTGTCGAGGACGACGAGGAGGACTACGAAGAGAGCCGCAGTGAAGGCGGCGGCGGCGTCACTGATGAGAACGGCGTTGTGGCCAAGCACACCGAGTCTCTGCTGCACCGCCCATCTGGCGCCAGGATCAGCGCTCTCGGGGGCAACGGCGGTCGGTGAAAAAAAAGCAGCGGAGCGATTTGGCTCGAGGAATGATTTGATGAAGAGGGGGCGGTGCCCAACAACAAGAATCGGGCTCCACGGTATTCATCGGAGCAATGAAGCCGACGACAGGCAAACTTCTGCCCATGCTGTTTACTTACGAAGCTCTCGCCGCATGCCAAGTATCTAGTCTTTTTTGTCTCACCGGCCTGGACGACTGCTGACATGGGCGACCTGGGGATATCCGTCGTTGTACACTTATTGCAAACTTTTTTTTTGGATCGTATTCAATTCATACCGACGACACGATGTCGTGGACATCGGTCACTTTGTCATTTATTCTGCGGGAGATCTTCTGGAAGGACGTTGTCGAATGTTGTTTTGGTCTTTCCTTGGCGTTGTTTGCCGCAATGCCCGAAGTTGCCTTAGTATGCAGTTTTCTCTCTGTAATTATCTTCTCTATAGCTCGAGGCGCTCGCGTTGCCCGAGACGAATACAGGTCTCGCTCAATATGCAGTGTTGAGTCGTGCCATTGGATGACACTCAGCTCTCGGCGAGGCGCCCCTACACTTTTATGATGAACCCTTTTTGACTAAAGACACGGTTAAATGCGAAATCTTGCATGCACGACTGAGATGGGTTCATGTACGACGGCGGGCGAAGGGAACGTAAGATTCAGCCGAGACACGCGGCCAATGCGTGACTTGCCATGGCACGACCCAACATTTAAGACATGGAATTGAGCAACAAGCCAAGCGATCAATCATCATTGATCCTTTCCCCATCCGCACCCTGTGGACAGGGGGGGTCAGTTGTTGTGGCGCCGGTGCTGGGCCGAAAAGGGTCCGGACCCGAGGAGGACCAAGGAAAAAAAAAAAAAAAAAAAGCGAGAGCGTGACGCCGCAGCTATCAACCATCAACCGGCTGGCGAAAACCCTCACCTTCACCTATTCACACGTGCAACGCCAGAAATGGCCACAGCCAGCTTCCACAATCATGGCCGACCCCCTCCTCACATCCCTCTGCTCCATATGCCACGTCGCTCGTCCGAAATACAAATGCCCCCGGTGCAACATGCAGACATGTTCCCTGCCCTGCAACAAAAAACACAAAGCCTGGTCCGAGTGCAGCGGCCAGCGCGATCCGACAAGCTATGTCCCGCGGTCGAGACTGCGCACCGCTGCCGGTGTCGACCATGACTACAACTTCCTCCACGGCATCGAGGTGTCCGTGGAGCGCTCCGAAAAGCTCCTGGTTGAGGAGAAGGGGCTGGTGCAGCAGGCGGAGCTGCGGCCGTTGACGATGCAACAAGTTCGTTGGAAGACGGGGCGTGATGGGAGGAAGAGGAGAGTGTTGGTGACGACACTGTTGAGGGAGGCCAAGGGGAGGACGTTCGAGAAGGGGCTGGCGCAGAGGTTGAAGAGATTGAACGTGCAGATTCTCTGTGCGCCGCTGGGAATGACCCGGCAAAGAGAGAATTCCACGACGCTCAACCGCAGGACGGGGAGGATAAATTGGCAAGTCGAGTGGATAGCGGTTGGCCAGCGGGACGGGCAAGGGGACAAGGAGACTACGAGGTCATTGAGCAAGGTGATGGATGACGTTCCCCTTTTTCAGGCGTACCCGGCCGTGCTGCAAGGAAAGGCTCGCGCAGAGACCGGGTCACGGAAACAGGACAGGCAGATGCGGATCGGGAGGTTGCAGAGTGCGGTCGACTCGAGGGGGAGTCCGGGCCTGGATTGTATCCAGGATCCCGTTGATGGGACATGGACGTCTTTTGCTGGGGCTCACTTGGAGGACTGGCCTGCAGAGATGGACAAGGCTCAACGAGAGCAATTTAGGTTTTTCCTCGCAGGTCCACAAACGAGATGTGGCATGCCAACACAAGTCACGGCGCTGGAATCTGGGGACTGCCTCCGCGGTATTCTGGCCAACACTCGCGTCTTGGAGTTTCCGACTATTTACGTCGTCGAGCGTGGAGACGCGCTTCCTCCAAGATTCGTCTTGGGACCGAAGGACTCGATTCCCCCGCGGGCTCAAGGGACGAAGCGGAAAGACGGACCATGCAGCGAGAAATTACAGGCATCAGCACAGCGTAGAAAACAGAGTGGAGTGGATCGAGAGGAAGGGGAAGTGGGCAGTGGTGAGGATGGAGAGGGTGGCGGTGACGAGGAGGCTGGGTCCAAAGGAGTCAGTCTGGAGGCTGGCGAGGTTATAGCCGAGGAAAGCCTGGGTGAAGAGGACGACGATGAAGAGGACGACGATCAAGACGACACGAGCAGCTCTGGGTCGGAGAGTGAGTCTGACGAACGCCGTGTTGCAGCTTGCTCCTGATACCCGAGAAGTGAGATGTTTGGGCTGTGGGTGGACCAACCAGGCTGGTGCGTATGCATGAGCCGCCGACTGTGCGGACATGCAATTGAATAATTGGCGTTGAAAACACTTGAGCGTGCCGCCAGTCTTTGTATGAATGAGTGATGACTTGGACGCACTTTGAAGATTTGACTGCTGCCGCGGCCCACGATCCACGGCCCACGACCCCATGACCCGACACGTGCCCCACTGCGTGATTGCGTTTTGGTGTGCGCGGAGTCGGGCGCAACTCCACCGAACGACCTGCTCCAGCAGACGTCGACAACATCGCCCACGCCAACGACGCAGACGCACCATTGACGCTCCTCCTCCTCCCTCGGCGACTACGCGCCGGCCTCGCGCCCAACTTGCAGTACATGGCATGGCTGCCAGCCTGCCCGCCGTCCGTCCCAGCCATCATGGATGACGGCCCCGTGCCCAAGCTGTCCGAACTGCTTCGGCACCCCGACGACCTCGACAAGATCCCCGCGCTGAAGCTGGAGTTCTCGCGCAAAAAGGGAGTCGTTGACGGCCAACTACGCAATGGTCTCCGCGAGCAGCTCGAAACCACCCAATCGGGCATGACGGGCCTGAGCGACGGCCAAAGGACAGTCCAGCTCGTCAAGGAAGAAATGATGAAGATTGACCGCCTCTGCTCCGAATCCCAAAACATGATCAAGGACTTTGCCAGCATCAACCTGGTGTCCCAGGCCCACAGGAACTTTGTCGCTGTCGAAACAATGAGGCGCGACCTGGAGACCTTCAACGACAGGCTGACCGTCGTGGAGAACATGTTGCGCCAGGACGACGAGGACCAGGAGAACATGCCAAACCTGCTGCCGTGCCACTACGAGCTGACGCAGCTGAGGAACATCCGAGATGACGCCATGGAGCAGATACAGAGGGCCCAAGATCCTGGCCTGGAGTCGACGTTGGAGGACTACTTTGCGAGGCTGGACGACACGATTGACTGGTTCGACGAGCACGTCGGCCTCTTGGCAATGAACCTCATCAGCCTCGTCGTCAACGACAACAATGGGCTCGTGGTCCGCTTTGCCCTGGTCATGGAGGCCGAAGAGAAGAGCGACCAGCGCGTGCTGGCGCTGCAAGAAGCGCTCAAGGATCACGAAGAAATGGCGGCCCGCTTCCAGAGCATCACAGACGGCGCCAAAAAGGTCCGCGGCTACAAGGACAAGTTCCTGCAGGCCATCAAGCTCGGTGCTGAGCAGCAGCTCGAGCAGTCCCGCGAAGAGTTCCTCGACGACGCCTCGCGACTTGAAAAGATCATGAAGTGGTACTTCAACGACCTCAACGCCGTGCGCGTCGGCATGACTCCCCTCATGCCCAAGAAGTGGAAGATTGGCAAGACCTACGCCGACATATATCACCAGCTCATGCACGACTTCCTCGTCGGCATGATTGAGGACCCGCAAGGCACGTCTGCCCACAATCTCGAAATCATCAGCTTCCCCGAAAAGTACTACAGAAAGATGGCCAAGATGGGCTACAGGCAGGAGGACCTCACCCCGCACGTCATCGACAACCGCGAGGCCGAGCTCGTCCGCGACTTCCGTCAGCTCATCATCAAGTTCCTCGACGAGTGGATGGACCGCATCTTCAACCAAGAGAAGAAGGACTTTGGGGAGCGCAACGTCGAGGGCTCCAACCTGGACCAGGACGAGTACGGCTACTTCCGCACCAAGAACCTCATCGCCCTCTGGCGCATGCTCCGCGAGCAGATCGACGCCGGGGCCAACTCGAAGCGCTCCGACGTGATCGAGGGCGTCATCGACGCCATGTTCCTGCGCCTCCGCGCGCGCCAGCACTCGTGGCAGCGCATGCTCGAGGACGAGATATCGCGCTACGAGACGGGCAAGGTCCCCGAGCTCGAGGGCTTCCAGGCCCTCCAGGACTGGCTCGTCGCCACGGCCAACGACCAGATCGCCTGCATCGACGAC
This sequence comes from Metarhizium album ARSEF 1941, assembly GCF_000804445.1. NCBI lineage: Eukaryota > Fungi > Ascomycota > Sordariomycetes > Hypocreales > Clavicipitaceae > Metarhizium > Metarhizium album. The sequence goes on from NW_024467575.1 coordinate 3,265,922, forward strand.
AACGACGAGGAGTCCCGCCTGGGCTACCTCTCGTCCTTCCGGGCAAACTTCGAGCCCCACGTCACGCCGCAGTACCTAGAGCGCGGCGAGTCGGAGCTCAACGCCCTGCGCGACCTGTACGTCGACTTCTCGACCTGGTGCATCACCAAGTTCGCGCACCTCATCTTCGCCGTCGACTTCCGCGCCGTCATGCCCGACTTCTTCACGCCCAAGTGGTACGCCAACACGGCCATGAAGCAAATGGTCGTCACCTTTGACGAGTACGTCAGCGACTACCGCCAGGTCCTGCACCACTCCCTCGTCGACATCTTCATCGAGGTCTTTGCCGACGAGCTGCTCGTGCGCTACCTCCTCTCCGTGCGCAACAAGGGCGCCAAGTTCCGCCGCGCAGACCCCTTCCGCGACAAGCTCTTCAACGACATCTCCACCGCCTTTGACTACTTCGCCAGCCTGCCCAACCCGGACGTGGGCAACTCCATCAAGCAGACGTGGAGGGTCACGGAACCCTTCCTCGGCCTGCTGACCTGCGACAAGGACGCCGTGGCCGACCAGTTCGCCGCCTTCAAGGCCGCCTACTGGGACTTGCAGCTCTCGTGGGTCGAAGCCGTCCTGAGGTCGAGGGACGATTTTGAGAGGGGCATGCTGAACGCCGTCAAGGCCAGGGCCGCGCAGATAGGCGTCTCAAGGGGGCCCGAGACCATCATGAGCAAGGTCAAGTAGAAGTAAATGGTTGCGTGTGGTTGACGCACCGGAACCAGGCTCGAAAACATCACCCGCCATGTTTTCTTCTTCTTTTGTCAGCAGCGCAGTGGACAACGACAATGTGGAGAGACGCCAGACGATTCCGAGCGAAACGGGGCTCGTGTCATGTACGATTAGTTGCATGTCTTCAAAATTCACTATTCACACGAATTCAGGGTGACAGAATGCCATTGTGAGACTGTTTGTTCAACCAAGGAAAAATGCCTTGTCTAGCGTACAGTGGGCTTCAACCTCTTGCTTCCGAGCATGCCCAGCCAAGTTGAGCTAATTGAAAACCATTCTTCTTATCCACCATCCATCCGGTCATAATATCCGCCTTGGTATTAGGCCCCTTTGTCGCTTTAGGAACAAAGATATTTATCATGGAGCAAGCGCGGCACTCCCTTCCCCCCGAAGACGCCCACCTCATAAATGCTGTCTGTGGTTGCGATGTGCCTCCCCCAGCGTTTTTATGACTTGCTCGCAAGATAGTTGGCAGCCTAATGAGGAAAAGAATAAAAAAAAAAGAAGAAATTAGCAAATTCCTCTCTCACTGACATTCCCGCACACACACACGTCATACCTTTTCCAAATTGTAGTCGTACTTTTCCAGAGCGGCCACCGCAGTAGAACGAGAATAGCCCATGTTCGTGAGGCTCTTTAGGATCGGATCATCGTGGACTCCCTGCTCGGTAAGAGCTCGACCAGGAGGGCCCGGACGCTCAGCGTGTCTGTCGCCATTGCCCTCTCCAGCAATGCCAGGGGGGGTGAGATTGCTAGGCGAGGCCAGGCCGGCAAAGAGGGCGTTCCAGTCATGAGAGTCAGCAGTCTTCTGCTGGGTAGTGCTGCCGGCTGCCGAGCTGTGAGACACAAAGTCGAACGAGCTTTCATTGCCAAACGCCGTGGTCTCACTCTTGGTTTGGCTGGCTGGTGGGCTGCTATCAGAAACAGGATTGAAGTCATCCCGAGATATGTTGGCAAAGTCGTCATCTGCAGACCCCTCTTTGGCATCTTCTAGACCCTCAAAGTCATCGTCCAGGTCATCAAACACGGATTTCCCAGTCGTCTTTTGTGGTACGACAGCTGGAGCAGCTGCTCCAAAAATGGTGTCGGCGTTCAGCGTCGGCTGGGACCTGTTGGTGACGGTGGCAGGTGACGATGGCTGTTCGGAACTGGAGACCCGAGTTAGCGGCGCTATTTCTTCCTTGAAGTTGACATGAATAATGGCTGCTACTACTCACCTCGTATTAGCATCTTCCAGCGGTTCCTTCGCGGGAACTTCAGGGCCGACATTAACAGATGTTTCCCTAGTCTGTTTGTTTTCCGTCGTCGCCGCATCCTTCTTGTTTCCAGCGGCCTTGTTTGGAGGCGAAGCGGCGGTGAAGTCATCATCAAAACCACCCCGGTCGCTCTCCGACTCGGAGTCATTGGCACGTTCTAATTCGGAAATAGGTGGGAATTCAGTATTGAAAGCGTCAGTAGATTTATTCACGTCTGATTCGCCAGCGGCCTTGCCCTTGTCGGAGGCGCTGAAGGCGGCAAAAGCGTTGTCGAAATCTGCCTTGGCTTTTGCTTGATCAGTGTTGCCAAAAGGGTCTGGCTTCGACGCCGGGTCAGTGGCTGCCTCGGCCTTCGCTTTTGATGCAGCTTCGTCGACCGACGCAGCCGGTGCCTCAGCGGCAACAGGTGTTGCTCCTTGTGTCTCGCTATTCTGGCCCTCTTCGGCGGCTGACTCCCCAGTACTACCAGCAGAGGGGTCCTCCTCGGCTCGCGAAGCAGGCGGTGAGACCTGACGAGACGAAGATAGGGACTCAGAGTTGTCGGGCAACGGTAAGGAGCTAGAGTTGATATGCTGTGACACAGGTGGCGCGGGAGGCTCCATGTTGGTCGTGCCCTGGCGGCCAACAACCGGACTGGAGCGACCTGTGCGAGAGGACGCGCCGCTGGCTACAGAAGTTCCAGTATCTTGTTGCTGGTGAAAGGTAGGCGCTAGGGCAGTGCCTGTGCTCCCCGCTGCTCCAAACGACGGTCCAAATACATCATCAAGGGATTTGTCGGTATAGGATTTGGTAGGGTGAGACGCAAAGCCACCCATGATATCGGTGCTTCCCGTTCGCTTGAAGAAGGGGTTATTATCGCTGACAGCCGACAAGGCCGGGCTTGCAACCTGTGCAGGTGCAGAGATGGGCGAATTGCTCTCCCTCTGCCCGGCACCGTCTTCGCCCCCCTTGGCCAGTTCGACAGCTTCGTTCTTGAGCTTGTCTCGTTCTCCTTCGATTGTCGACAACTGCTTCTTGTTGATGGCAACCAGACCCTTTTGCTGGCGACTGTCCGACTTGAGCTTCTCGATCTGGGGTTTCAGCTTGGCAATCTCGCCGTTGACAACCCGGATGCGTTCTCGCAGGTTCGCATTTTCCTGCTGATCTGCTTGCAAGGCGGCCGCAAGCTGTTGACGCTGAGACTGAACGTCTCCAAGTGTCCCCTCCAGGGTCATGCACTCGGACTGAAGCTTTTGTGTCTCAACCCGTGATTTTCTCAGTTGCTTCTCTAGAGAGTGGGTATCATCAGCCTCCTTTTCATACAGGGCTCGCAATTGCGCCAGTCGCTGTTCGAAGTTTTGTTTCTGAGAATTGGTTTGATTGACTTCGCCTTGAATTGTAGTTCGTTTACTTTGAACATCCTGCATCTGCCTTGAGAGGGATCCAATTTGGTTGGACAAATTGGCCAGCTCGGTGGTCTCTCCAGTAATGTTCTTGCTGGATTCTGGGTCATTGTCTTCCAGAAGATCCTCCGTCTGTTTGGGAGCATCTCCTTGGGGCGGTCCAGTCAAACCTTTGCCAAACGTTGAAGAAGGCACAAATGGCTTGAACGTGGTACTTGTTGTGTTTGCTCGTAATGGGGACGACGGAGGTAGAATAGCCGAACCGCCAGCGAATGGATCATTTCCATTGGAGCCCCCAGTAGACATGGTCGTTTGCACTGGCGCAGCTGCAGGGCTTGGAGACGATTCGAGCCCAAACAAGTCGTCCATGGCGGATTTGGGTTGTGGAGGCGCGGGAAACGCAGCAGGCTGCCTCTGGCTGCGGACGCTGGGAGGAACGAGGTTATCAGGCAGCGTCTCCGGCAGATCACCGCCAACGCCGCTTCTTTGCTGTCGGATCAAGTACATGGCAATAGCGAACCCTTCTCGGGTAAGCTGTCCTAGATTGTTGAAATTGGCAAGGTCCCATATCTGGGCCAATTTTTCCTCGGGTAGATTTGATTGCCTCAAGAATGGACCGGCCTCTTCCCCACTAATGTATCCTTTATTTGTTTTATCGACCGTGGCGTATATTTGATCAAACTTGGCCTTGTCTGCGGCAGACACAGCCCATTCACCACTGGCTGCGGGTCCGATTGGCGGTCTCCCAAGAGGACTGCTTACTCGTAACTGAGCAGATCCGCTAGACTGCCTTGGTAACGGTCCCATACCGGTGTTGCTAGGCGATTGACGGGGCGCAGCACTGCGCCTGGTGGCAGCCTCGTACAAAGCGGGCGGTAAGACCCTGGGTATTGAGCGCAGATTTCCAGCCTTTATGGAGGTGAACAAGTGCATGGCAATGACAAATTCAGGAAGAACAAAGTATCCGCGCTCCTCAACACCTGTGAGGAGCCAAAAATCTCGGATCGTATCTTTGGGCAAGCCAAACTTCTCCAAGACGAGCCTGGCCTGTTCGACATGCAGTCTACCAGCTTGCAACGGCAGGCGCTCGAATATCGCTGCGTATTCTGACACCTTGTCGGGAGTCAAGTAAGGTATTCTGCCGGCGCCGCCGCTACCCTGAGCTTGCAGCGGCGCTGGGCCTGAGGAGGTGGGTGAGCCCAGCGAGGGCGATGTCCAAAAGCCCTCAAATCGGGGTATCGGACCTTGTTGAAGGGCTAATTCGGCTGTCGGCTCCCGCCCTGCCTGAGCATGGCCGATTAAACGTAGAAAGATACTGAAGCCAGTTGGTGTAAGGAAACCACGGTCTTCGCTGTCCGCGATCTGCCATATCTGAATGGATTCGTTCATTAGTCGGATGTGGCGGAAGGCTCGGGAAGCCGGCAACTAACTGTCTGACACTGATCATTTCGAAGTCTCGTCTTCTCAGCCAAGGCTACGACCGCATCGCCCGTAACAAAACCAGCGCCTTCTGTATCAGCTTGACGGAACAGCTGAGCATAGACTCGCTTCTCTTCGGGGGAGAGGTTGAGATTCGGCGGCGCTGAAGGCACGAAGATTAGCTTGGACCGTTTTCAGACAAACTTGGAAGCAGTCAAGGAAGTTGAGTCAGCATACCGGAATTGGTGCCTAGGTCAGCAGACATAATGATTCATGGAGGAGGGAGAGAGTTTTGTTGAGGTCGACGATGGATTTGGGAGGTCGTCGTCACCGGGGATGGGCAGAATGGGATATGGGATGTGCCTGGCGTTCGGGGCCGTCTTGGTGCTCAGGGTCGAATTCCAGGGCAAAGAAAGACGGCAATCTACATGCGCCAAACGTCTTGGACGACGGCTGGGCCGAAGCGCTATGATGAAGATGCAAGCCAGGGGTTGGAGCTGGGAGACGTCAGATTTGCCATCAGCCTTGGGGGGCTGGATGGAGTCTGGGAGAGAGAGCTGTGATTCGGTGGCTTGTCGTCGAGACGAGAGCTGGAGGTATGGGTTCAGCAGAGGGTGTGGCTGGTGAGGTGAAACCGCCAAGGGACGTGGCTGTGGTGCGGCTGTGTCCGCAGGATTTGACCTGCAGCAACTGGCGTCATCATCATCATGGCCTAGTTTTGCTGAACAGCATCACTGATGACTGATAACTGTACTCCGTACGTCAAACTCTTGCTGGCTGCCACGTCAGAGCCGGAAATTCCTGCCATGTCGGGATTGGACATTCCTTCGTCGTCGGAGCTGGTGGAGCCCAAAGCTCCCGTCTATTATGTCGCAATTACCAATGGCCGCAAGGTCCCCAGACGCCCAGTGGAAATGCAGATTACTCAGCCAGACTTACTTTTCCACGACTCTCTATGTCCATCGGCGCTAGGTCGGCGTCTCCAAAATGCGGTCGGCCACGGTTAAAAAGACGTCCCAACCCCCGCCGCTACTATCGGTTCCTGAATCCGTTCAAAGAAAAAGGGGACCCTAATCATCCTGACTTGGGAAAAGCTGGGAACCAATACACTCATGCACGACCAGCCCCGAGTCGCCCATGCAACCACTCACCCTCTTGTCCCGCACCTCAAGATCTGCCCCGCATCGCATAGCCTCTCTGTCCCGCCATCTATCTACATCCGCTACGACCATGGCTCCCATAACGAAAGAAGCCGATTATCTTGTTCTTGGTGGTGGTAGTGGTGGTCTTGGCTCGGCCCGTATGGCCAGCTCCAAATTCGGCGCAAAGGCAATCGTTGTTGAAGCCGCTCGGCTCGGCGGTACGTGCGTGAACGTTGGGTAAGCAAGCTGACGACGACTTCTTCCAACGTGCGTGGCCTTTTTTTTTTGTTCAAGAGACTGATTGCATGCTGACCGATGCGGCTATCATGTCTAGATGTGTTCCGAAAAAGGTTACGTACAATGCCGCTGCCATCGCCGAGACTCTTCGCGAGGCCAAGGCGTATGGCTTTTCCGTCAAAGAAACAGCCCCTTTCGACTGGACCACGTTCAAAAATAAGCGCGACGCTTATGTTAAACGTCTGAACGGCATCTATGAGCGCAACCTTGAGAACGACAAGGTCGAGTACCTCCACGGCTGGGGTCGGCTGCTGTCCCGGAACCAAGTCGAGGTTAAACTGGATGATGGCAGCAAAGTCCTGGTCAAGGCCAAGAAGATTCTCATTGCCGTCGGTGGCCGCCCGAGCTCGCCTCCGCAGATTCCCGGTGCTGAGCTGGGTGTTAACAGCGATGGATTCTTCGACATTGATAGACAGCCCAAAAAGGTTGCCATTGTCGGCGCCGGCTACATTGCTGTTGAGTTTGCGGGCATGTTCAATGCTCTCGGCACGGAAACCCACCTCTTCATTCGTGGAAAAACCTTTTTGCGCCACTTCGATCCCATGATCCAAGACACGGTCACCAATGAGTACGAGAGGCTCGGAGTTCGCCTGCACAAGGAGTCACAGGCCACCAAGATTGAGAAAGACGCCAACGGCAAGCTTACTGTCACCTACAAGGATGCCGAGGGCAAGGAGAGCTCTCTCTCGGATGTGGACAAACTCATCTGGGCTGTTGGGCGAACTCCCATGACCAAGGATATCGGTCTAGAAGAAGTCGGCGTCAAATTGACCGACAATGGCCACGTCCAGGTCGACGAGTACCAAAACAGCAGCGTTGACAACATCTACGCCCTCGGCGACGTCAGCGGAGAGGTAGAGCTCACGCCCGTTGCCATTGCCGCTGGGCGTAAACTGGCTCAGCGCCTGTTTGGACCACCGGAGTTTTCCACCCGAAAGCTCGACTACAGCAACATTCCGTCGGTCGTGTTCGCACACCCCGAGGTCGGCAGCATCGGCCTCTCGGAACCGCAGGCCATTGAGAAATACGGCAAGGACAACATCAAGGTCTACAAGACGAGCTTCACGGCCATGTATTACGCCATGATGGAGCCTGAGCACAAGGGACCGACCAACTACAAATTAATCGTTACCGGCCCCGAAGAGCGAGTAGTTGGCCTGCACATCATGGGCCAGGGCAGTGCTGAGATGCTGCAGGGATTCGGCGTTGCTGTCAAGATGGGCGCCACCAAGGAAGATTTCGACAGCTGTGTAGCCATCCATCCGACCAGTGCCGAGGAGTTGGTGACTCTGAAGTAGGCGCACGTGAGTGAATATAGAAGCGAAAGAGTAGAAGAGCGATGTAGTTGAATGTAGAATTTGCTCATCCTCCGTGGCCGTCCTTTGCTCGCGTCACGTGGTGGGGTCCTTGATTCCTTATTACCAGCCAAGCCCGATGTGCACTCTGGTCAACCTATCCCCCACAACCTGCGAATAACATCCTTTTTACCATGGAGGGCAGTTTTCCCCCAAGGAACAGCAACCCAGCTCGCCCCATGAATGCGAGTCCCGGCAACGTAATGCTTGCTGGGAGGTCGATATTCATCCCCCAACCTTGTGCCGCAAGGCTAACCGACTGCTTAGGTTGTGCGACATGATATAGGCATACGTCGCTCGATTGAGCGCCAGCTCCCACCGTGGATACGATGATGCCATTCTGTGCTTAAGTACGGAGTAGTGGAGCGGTCATCACCAAGTCCGCTGGTACCATGAAAGCCCTCGATGAGAGCATTGTTACCGTTTTCCCCTGGTACGTTTTCCCCTGGTAACTGCTGCAGAAGTTAGAACGCGAGGCCAGCCCCAGCAGGCAAAACAGCCAGTGGACCGTGAGCAAGCCAAGCGGGAGCGGCTTAGCCCCGACCGAGGCAGCGGCAGCGGCAGTGACGAGGAGGCTCTTCCACGGGCGGGATTCAAAGAACAGGCATAATGCGAGTGGCCGCGAGGGTGGCATTTTCGCCGGCACATGACACACGCCCCGGCAAGCCAAAAGCAAGCTTGAGCTGCATCTGTCAGGCCAAGTCGACCGCCGTTCAACGGCATGTGACGAGGTCCCGACGGGACGAGAGGCTGCCCAAGACCATGCTGGCACGGCAATTGCATTCTTCTCCAAGAACCTGCTCATCGCATTCGCGCAAGCTCCGCAACGAACAAGTTGCATTCTCGAGTACCGCGCCGTCTTCGACATGGCACCACGCGTAGTGCGCCGCCCTGCAGAGAAAACAAGGCCATGCCCCGACTCTACCAGTCGAAAGTGACGTGACATTCAGCTTGACGGCAGCCGTGTTCTGCGCATAACGATATAAATTAAGCGCCGGGGCTCCGTGCGACGGAATGCTCCGTAGACCCGGTGTAAGTCGCTGCGACCCAGGAGGCCGCACTGCAAGGAGTCCCGGCCACGGAGCTGCGTGCTCGATACACAGTCGTAACGGGAACACGTCAGACGAACAACATGTCTTTGTCGAGACATGAGGGCCGCGCAATGAGTCGGTGACGACCGCTTGCCCAGCCTACCTCGCCTGACCGGCGGCCAGTGGTAGCCGTCCTTGTCCGACTTCCGACTTCCGACTTCCGAACGCGAGGACAGAGTCCCCAAACTCAAGCCCGCCTGGTTCTTCTCCTCTCTCGTACAAGGGCCCTGATGGTCCCCAATGGGGTTCTTAGTCATGCCAAGGGATGGAAAGGTCGAGAATTTGGAATCTCTATACTTGACATTTCCGCACTCGGCGGAGGGCTCGGCAGTCGAAGGCCTCTTGCGTTCAAAGCCTGCGGCGGACCGAGTCTATAAATACGCGGAGATTGCCTCGATGGTCAAGCCAACTCGCTACATTGTCATCAGACCCAAAGCACACTCGTCCGCCTTGAATCATCAATCCTGCCTTTTGCCTAGGCCCGTTGTAGCACCTAGCACCATGAAGTTCCTTCCTCTTGCCGCGCTGATCGGACTTGGTCTCGCTAAGGACCTGGCGGGGTCGTACGATTCCTCGGAGGTAAATGAAGATGCGACAGCGAATATCCTCCAAAGAGGACTGACGATTTCCGAATCTTTAGTTTGTGGAAGCAGTTCGCCAAGTTTATCCAAATGCAGACATTAATTGTAAAATGTTTGTAAGTAGTCTCCCTCTAGAACGAAGTTGTACATTTATTCAGAGAGAGTCATGGTTCTAACGTCAAGACAGGGCGGAAAAGTGAGTGACGACGTTCCCACCGGCAAAATCAAACCAAACCAAATCAAATCAAAATTCTATCTCGTGCGCTAATATGACCTCATCAGTGGGTCAAAGGAGTAAGTATTCGCCCAAGTACTTGAGGCGGACTATCCGGGCAAGGAGCAGCTCTGTGCAGGCTGGCTAATACTACGAGTTGTAGAGACACCCAGGCACTGTGAGTTGACAGAACTATACGACGAGAAACGCTCAGACGAGCATCTGCTAATGGGTCCATGATCCATTCAACTATAGGAAGTCTATGTCGTAAGTAAAACTCGATACACCACGCGGTACTAAGGATGCCCTCGTGTGCCGGCGAGGCATCCGCGAGCCGTGCAACCACAGAGTGCTGAGACGAACGGTTCCACAGGGCGAGGAAATAGTTTGCAATATTGATGGGGGCGGCAACGGCGGAGGAAACGCCATGGAAGTTCTTGACGACGTGCACGTAAGTGATTCCTTCACAGCGGTGTATGACTCCTGTCGAGGGAGCAGCCGACTAACATGCATTCCACTCCACAGGGACGATGTGTACGACATCGCGCGCAGAACGGGCCGAACGGCCTGGTGGGTTCTTTTCTTTTACCCGTCGAAATTGCACCGTGTCTAACGCAACGAGGGATAGGGTTCCTATGTGTGCAGCGTACAGGAGACAGAGTTCGACTTCGACGCCTAGCTTAGAACACGAGGGTAGAAAACAAACGAGGCTTAAGACGAATGAATACGAAGGTTCCAGAGTGAAGATATGAAGCTCCTAGCAAGATAGACGAGTGAAAATAAAGCAACACGCTGGACTCCATGTATCATGTATCGCGAAGCAAGACCTGCCGAAATCCAGGGACCAGAAAACTGCGGAGCAAGTACGTAGATAAAGTCTGGACGCTACCGTTGAAGATGACAGGTTCCCTCTGGCCTTGGCCATGGCCGCAACCAAGCATCGCGACTTCTGTAGCCAATATTCGACATGGCTTGCTTATTTTTCGCTCCATCAAGTGACTATCTTACTGCTTGTTATCTTTTAAGTACTTGCTTTTACTAAGGTATTTAGTTCGCCTGAACATGGAAGTCCTCAAGTCACGGGACCCGGTTCGGGCTTCAAATATCGGGTCTCTCTTGCGAAAGCAACGTACAATGTGCTTGGCAGAGGAAACGTTCGTGCAGGGTGATACCGAAGCGCGGTTGGACGTTGGGTCCGGCACGACCTGGCCGTGTTGGTTACGCGAGTGGGCGAGAGCAGAGGCGAAGCGGCGGGTCGAATGCGGAGAGGAAGACGTGGTGATTTACCACATCGAGACTCAAGGCCCGGGGGGGAATTTGCAGTTCAGGCGGCTTGAAAGCCTTCTGTGGCGACTGGGAATTCCGGAATACGACATCAACCGTGGCGCACAGGCTCTGCTTGACCACGAGTGCTTGTTCTTGTACGAGATTCCAGAGGACGCAGTCGTTTCATAGAGACTGTTGGACGCGGATGACGGGTGCGCCAAGGAGGCAGCGTACGAGTGCGAGTGGGAGGAGGTAGTTGGAGCGACTTTGTGATGGAGAAGGGGAAGCGTTGATCACCAGGCAAAGTACGGAGTAGATTGACGTTTCCATGACCCTCGTCGGCGAGAGAGACGCCTTGTATTCGGTACTTCTTGGTCAGTTTATCAGCAGCAGCAGCAGCAGCAGCAGCAGCAGGCAGCAGGCAGCAACGGGCGGCAGGTGTGACGCGTCAATCACAACCTGACAGGACGTCCATGCCTTGGTATCGATCATCTCTCCAAGGTCAGCAGCTCCTCCGAGCGTGGCAAAAGCACGAGGCCAACAGCATGATGAAAGGGTTTGCTAAGAGATGCGTCATGCCGCGCCAAAGCCAGCCAAGCCAAAGTCTTTGCCTCTCGCAACGGCCCGCCTCTTGCGGTCCGCCATCAAGGCGACAGGTCAGATCTCCTTCACCATGTACTCCCTACACGGTGGGGGATTTGCACGAAAACCGGTTCCGGGGCTGCATGTGACGTCGAGATTCGACAAGGACGGCGGGCGAGAAGCAAAGAAAAACAAAAGACAGCCGCCGCACCATCTCGAATATCGCGGCCGCATCCCGCTCTTTGCGTACATCCGAGGCACCCAACACGCCGTCGGCCCAAACCATACACGATGCCAGGCCGCCACAGAGACGCAGACGCAGGATATCACAGCGACGACGATTACAGCATCTACAGGCCATCGCGGTCGCCCGGCAGACTGGACCAGCTCGCTCGCGCTGTCGACCACGGGAGGTTCCACGACGCCAAGGAGATTGCCAAATCTGCCCTGGCCGGTGCCGGATCCAGGCGGCGCGAGGGCGAGCCCTACGAGTACGAAGCCGCCTTCTCTGACCGTCTGACCCGACGCTGTCACGATGACGCGCCGGGCCGTGGACACCGAGACGCAGACTACCATGGCTACGAGGGCCGTCGCCCACGGCCGGGCCCATCACGTCACATGGAGGAGAGACATGTCGGCAGGAGAGAACGCTCCTCTCATCGGCGTGAACAGCCGCGCGCGCGATGCCAGAGTGAAAACCGCGTCAAGGAGGCTGCCACCGCGGCCCTGGCAGCCGGGTTGGCAGAGGCCATCAAGTCTCGCCACAGCCGGGACCAGTCCAAACGTGCCATTACCGCGGCCGTTGGAGCCGCCGCGGTGGACGCCTTTGTGAGCAATGGCGAGGAGCATGGCAAGGGGCGACATATTGCGGAGAGCGCCGTCTCCGGCTTGTTGATCGATCGCCTTGCACACGGCAGCTCCAAGCACTGAGGAATGATGACCGTCCCGACTCTATCCTGGCCGTGCCGGGCAGAAGAACAAGCGGCGTGTGGCATCCGAGAACGAGCCGAGACGACGGGCAACGGGCGATCGGGGGAGCCGTATTCGGTGTTTGTGTTTGATGGAGGGATGAAGGGCCACTTGCCCGTCGCAGTAAGACGGACGCCACGCGCAGTCCACACAATCGCACGAATGACTCCGTAGCATCAAGACTTGCGTCGTTGTACCATGACTTCTGTACCGCTGTACTCTTGGCAGCGTTGCCTCTGGCGTGTAGAGTGACTGAAGCTCTGAAGACGCTTGTGACGCTCACGCGGGCTGCCGCCGTAGCTCAATCGCGCCCGGCGTATCAACCTGGCAAAGACATGTCTGTGAGTCCTTTGATTTATTCCAGCCGACACCTTGATCTCTTCTCCCCAACGCCGCAGGAAATCATACAGACGATGAGCAACTCTCGGATGGACAATCACACATTAGCTATACGCAAATGCCGTTGGTTGGGCGCCCGTGCCGGATCCCATGAGGCTTCATCTTCCCAGGAGGTCCGCATCCGATCCGTAAGAGCCCTGGAACGTTATCCCGAGATTTATGTCCATCGTGGGCCGCGTAAAAGATCCGACGAGTAGGTCGAAAACGAAGGAATTGAATATTACGACGTGTCACCTGGTTTGTCTGATACGACAACAGCATTGTCGCGCAGGACGAAATTTCCCTCCCCCAGTCCATCAATGCATATGCAACGCTCGAGGCTGGAAAGAAGGTTACAGGTGGGCTGCCCATCAAGTTGTAGCGAGGTTAGACTTTCAAGGGGGAAAGATGCAGTATTCTATTGTGTACAAGAGCAGAAGGCAGGCTGTTGCAAAATTACATGCTCTATATAGTACTACTGTGTACTACTACACACCATGTGACTATATATTGCTACAGGAAAGCTGTAGTATCTTGACTGCAAGATGAAATGGAAAATCGATTTGATTAATTTACGTCAGCAGAGGTTTGTTTGTGTTTCAATATAGAATTATGCGCCTTTGCTTGCCCGTGTTGGCGGAATGGACGAAACAAACAGGAGACAAGAAGTGAAAATGGGAGGATATATCAGGGTCTCCTCTTGGCTACATGCCATGCTTTGTTTCCAAGGAAAAAAAAAGCGCATCTGGTGCCTGCTATGACGGCGTCGGCCCGTTCAAGCTATTTGTTCCAACATGTTGACAACAGGTACGGGAGTGCCCATGCCTTCGCGGCCCAACGCGGATTGGCCGGATGTGCTGCCTGTTGTTGGAACTTGGCGCTGACAAGCTCATGGCTCCGTGTCACGCCGCGGCTTGTTCTTGCAAGTTACTGGAGTCGTTTTTTATAGTCGTACCATGGCTGGTTGCCTCGCCCCGGATTCTCCCCCCCCGGGCTGGTTCTGGTTCTGGTTCGGCCACTTGACGCAGTTCAAATCTCCACCCGACTTCGAGCAGCAACTGGTCGACATATTTGTGCATGGCTTCGTACGTCTTCCCTGTATTTGATCCAGACTTTTCCTCCCTCTCTAGTTCCACCTGGAGCGCGGCGCAGCTCGTTTCCAGCTGGAGCCGAATCGACTCCTCCTCCGGGGGGTCCGTCTCAACCGCGTAGCAAAGCGCCGAGAGCTGGTTGAGTCCCAGGACCCAGTCATCTTGCTGCTGTTCATTCTTGTCCGTCGCTCTTAGCCGTTTGCATGCCTTTCCTACACCACGCTCTTCGTCATTCTGCTCCCCTCTTAGCCAACACAGTAGTCTCAACTTGGTCTCATTCCCATCGATTTCGGGCACACGCTTTCCAAAAAGGCTCTCCTGGAAGGATGTTATGGTGTCATCGAACCATCCCACGGCCCGTCCAACTGGGTGATCCCACTTCTTGACGGCCTCGAGCACGTCTCTCGCATACGGGGCTAGTATGTGAAAAGCAGCCGTGCTCCCCGCCCCCATCTTGGTTATGCTGATTTTGTTCAACTTCCTCAGTGGGCCTTTGCCTCTATTCTGGGCCAACCCCCCCTTTCGGCTGCCATGAGGGACATGAGGAACACGATGGACATCGGGAGCCTTGGGAATGTTCGGCTTGCCAGCCTTGGCGTCGGCCAGCGGCCACAAACAGCTCGTTCTGTTTCTCTTGGTCAACTTGTCTTTAGGAGCACATATCGCGCTGATCAGCTCGTCCAACTTGATCTCCACCGGCTGTTTCTCAAACTCCTTCCACGTCGTCTCTTTCCATGCCCGGTGGCCCTGGGGGAACCCGGCGAGCTCTGGCGCCGCCCCGTGGCCTTGCAGCCTGGCGAACGTCTTCTCATCAAACTCGAGGTTCTTGTGGAAATCCTTCAACCTCCCCTGTCGTAGCTTCTTTCCCGTTTTGTAGAGAAACCTCCTGCCGTCAAAGCCCTTCTCATCCAAGTTGACAGTAATCTCCCACCAACCTTCAATCTGCGCAAAGGGGATAAAGCCAATGGCCGCATGCTCCCTCTGCCTAAGCGCGAGGTAAGGCGAGTGCCTGCGAAGAGAGCCGTCCACGTCGATCATCCTGCCATCAGCATGGATCTTGTACAGGAAACCCCTCTGATCGGCCTCTTCTCCCATGGCGACGGCGAACCTGAGCGCAGCCGCAGGGTCGGCGCTCGTCGAGACGTAGCGCGTATACTGGGCCGTGTAGCCTTCGGCATGCTTGAACAGGCTGCTTCCATCCCGCAACTCCTGGTCGGTGAGCTCGGCGCCCGCCAGCTGCCTCTGCAGGCCTCGCGAGTAAAAGCCCCCCGCCTTCTGGACGTCTTCCGGGGTCCTGCCCGTCTCGCCGCGGTACGTGGACTGCAGGAGACCGGGCTCGCGGAGGGGGACTTGACAACGGTTCAGTGCCGCTTCGACGCCGCACCCGGGCTCCGGCTGGCTCTGGCAAGGTTGAAAGAACAGCAGGAGGGTGATTGCGGCCCGGAGACTCATGTCCATGATGCAGCAAGGCCAAGGGGAGCACTGCCGCGCGGGGGGAAGAAGTATGCAGGCGCCTTTACTAGAGCTTCGGCAAGGCGGACCAGAAGAGCATTCCCTACACCAGACCATGCATCGACATCAGACCAAGCCCAGGCGCTGCCAGATCATGTACTGCTGCTACCTTGGAGGAAATGACGGGCAAGGGCACGATCGACCTTGGTAGTTTCTGCCGCGAGACCGGACGGGCGAGTGGTTACCAGGGATGGAAGGTCGCGTTCGGCCATGCAGGCTTGGAGTGTTGGTCAATTGCTATCATGTATCGACCAATGTTCATCAACGGATACAGCAAGGCGCTCGCACCCCGAGGTCGACATGGCAGCGAAGCCCGCTCGCCAATTCCGCACGGGCAAGTCCGCAGGGCAGCGGCAGCGGCCGTTGTGTAATCGAGAAGCCAGGAAGGGCGAATACAGTGTTGACAGCCAAAGCTTACCTCTCTCTGGAGTTGTGGGAGAAGCGGGTTAAATAATAGGGCTTGCCTGCCGTGTCTCCCGTCTCCCGTCTCCCGTCTCCCGTCTCCCGTCTCCCGTCTCCCGTCTCCCGTCTCCCGACACGTGACAGGCTCGGGCGGCCGGACGGTGGCTACAGGCCGCAGGAGCGTTGAGAAGTTTACAAATGGTGTAGGGATGTTCAACTGAGCCGTAAGAGGTACATCCATGCCGACTCGCTGCCTTTTTCCAACGGAGCATGTCCACGACAGTCTCAAGCGCCGTGTTCAAACTTCGTCGGTCACTCTGGGAACTGTCTGACCCCGTTCCCCATTCGACCCGGTCTCCGCTGGCCGAGAAGAGAAGCTTCGCTCATTGTCAATTCAGGGTTGTAACCTTGCAAGTGATGCCATCGTGGCACTCCATCAACGGTCGCTTCAAGCTTGATGCGAATAGGTTCAGCTTGTGAGAGGCGGGAGGGAGTCTCGAGTGCGACTCGGGGCGCAAAAGGGCTTTCGAATTGTCGGGGACCAATCACGAGAGTCGGCTTAAATGGTTTGCCTAGTCAGCTCAAGTCCACACATGACCTACAGTGCCCGATTTCAGCACGTGACAAGCTGCCCCACCAAGAATCAAGGGAATCTACGGAGTGAAGTCGTCAATAAAAGAAGGGGCCGTTCTTGATCAAGTCACCGAAACCAGGCTTGATTTGATGCTCGTGCCGGCGGCGCTAATCGATTCAGTTTCTGGGGTTTTGCTTGGTGAATAGAATCACGACCGTGCAACGACGTGACTTCTTTTCCTTTTTCTCTCTCTCCCTTTGAGCCGTACACACCAGGGACGCACGCTTTCCGACCCACAGCCTTGTACGTACCTGTCTGGGGCGCAGCCTTTAGTGTCTTGGCACGTCACGGCTTCACGTGTGCACTGTGGCCACTGGCCGCCCGGCTTCCAACCTGCTTCTAGCTCTTTTCCACAACTCGCCATCACCTCGCCGTGCATGGCGAACGAGGTGGCAAGAGCTGTCATGACTCATGAGGCGGGCCACGACATGTTGAACCATGCCTCCCTGGGCACCATGCGAATTGTCTTCAAGCCTTGTTCGTGCTTGTTCGTGGTACGGCCAAGGCGCAGCAGCACCTGATCAGTGACGGCCACACTGCACGCCAGAGCAACGTGGCTCAGCCGCGGCTATGATTGGCTGACGACCGTGCTAGGCTGATTTCCGCCTTGGGAGCCCGACACCCGTGTACTGAGTGTTCAACACATGCGAGCGGACAAATACGTATATATAAAGAACAAGAGGCGATCATGGTTTCCGTTGAGGAGGGAGAAAAATGAAAAGAAGAGGAAAAAAGAAACACGCTTGAGCAACACCCAAGGCTCTTCAACCAGCCACCGTCCCCTGACTTTCCTTCCTTTAAACCTTCACTCGCTCATCGCACCTGCCTTTCCACCACGCCAAGCCCATCCACGGCGTCGCGAGGAAAGAGCTGATCAAGATGCCTGGCTTTTCGGCCATGACAAACAAATTGCTTCGGTCTGTATCTCGCCATGACAGATCCTCTTCGAAATCCCAGAGCTCCCGCGGACTCTCAAGCGGCTCTGGCGCCGCATCCTACGGTAAGACAACTTGTCCATAACATGGAAACCCAGGTCCGCCCGCTAACAGCGAGCAGTCGACTCAACCGGCTACAGTGACGCCCCGCCAAAATACACGCACACATACCACCAGCCTGCGCCTGCGCCTGCATTTCCCTCTCCGCCCGGGCCTCCAGCTGCCTCGGCGCCCACGGGACTCTTGACAGCGGCAGCCCATCAGGGCGTCTCTGATGACGACATGTTTGCAAATTTGGCCAACTTTGACACCATTTTGCTCATCGACGACTCTGCGTCCATGAGCGGCAGCCGCTGGAGGGAAGCCGAGTTGGCCCTGAAATCCATCGCCGAGATCATCGCAAGATACGACGAGGACGGCATTGACATTTACTTTTTGAACCACAAATCCGAAAACTCGCCACCGGACAATAGCAAGGCCAGAAACGGCTACTATAATGTGAAAAGCAAGTACGACGTCGAATCCATCTTCAACCGTGCCCGTCCTTACGGCGCTACCTACACGGGCAAAAGATTGGAACAAATCCTCATCCCTTACATGAAGCAACTGTCAAAGGCCAAGGACATGGATGACGTCAAACCTATCAACTTGATCGTCATCACTGACGGGGAGCCCTCGGACAACCCTGCTCAGGCCATTGTGCAGACGGCTCATGAGCTCGATAAACTTTACGCACCATCCTACCAAGTCGGCATTCAGTTCTTCCAGATTGGCTCAGATGTCTCTGCCACAAGGGCACTGGAGGTGCTGGACGATGATTTGAGCAAAAGAGGTGTGCGGGATATAGTCGACACAACACCCTGTCAGTGGGAGGATTCAGGAAGACAACACGCCGCAAAGCTCACAGGTGCCGCCATCCTCAAAGTTGTCTTGGGCGCCGTGGACAAGCGAATCGACAACACTCGACTCGGCAACAATAAACAGTAGGTATTCGTCAGCCAAGTATAGGGTGACCGCATCTGTTGATACCAGATGGCTCGGTCGATGCGCGAGTATCATTAGGTACCGACGGGCCTGCTCATGATGGAGCGGCGCACAATAAGATGCTACTATTGGTTGATATGAGCAACGAGTGATGGGGGAATGGACATTTATTTCAGTTTGGACAAGTTTCCAGTTCATGGTGTTGGACTATTCTAAACGAATTCAACCTAGGAAAGCATTGACTTTCAACTTGTGATTATGTCGTGGTCAGCCATTTCCGACATGTACGCAGTACACGTGGTGTACCGCAGCAAAATTAATAAATTGCAAGACTGACTAGCTTAGCCCTGAATTATACAAGTAGAATAATTTATATCACCTTGACGCTCACACACCCGTCTTGCAGCTTGACACACCGCCACGATAGTAGTACTTCATAGAGCTACGTACTTGCTAATCCAGATATCATCTACGTGGGCGAGATTGCGTGCCAAAGTATCACATGTAGTAAGCAGCACGCTACTGGTATCATCTATGCCTCCCTGGCTATTGTGCGCTATCTTTTGCCAATTCCCCTTTCCTTGTTGCTTGACGATGACACGCATCTAGTCTCGTACTGAGAATTACTTTGTCCTACAGAGGTTGATGAAGAGATGACCTTGGATCAAAATCAAAAAGCCTGGGCATATATTTCGAGTATACTCTGGCAAAAGGTGCCCAGGGCAAAAGCAGACAAAACCTCGCGTAGACAAGGTTAGAAATACAAATTTTTACACACACATTTTTGCTACCCCCGTCCATCTCTTAGAATGACCCACACCGTAAAAGGCACTGCATGTATTTCACGCCGTTACCAACCATGATGCTAGCCGACGATTTTGTAGACGATGCTCCCACGGAATGTATTACATGCAGTTGCTGCCGATCCAGTAAACGATGTGCCATTACTCCCTTGATTGCCGCTCCGCACTCGAAAAGTAGCGTGAAATATCCACTGTGGCTTCACCTGGCATACCTAGAGTGTCGTGACCGCGTGAGCAGCCAGAACCTGGCTGTTGTTCCGATGCCGCAGTCGCAGTCTGCCGCCGGACTTGACTATTTTGCCCGCCACCAGTTACCACCTTGCTGGGCTGGGTAGTTGTTGGAAGACTGGCCCTCGAAATCATTCCAGCCATTGCCTTGCTGGCCTTGGTTGTTGTAAGACTGGCGCTGGTCATTGCTCCAGGGATTAGCCCAGCCATTGCCTTGCTGGCCTTGGTTGTCGTTGGAAGACTGGCGCTGGTCATTATTCCAGGGATTAGCCCCGGCATTGCCTTGATGGCCTTGGTTGTCGTTGGAAGACTGGCTCTGGCCAATATTCCAGAGATCAGCCCAGCCATTGCCTTGATGGCCTTGGTTTCCGCCGGAAGACTGGCCCTGGTCATTGTTCCAGGGATTAGCCCAGCCAGTGCCTTGCTGGCCTTGGTTGTCGTTGGAAGACTGGCGCTGGTCATTATTCCAGGGATTAGCCCCGGCATTGCCTTGCTGGCCCTGGTTGTTGTTGGAAGACTGGCCCTCGCGACCATTGGAGGTATTCTCTTGCTGGCCTTGGTTGTTGGAAGGCTTGGATTCTCGGTCATTGAGGCACTGTTGCTCGTCTTCGTAGCCGTATTTGTTCTTGAGATATCCTCTAGCTTCTTGGCTGACATACTTCTCATCAGGGGTAAAGGCGCTACAGAAGTTGCTTGTCCCGCATAGTCTTTCAATATCCTGAGCAGAGGGTTGGTCCTTCTCCCCGAACATCTTACCATGTTCATAGAGGCAGTCATTGCTGAGGTCGTTTTCTCTTGAATACCCCACCCAAGGTAGTTTTCCTCCAGCTTGCTGGCCTTGGTTGTTGGAAGGCTTAGGCTCTCGATCATTGAGGCACTGTTGCTCGTCTTCGTAGCCGTATTTATTCTTGAGATATCCTCTAGCTTCTTGGCTGACTTACTTCTCATTAGGGGTAAAGGCGCTACAGAAGTTGCTTGTCCCGCATAGTCTTTCAATACCCTGAGCAGAGGGTTGGTCCTTCTCCCCGAACATCTTACCATGTTCATAGAGGCAGTCATTGCTGAGGTCGTTTTCTCTTGAATACCCCACCCAAGGTAGTTTGCTTCCGCCGCCCCTGTTGTTATATTGCGGCAAGGCAGTGGCCAACGCGGCAGTGAAGACAACGCCAGCGGAGAACTTCATTGTGCTGTCGGGCCTGGCAGGACGTCTCAAGTAAGCTTACCATGCCGTTGTAGCGGACTGCGAGGGGTTGGACGTGGGACTTACCTTTACACGCAGTGTTGTGTATGGTGTAATATGTTGGATGGGGAGGGGTTCGAGAAGGGAAGTCGGGAAACAGCAGACTTGGTGTTGTTGTTCTGGTCGTGACGGTTCCACTGACGAGACATGGCGTGGTGTATTTATACCCGGAAACAGCGTACACGATCAAGTTGGATAATACATGTTGGAGGGTTTATGACTCGGTAGTCCAAGAGATGTTTCACGCATCAACACGATGCATTGCCTCAAATCAAATGAAAAAGAGACGCGGGTCGCTCTCACGGTCCTCAGTCCTGACTCTGGGACCGGAACATTGGCCCAAGCGACTAGCCGAAGTGAGCTCGGCGTTTCTTGCTCCTCACCGTACAGCTGTGAGTGGTCTGACAATCACAACAAGAAAAACGCCATCTACACTGGAGACGTACCGTGAAACGTCCGCTTGGGCCGGAGACTCCGTTGGAGCGTGGACGAGGGCCGTGGCGAACCCGTCGGGGGATAATAAAGGTGGATTTTATTAATTTCATCAATTTTAAATCCCGCCCCATCGGCAATGCTAGTCATGTGATTGGCTAATAGTCTCCTAGCGCGGGGATAAAGGCGGGCCGCCGAAGAAGCGCCATGACGGACGCGACTCAACTTCCAGACAGCACCAGACATAGACATGATGGACGACGACTCTGCACCATCGACGCTCAGGAGCTGCCAAGCCGCCAAGCATACAGCGCGCAAGATGTGATGTGCTGACTATTGCTCACGCCAGCGTCGACATTCCTCGTGCCGTCATCAAGGAGACAAAGGTTGAGCCAGCCACTCTTCGCCCACGATCGACTGGGAGAGTGCACCGCACCCCAAAAAGAAGCACGACATGCCTTGCACCGTGTCAAAGACGTCTGTCCCTCAAACTTGAGCCCCACGATGCCCGGACGGAGCAAGTCACTGGCCACGTAGCGGCCTCTCTATCCAGAGGCTAAGCTGCCAGCAGAAGGATTTCTCCGTCGCAGCAGTCTGACATGTATATGACACGAGGGTGAGCGGCTCGTGTTCCACGGCGGTGTGTATATCAGGGCGTCTGAGAGGGGTCAGTAATGCGCCTATACCTACCTACCTACTCGGCATCATCGAGGCTGAGTTTATACGGTGTCCCTGTGCTGGGCCCAAATACAGCACAGGCCTTTGCGAGTCGAATCTCGGCCACGGAGGAGACGAGACTCTTGCACCTTGGTCGTGGTTAGAAAACCCAGCACACTAAGCACTAGCACATCAAAGAGCACAGATCTAGTTGACGCCCATGTCTAGCAATGCTGAGTCAACCACCAAGCTCTCCCTTATGGAAACACCTGTCCTCATGGCAGCCGCCCAAAACCAGGCAGGCAGACGACGGATTGAGACGAGGCCCTCTAACCCCTCGGGCCCTAGCTTTCGCTGTCGTCCTTGCCGTTTCCCGGCGGGTCGTCTGGTCGTTTCGAGGCGCAAGTCATGGCGAGCATGACGCCGAACATGGAAGCAGGGTCGAAAAATACGCCAAGCGCACCGTGGTCCAGATTCCGTCCAACAACCTAACGACTCATGTCATTATAACGACTCGCTCCTTGGTGGCTGCAAGCCGAGCTGCCGAGCACGTGGCGCGCCAGGAACAGCATCCGAGAGGATTGCAAAGGCAAACCGACTCGGCCACGTCACGTCTCTAGCCATGGCCGTGGTATCGCGGACTCGAAATCATTCCACCCTCCCACCCAGCACTTCCTTGTGCGCCCAGGAACAGCGCTAGCTTTTGCCGCGAGACAGAATCAAGACGCGTGGCGTGCCTGGCGACGCCGGCCGTGACTCCCGGGTTGATGCTGGCTGAGGATGGAGCACCACGAGCTCCACGCCTCCGAATCATTCGGGTGCCGAGCTGGCAGCGAATCGACACACATTTCGCCCCTGTTGTTTACGGCAAGCACGGCAAGCAGCTGTTGTCCCGTCAATGCCATGCTTGACTCGCAGACTCCCACAGGCGGCTGAGACGACGCCGTCTTGTCCGTCTGCCATCACGCACGGAGGATTTCCATCCAAGGAACCCCCCTGCCTGACGCTGTGGCGCCGTCCATGAAGAGCGCGACAAGGACACGAGCCAAAATCACTAGCACATTCAAATTCCGTAGGATGGCGATTAGCCGCAGTGAGCCGGTGGAATCCAGTAGAATTGCTCAATGTAGCAGTTTTCCGCAGTCACAAAGTTCAACACCACCGCATCTCCAAAATCTACTGCGTACCACATAGACCCCGGACGAGGGTAAGTTGAACAAGAAAAAAAGAGTGCCCAAGTTCGAAATAATACAGAGCTCACCCGTCTTATCCATCGTCGGGCCCTCGGTCCGTTTCTGCAACGCAAATGTGAATAAATATATATTTATATACAGGACCAAAAGCAGCCACCTACCCCTTGAATACCCGTCGTATACGCATACCTAGAGTAGAAGAATCTAGAATCTCAGCAGCAAACAATGCGCCTTTTCTTTTTGTCAAAAAAACAACCTCGACCAAGTTACAACATGTAAATCATGCAGTGGTTCCCCCGGTACACCGTTTTAAAAAAAATAGAAAAAAAAAAAAGAAAAAGCCAAGACAAGAACCGCCGTCACTGCATACAGTAGACGTCGGCCAGGGCAACCGAGTGCGCCGAGATATTACTCCCCGTGTCGTTGCGACAGGTGATGACGGGCGTCGTCACGAGCGCCACCCGCCAGTGTTTGGCCTGCAGCTCCGTCGGCTCGAGGGCCGGCCAGATGGGCAGCATGCTCTGGCTCGAGAAGCGGGTGCCCACCTCGGGGAAGCGGAAGTCAAAGGTGAGCCGGGACGTGAGGATCTTGGACGACAGGTCCCACGCCAGGTCGGCGACTTGCTCGAGGTCGCGGTACGCGTCGGCCGGGTTGGTGAGGCGGTTCAGGAGCGGGTTGATGGTGGCCAGGAGGGCGCCTGTGGTTTCGTGAATCTTTTCCTGGTGGAATGACGCCGGCTCGGATTTGATGATTGTGTCGAGAATGTAGGCTTGGCGGTCGAGCAGCGGCTGGCGCTGAGCAGAGGGCTGGCCTGTTGTTTTGTGAGTTGGATGGATGGATGTTTTTTTTTTTTTTTTAAACCCGAGGGTATGAGAGAGGGGTTGTGAGTGGGTGAGTGAGTGAGTGAGTGAGTGAGTGGGTGGGTGGGTGAGTGTGTATTTACCTTGAGTCTTCTCGAGATCCTTTTCCAGCTCGAGGAGTGCGCAGGTGCATTCGCTGTCTGCGCCGACCCATGCGTTGGGCACCCAGACCCTGTTGACAATGTAGTCGATGATGACGCGCGTGACGAGGCAGCACTTTGGATTATCCGCGCGGAGATGAATGTCCAGATAGGACGCGGCCTCCTTGGCGGAAAGCGGATGGTAGGTGGCCAGGAGGACGGGCCACAGAGGCGTGGCGCTCATCTTCATGGCCATGGCGGGATCGGGGACATTGGCATGACGCTCGACAAAGGCGCGGATCATGGCGTAAAAGTCCATGATGGCCTCGTTCCACGCCGCCACCGACTGCTCGTTCATGTGAATCAGGGGCCCGGCGAGACCGCCGCGCGCGGTGACGGCGTTGCCGGCCGACGAGGGACCGCTCCCGTACTCGGACAGGCTGGCATCGGCGAGTCGTCCGTAGCGGGAGCGAGACGTCGGCGTCCGAGGGTGGTAGTCGCGCGGAGGCTGGTGCTGGCCAAAGGCCGTGCCAGGACGGGCGGGAGCGGCAACGTGCTCGTGGACGTAGCCCGGCTGGAACTCGCTGGCGATGGGTTTGTACCGAGCAGGGGCGTTGGCGTGGTAGGGCAGGCGGGCAGGCGGGCGAGTAGACGAGGACGCGGCGGCGGTGTAGAACGGGTTGGCGGCCTGCGCAAAACGAGCGTGGGCGGCGCTCCACGACGACGCGGATCCCTGGTATCGCCGTTCGTGGGAGAAGGCAGACGGTGCCCGAGGCGGCCCGGCTTGGAGGGGACCAAACTTGGGGGGCGCAGCTGGACAGCATCTGCTGCTTGAGGACTGAAAGACGGAGCCGGGACGCGGCGGGGGCGCCATGTCGCCGTACGCGCCGCGGGCATCTGCGTCGGCCTGATGTCTGGCGTCTTGATGGTTCTCGGGCCCACGAGCGGCTCTGTTCCTCATGGACATGATGGATTGGTGGGCAGCCTGGTTGTCCTGCACAGAGTCAGCGAGCGTCTCGATGGCGCGCGCCACGGACTGCGGATCAGAGTGTTTCATGAGCCAGAGCGAGCGCCGATTGTTCACCTGATCCTCCAGGTGGCGTATGGTATCCTCGAGGCCCTGTCGCTCGGTGAACAAGGCGTCAGCGTGCTTTCCGTTCCCATCACCGACGACGTACTGGGCAGAAGGTACCTTGACAATGTCGTCACGGAAATCAGCATCAGTGACCTCGTCTTTCCTCGTCGTCTCCTCCTGGACGCTTCTGAAATCCTCCCGCAGCCGCTGGAGATCACTCATGACCTTCTTGACATCCTGCTCGGCCTGCTCGCGCTTCCTCTTTTCCGCTTCAACCTCGGCGCGGAGGTCCCTGATGGTCTGCGCCTTGTGTTCCGCCTCCTCCTTGAGGAGCGTGGCTTCGAGGCTCAGACGAGAAAGGGCCTTCTCGGCATCCTCCTGGTCGAGGGTGAGGTTCATCAGAGCGTCGACCAGCTGGCTGGTCTCTTGATTGATGACTTGGCCGACCTCTTGGAGCTGGCCAACGATTTCTCCTGATTCGTTGGAGGACACGCCAGGCATGCGGCGGAGCGAGTGCTGCATCTTGACGAGTATCTCCTGCGCCGAGCGAGACTTCTCAAACGCCGGCTGTTGTCAGATATCAATTAGCTGCTGCGTAGCTGTGGGCGACGGAGAGAGGCTGGGAGCAGACATGCATGGTTGTGTGACATTTGACGGATTCGCTCGGCACGAGCAGCTCCGCCAAGCGGCGTCGAGAAGTCCACGGAAAGCATACCGCCGCCCTGATATGGCGTGGGCTGTTGCTCGGCGTCGAGTTGTTTCTTCAAAAGGGCCACCAAGTCTGTAGATCCGTATACAGACTGCCTCTCGGAGCCGGACATGCTTCAAGGTCGGGGCACACCGGCTGCGAAGAAGTCTGATGAAAGCCTCAAGGTCTGTCTGGAGAGGGAGAGGACTCCGCAACGATGTATGGTGATCTGCTGCTGTCGGGACGAGGAATGGCCGGCATGAGCGGATGCAGGCCTGCGATCTGGCCCGGCACTGTTTGTCTCCTGTCAGCACCCGTCCGGCACGGTCAACCGAGGTCAACCGACGATGAGGCCGGAAGTGACGACAAACGGGCAATGGATTCCGCGGAGGTGTCCCCTGTGAACATACGATATACCACAGCTGGTCGTGAAGGTCTCAAGGCCACTCAATGCCCGTGAAGAAAGAAAGCAAACCAGGATGCGAGGTTGGATCGACCGGCACCGTAGCTACACTTTGGAATAAATGGATAGAAACAAACTATCCTACCCGTGATAACAACGAAATTCTTCGAGGGAGTAGCAACGTACATGTAGAGCGGATTTGGGGACTCACTAGAAAGCTTAAGTTGTTTAATCTCACTTAGCGCGACGACACAGGGCTTACAAGAAAACGGGGAGGGGGAAAGGAAAAAAAAAAGAAGAAGAAAGAAATCAAAAAGAAGAGAATTAAGAAAGGGCCCAAGACGGCGCGCAGACACCAGCAGAACAAAGATTAGATGCGGCTGGTGGACAAGCGGTTGTCACCTGGCATCTGAGCTTGTCATATTTAGAGTTGGAGTTGACATGAATGTGAGGTCGAGGTGAGCACACAGGCTGCAGAGCCCCGGAGCCAAGTGCACAGGACTCATCATCTGCGTCATAGCAAGTGTTAGCCCGGCCACGGTACATTTCCAATCCAATCCATCCATCACAGTGAACACGGGGCTTGCGAATTAGGTGCGACTCGTTGTCCTTCGCCTTCACCGCGTGGCGCGCGAACCCAGAGACTGCCACTCACCTCGAAACCGGGTGCCGCAAACTAATTATATTGTGTAAGCGCCCTGCTTCATCATGGCGTGACGCTATGCCACTTCTATTCTGGTATATGTCGGATCACAAGAGCGTATATTCTTACTACCGGCAGAGAGACCGAGGACCACAAGGCCCCGGTCACAACACCAAAACTACACTAAATGACAAAAAGGCTACTGGTCCTCCTTGGCAGTATCGTCGACGTTCTGGTGCAAATATTAGAGCAGAGCAAGCGGGGTCATGTCGGCGGGAACCTGGAGACGTCGTCCGACAGCTGCCTCGTATGCGACTACGGGCGACAAGCCATCAGGGGGGGGGCACCTGTAACATCATGTCTAACTTGTTTTTGTCCTTCTTTTCTTTCCCCTTGTTTCTTCGTCAAGGCAGGGGCGCGGTGTGGCGAAAACTTTGTGCGTCTTGGTCCCTTCCTTGGATGAACGACTCCCTCCTGCGAGGCCGATGGTTATGTTCGGGACGAAGATGGCAACAAATGTGGCACAGAATATGCGCTGAAAAATCCAGTCTCAGTGGGAGTTCAAAGTACCATTCATCAGCTTTGCGTTTCACCAACCTGTCGAATACCTAAATGATGCCAGGGCAATGGCCGGCCATGTTAGCTTTTAAATGGCTCTGGTGCGAGAGAAGAGACTGCTGTAGACAGCATCTACGACTGGAGATGCATTAATCATCCTGCCGCCAAAGTATCTTCCATTCAAGCCCTTGATGGCATTTTCACCGCCTTGGACCTTGTCGAACTTGAGATAAACGTCACCCTTGGAGTTCGCATCGACAGCAATATGGACCACGTGCCCATATTGCCTCTCAGCTTCCGCTCGAATGTCGTCTTCGAGCTCCTTGACCCAGTCGTCGCCCTCTTCCCTGGTTGTCAAGCCGTCAGTTGCCAACGTCAACAAGTCTGGAAAAGGGAGTGCTTTACTTACTCTTCGGGGTCAAACATATTGTGCAGGACAACGCAACGACTGGCCACGTTGACGTTGACAGGAAGCGGCTTGGCTTCGGCCTTGGGCTTCACGACGGCCTGGTCTTCTCTTCCATTAGATGCTTCATCGGTCCTGGCAAGTTTTCTCATCAATGCATCGCGACTGTAATTATTGAAGTTTACTCCCGCCACGTCTGTGTCATCGAGGGCGCTTGCGCCGCCCGTCTTGTCGCTGTCTCGTCCCCCGGCTCTATCAAACGTAGACGCCTGCCCGCCGCGACCGCCGGCCCCAGAGAAGGCAGAGCCTTGGAAATTGTTCTGTCCTGAAAACCTATGCATCAAGTTGGCCGTGCTCTCAGGGGTAAACTTATCGTTGCCCAGGCCGACTCGGATGGGTCGGCCTGCAAGATCAAAGCCGTTCATCTTTTCCAAAGCTTCTCGGGCCTGCGTTGCATCACGAAACCTGGAGTGCAAAGTTAGATTGTTGTTCCAAGTATTTACAAAACAAAAAAAGGAGCAAATGCGAAGAAGACTCTTCGTCGAGGGATGACGTACTGAACAAACCCGTATCCACGGCTGCGGCCATTATCGTCCTTCTGAAGTTGGACGTACTCCAGTTCACCAAATGGCTCAAACACGGCTTGCAGGTCCTGCTCCGTGACGTTGAAGTGGATATTGCCAACATAGAGGCGGTGGAAAGGGACAGAGTTCGGGTTCCCACTCGTCGACTCGGCATTGCGAGCTTGTCGATTCTTCTCAGCTTCCGTAAGCTTGACAATGATAGGAATACCTGCCAATGGCTTTCCAGTGAGCTGAAGTGCCTTTTGAACCGTTTCTTCGTCCTTGAATTCAACATAACCGACTCTGGAGGCGTTGTTAGCAAAGAAAATCAGCCGTAAACCAGCAGGGACAGACTTGCCCCTTTGACCGTCCACTGATGCGATCCTTGACGATCTGAGCCTCGTTTACCGGGCCAGCATTCTCTTCGAAAAATCTCTTCAACTTGTCACTTCGCAATCGAGCGGCGAGCTGCTGCACAAAAACGGTACGGCTGTCTCGTTCGTCTTCATTCAATTGCGGTGAGCGAGATCTTCTGCCGGGAGATCGATCTCTTCCTCGACCCTGGTCTCGGCGGTTAGAGCGGTCTCGACGGTCCCTGCGATCTCGGTCATCTCGAGGGCGATAATGCCGGCGAGGGGATCGGGAGCGGGATCGGGAGCGGCCTCGTCTTCCACGATAGTAATCACCGTCCCTGTGTCGGCGTGAGTTGTACCGGTCTCTGTCCCGGCTTTCACTGCGGCGTCTACTGCGGTGGCTTCCAGTGTCACTCCGGGGGGTAGTTTCGCCGGGAGTGCCCTTACGGTGTCTGGGGGACGTGTCCCGACGATCGCGTCGACGGCGATCTTGGCCAGCGCCCCGGTCACGGCTGTCATCGCGCTCAGTTCCGTTCTGGGGACGACCCTTTCTGTCGCTTCTAGAGGAGTCATCAATGTGAGCATTGGGGTTCTGCTGTGCTGAAGCCGCGGCGGTAGCCTCCAAGAGAGCTTCAACGTCTAGGCCCGACATGATGACTACTCTCGCGGTCTTGCGGATTCGGTGGTGATGCACTAGCTATAAAGATGTAATTGCGTCAAAATTGTGACCACGCCGTTGAGATACAGGTGCTGTGCTTTTCGATGCGTCGTACCCTGCGCTTATATCCGGCTGGCCGGCGTGGGACAGATGTGTTGGTTGAAGAATCTACGTCGTGTTGGGAAGTGGAGGGGATGAGAAGAGGTGGCCCATGCAAATCACGTGATGGGCCGGAGGGCCGAAATTCTTGCATTTGTGGCGTCGCGGCACCGTCATGACTCGAAAGACGACGGGGCATACATAACACAGGCCGTCAAGAAGTCAGTCACAGCATTGGCCATTCTGAGACCCGCCAGGAAAGTATGCAAGGATCTGCAGTGTCCAAGAGGTACTTGACAGGCTATCAATTTATGACAGAAGCATCTCCACGTTGCCCGCGGTCCGCACCTACAGGGCCGCGCATTCTTCCCGTCTTTGTAATGACATGCACCACCAGCGGCAACTATTAACAATTACTATCGTCGTCTCAACATCAACTAAACGAAACCATGAACTCCGTGCCGATCCAGGCAAGTGTATGAGGCATGCTTGCAGAGAAGATGTACAGGGAATCGAGGGTCTAGTGGGAAATGTCTTGGCACCAAGCTCATGGACGAGTTACTTTGTCTTGACAGAGGTTTGTAGTTCTGTGCCAAAAATCTGATCCCAGAATTTGCTGGTGACGCCGAAGCCCAGTTCATAGTCGAGAAAGTGATGGGCAAGATGGTATTTCTTCAACTGCTTGTACCACAACGGCAGGTTCGTGTGATGCAGGAAGTAATGTGTCAGGTCGTAGCAAATGTAGCCGAAAACGCCGCCGCTGTAAACGGCGGTAGCGGCATGCCAATTGTAGAAGAAGATGACGTGGGCTACTTTCCAGAATGGAGAGGCGAGAACGGCAAACAGCACAGGAGGCATGACTAATCGGTACTTGTCCATTGGAAGATAGTGATGAATTCCGTGGAGCAAAAAGTGCAACGTAATGAAGACACGGTTGTCTGGGAGGTAGCTGTATGTTGTGTCAGCGGTCTGCAAGTGGAGGGTAACAGATGAGGCAAGACTTACTCATCTAAGTGGAACAGAAATCGGTGAAGGCAGTATTCCACAAAGGTCCAGAAAAAGACACCAAATACCCAGTAGCCACCGACGACAAATGGGCTCCGAAGCCCTTGGCTGGCAATATAAGTACCGTACGCAACGAACGGCAACCACAAAGACGGGACAACCCACCACGGGGTCTTGGTGAGCGGCTCTAGGAAGTTGCCGAAGAGAGGCGCGGACTCACCACCCTTGTAATGACGAGGGCGATGAACTTGATCTAGATAGAAGGCTTTGCTGAATCCACCATTCCAAACCTGCAGAAACAGCGGCCTGCTCAGGTCCAAGAACCTGTGCTTTTTGAAATCTTGGGTATAGTCGGTGTCCTTGCTAAGGTCTTCCTCACATGACATGCCGGTCCGCGGATGGACGTTGGTTGCATTTGCGATGCCGTTGGCAGGTTTGGCAGAGCCGTTTGTGGCGGGTGACTTGTCGTTGACGATGAAGCCGACCAGTGAATCGTCAAGGACTTCGTAGGCGGCCTCGGAGTGGGGGTGCGACGTGGGATCCTTCAGTACCTCCTCGACATCTTTGCCAGCATAATCAACGATCAAGCTGCCACCACCAGGGTGGTCGTCAACAAAGTCTGTTACGTCATAGACCTTGGACCCAATGGTCACATAGCACGAGGCGGCGGAGTCGTGCGCTTCGACCTCTGCGCGAGTGAATGTGGGCAGCGTCCTGGCCGGCATTGTCGACGCGTGGCAATGTTTGGTCGGGTCAGGGTGAGCAGAGGAGGGCGGCTCGATGCGACGAGTGAGCGCCGAGGGTATTTGCAGGTCGCGCCACGGGGGTATCGAGGGGGCGGCGCCGGTGCACTCTCTCAGGGCTTAACAAACTAATTGAGTAGACGAGATGCTGTCTGCAAACGCAAATTGAAGGATGAAGGACAAAGGGATGAAGAGTGCAGGGCACGGGGATATTAAGGCGGGCGAGACATGAGGTTGGTGAATGTTGAAAGCGAATCATGAGGGGCGATTTTCATGACGAAGCTCTTTTGGTCTTAGCGGTGCCGCGGCCCCTAAAATGACAAAGCCTTTGAGGCACGTTTAGCAGGAGCGGATGCCGCGGCCCAAAGTGGCCTTACCCTGGGTCGATTTTTTCCATTTCATCCCGGCTCAAGGATAGAGAATTGACGATGCAGGCAAATTCTTCCAGTGACGACCTTGTACTGCCGCCCGTGGCTTCAACCACGGTCAATGTCACTGTTGAATCATGATACCGGCATGAAGGTCCCGGCCGTTTCGGCTTCCTCAACCACGGACTGATGCACGTGCCACATCATCAACATTGCGCATTTCACACAAGACTCGCCGTGAATGCCCAGGTACTCGATACATACCTACTTAGCATCTACCAACTAGCACAGTCTACACTACACTTCGACAGTCCGGCACGATCTTGATTGTACTCTGGAATTGAGCTTTGCCGTCCTGCAAATAAGTGCTTCTATGAACGGCGCCCACCAAGCAACAAAGTTATCAAGGATCGAGCAGACGGAGCTGGAGAACGTTATTATTAGTACGATCAGTAAGGGCAAGGCTCCAACGGAGATGGTGCAGAGTCGGATAGTCGCACGATGCTCATACTACTATACCCTAGTGTCCAAACCGTCCCGTGAGATGGTTCATTGCTGTCACTGCAACTACGTCTTCCCTCGAATTGGTTCTCAGATACCTAGGTACCTTCCATGAAGCTATTTACAATTTTCTGAAGGGGACACCAGATGTCACCGAGAGGCACTCTAGGCTTAGAGAGGAATGCAAAATCGCCTCAAGCTGTGTCCCAGGTCACGTTATCCGTAGAACCTCTGACGGCACGTGACCCGTTGGTAGGGGCCACGAAAAAGGCGTCATGATTCATGAGCTTCCCCAACGCTTTGTAATAAGCGTCGACGATAACTGGATTGGTACGATAGTGTCTCGTCTTTGGCAATGCAGAGCACTGATCCAGTGATTCGACTGAGAGGGGAAGTACAAGCTTGACATCAGGCGCTGGAAGGACAGGAAGTTCGGGTGGAAAGGACAAAATTAAAGTGTAGTGGGTTGTGAATGTTACAAGAGATATATTCATAGGTCCTCACGAGTCCCGGGCTTACAACTACCACTTCAGGTCGGTTGTGCTTATACTCGTCATGTTCTCTCCTTTGTACCGAGTAGCTCTCGAAAGCTTGGCGCTCAGGTATGTTGATGAAGACACGGATGGTAATCCGTATACACAGGGAATTGCCTCTTTGCTATGCCCACTTTTGCGTGACAGCATCAAAGGGGACGGCCATGATTGGTGCCTCCGGATAGCCCTAACCCTAACCCCAACTTCCCCTCCAAGACTTGGCGCCTCAGCTGCGCGCCGAAAACGGGCGTGGCCACGCCACATTAGTTGGTGTACTTAATGGCCCCTAACTTATATAGTTACTGCGACAGAATCAAAAGGGAGGGGGGCCACCTCACCGAGGGAGGGTCTGATCCCCCAACAATGCGAAACAAGCAGCTCGAGCAAGATTCCTTGCGTTGCGGGGCTGGAAATAAGTTCCTACTAGCAGAGTTCAATGTCCAACGGTTATCATGGCTGCCAAGTAGAGTTCAGCGTCGACAGCGGCGAAACCTGTCGACCGGTCCCCTACGCCATCGCATCGCAACTCGCAACTCTCAAGCAATAACTCTGTCGTTCTGCCACCGTGCCGTCATCTGTGCTCGTCGACATCTCTTACTCTCCGCCGTGGGCAATGGTTCACGACGCCATGTCATCGTTTCCTCTGCCGCGGGGCACGTGGCTCTTGGTGCTCGCCGTCTGCTTGGTGTTGCTTCCAGGCAAAGCAGCCGCCTTTGGTGCTGGGAACATTCCGTCCATCGCTCAGGTATACACGCAGCCATTGTCGAGCATCGAAATTCGATAAGCAAGGCTGACACATGCAATCAGGTCGAAGGACACAACTGGCGCCATGGAGGTATGTTGATTTTCAACATCCAGCGACCGCGCCTAGTGCGACACTGAAAACCCTTGCTTGTAGATATCGAGGACATGCTCGCCAGCGTCGCCTTCCTGCACGGCAAGAAATGGACGTCCATGCTGATCAAGCGAACCTACTTTGGAAACTGGCTCCGTGATTACTCACAAGCTGTCGATGTTGGCAGTCTCAAGGGCGTCAATGCCGCCACCATACGAATCCTCGCAAGTCCCCCGGGCCTGGTCACCAACTTAACTTCTGCGCAGCTAACAAGCGTCGTCATCAAATCTAGGTTTGGGTCCTCTCGTTCATGGCTTTCGGCTATGCCACCGAAGAATTCGAAGTCACCGAGGAACGTCTCGGCTGCTACCGCCCAGAGGAACACATTGACAACCCCCTGGGTTACGCAGATGGCCTCGATGCCCGCACGTTTGATCCCCGTCTTCGCGGCCCCGTTGAACCCGTCGAAACGGAAATCGATATGAAAACGGGCATGAAGAACTACATTGCCAACGAGACCGGGCAATGGGCCACCAGTGCCGGCTACATTCGCTTCAGCTTTGCTCGCAGCATCCACTTTGGCCGCCTCTATACGTGCGGCGAACGTGGCAAGGGCAAAGACGAGAACCTGTGCGAGGCTCTTCGCTGCCTCGGTCAAGCCCTCCATTGTCTGGAGGACTTTGGAGCGCACAGCAACTACTGTGAGCTGGCTCTGCGAGAGCTTGGGTACCACAGTGTTTTCCCACACTGTGGCACCCAAACCGAGGTAAACATCCAGGGCAAGAGGATCTATCCCATAGTTACAGGTACCTTTGGCGCCGTCGACTTTTTGCACTCGGTCATTGGAGAGGCCAATGATCATTTCACCCAATCCGAGGTCGACGAAGTTGAGGTGGCCCTGAAGAATGCTCAAGGCGCCAGAAGCGGCCCCGTGGGTTCTCAAGATAGGGGACTATTTGACGGCCAGAGCCCACCAGACTTCATCTCCCTGCTCTCCAAGCTCCCCGATGTCGGAGCTGGATTCGCCTCCGAGGCAAGAGAGCTGAAGGAATCTTCCGAAGCTCAAGAACGAGAGAACCAGCAGAACCAGCAGCGAGCCCGCGCCGACAATGCCAACGTCGTGCCGGGCATGAGCCCCGACTTCGACCCTGTCAAGACGGCCAAACGCATCTATCCTATCTTGGTTTTCCGCGACAACATTGTCAAGGCCATCAGCCGCGGCATCGCCAAGGTTCCCGGCCTGGAGAAGCTGCTGGAACACATCAGCGAGACCCTGACCGCCTTTGTGTTGGGACTTCTCGCCCCCTTCATCCGACCCATCGTAAACTCCGTCAGCAAGGTTCTCAAGGATGGCTCCTCTGGCGTCATCAGCGCCAGCTCCAAGTCCCAATTGGAGCCGTGGGAGAACGACAGGTGCTCCGATCCCACCCACTCCATGCTCTCCAAGGACCACTTCATCAACGTCCTAAACTCGTGTGCCGGCCGGGTTGCCGCTACGATTCTCCAATACGCTGTTCCGTAAGTTCCATGCCCAATATCCGGCTTTCTCAGCACAACCCCCGAATCTTGTTGTCGGCCAACGACCACTCACACGAGCACCCCAGCCGCGTCATCTTTGCCTGGGAAAACCCGAATGTCCCTGTAGACGAAGTGGTCAACGACGTTATCCGGACCTTCCATCACCCAGCCCTGCGCAACGAAAACATCGAAATCCAGCGCGACATGTTCAAGACGGTACGCATGTGGGCCGACCAGCATCCCCGTCGGCACGAACTCGAGCGCATCCTCTCCTCAGAAGCCGTCAGGACGGGCAAGAACCACATCCTTCACGGCACGAAATCCGGTTCCGGCTCCGGCGGCCACTCCCACGGCGGATTCGATGCCCTCAGCCAGCTTGGCCACGGCAAGGTCGCCGGCTCGCTGTGGTCCCAGGTCCGCACCCGCGACCTAGACTCCATGTCTGGAAATGACGGCAACCAGGCTGCCAACTACGTATCCAACTCGCCCGCTCCGGAGTCAAGCAAGATGCCAACCCCGCCATCGTACGCTGGAGGAGAAGCAGCCTCATACCTGGACGAGTCCAATGCCTTCCAGGCAGGCTACAATGAGCCCCCGCCGCCAGGACAGTATTACCAGGGCTACAGTCAGCAAGCGCCCGGTGGTGCCCAGGGATACCCGGGACCGCAGCAGCAGTACGGCGCGCCGCCGCCAGGACAATGGCAGCAGCCGCCACAGGGATACGGTGGCCCCGGGTACAGCGGTCCGCCGCCCCAGGGGTACCCTCCTTATGGACAGGCTCAACCGCCTTCTTGGAACCAGTATCCCGGCCAGGGACGTTACTAGATACAAGTCCAAGCGCTATCGTGCCCGGATGGTGTCTGGAAGCCCGGGAGTCCCGGAGTCTGGGCAGTGTGACGGTGGCAGGAAGGAGGACGTTGCGACTGAGCCACGTCGAAGTGATTTACAGAGAAAAGAAAAGAAGAAAAATCGCATGTACAGAAAAGGCCCGCCAACGAATATTCAGAAAAGCCATGCTAGTAAAAGTGCCGAGAACTATCCATTCGTATACATGTCCGTCAGGGACGGCCCAGCACCACCACGGTCTATGTAGTCGCTACCATGCAAACTCCACCCAATGCGCACGTGTCCGTGGCCCCAAGACGCAAAAGACAACCCGGAACAAAGACCAAAGACTTCATTCACCTCTTGCCCCTCCTCGGATCCTGCGCCTCCGCCTTCCTGATGTCCCGGATTTCCTTGGTGCCCATGCTGCCCAGGCCGCCCTCGGACCGTCTCTCCCAGCCGCCGAGCCGGACGACCTGGCAGGTGGCGTTGTCGCCGTCCTTGGACACCTCGGTCGCGTACTCGACGATGTTGCGGGCGCCGTCGTCGGGCGTCCTGGCCTCCTTGACGATGTCGACAATCTCCTGGTCGCTCAGGGTGCCCGAGACGCCGTCGCTCATGAGGACGAGGAAGGAGAACTCGGCGGGGCCCATCTCGACGCGCGTGATCTCGGGCTCGGCAGACACTCCGATACGCTTGGACCTGATGTCGCCGAAGGCGCGGGAGTTTGCGAGCCCGGCGATGCGCTCCTCGCCAAAGGAGTCGCCCGTGACCATGGACCCGGCGGGCGCGTAGCGGCGCAGGCGCCGGCTCTCCGTGGGCGTCGTGGGGTGGTGGTCCGACGTCAGGGGGTGAGGGAGGCCGGTGGCCGTCTCGCACAGCAGGATGCGCGAGTCGCCCACGTGCGCGGCCACGAGGGTCGAGTGCGCGGCCGGGTGCCAGAACGGCGCCGTCGTGGGCGTTGATATGAGTGCCACCGAGGCCGTCGAGCCACCCTTGAAGCGAGTCGTGCCGCCGATGCCGTGGCCTGACGGCGTCGTGTGGGGGGCGCCCAGGATCTCGTCGTCGTTGAGGGGCTGGTCTGAGGCGTCTGGGTCGGCTTTGCGGGCTTGCGCCGACACAAAGTCGAGGTCGGCGCGGAGGAAGGCGTAGGCGAGGCTGGACTCGACCGTGATGGAGGCCTGCTTGCCCGCCTCGGAGGATATGTCGAAGTGCTCCGGGTTGAAGCGCCGAAAGTAGCCGCCAACGGCGTTTCGATAGGCCTTGACGAGGTCGCGCTCGAGGCTGATGGCTTTGTCCATGTTCTGCGACTCGGCCGGTGGTGATTTGGCGTCGGGGAGGGCCGGTTCGTGGTTCGGGGAGTCGACGACGAAGGCGCGGTTCTCCGGATCGGGCACGTCCATTTGGGGCTGGACGTCCTCGGCGGATTTCATGTCAACCGAGTCGAGTGCCTGTTGGTTTGATATCGGCCTTTCGCCGGCTGTGGGCTTTGGCTGGTCTCTGCCGGGCTTGCTTTTTCGGAGGCTACTTTGCAGGCCGAATTCAAGGGCCGCCTCCTCGATGTATCCGTGTAGCTCGTCTCGTAGGAAGTGAGAGCACTGGGTGCCGCCGTGGCCGTCAAAGACGCCAAAGTAGAATATTTGAGGATCTCCCAATACGCTGTCTGCCGGGGTGGGCTCGCCTGGCTTTTGCCTCACGCTCAAGGGACCCCTCTTTGCGAAGGCAGGTATGTCCACGGTACCGGCCTGGTCTGCATCTTCGTTGTAGGGTCTGCTTCCTCGAGCCGTCGCGGAGCCAAAGTGGTGTTTCGCCCTCCGCAGAGGTATGCGCACCACCGTCAGGTCCCGACTCTGCATGTTTGGAATGGACACGGCTGCGGGAGACGGACCAGAGCTCGGCGTATGGGGGGTCGAGGCATCGCGGGGCAGCTTATGGCCGGGGCCTATGGTGCGATGTGAGTCGGGATGGAGCGACGACGAGGGCAGATGGGTGACGAAATACGTGTGGAAGCAGTGTCGTAGTAGCTGGTCTGGGAATCGCGGCAGCGGCACGCAGTTGCGGCTCGTCACAAGCGGACAGGTGCTTCGACGCCGGGCGCAAGTCGGCTGGAATCTGCTGCGGCGGCGCGCTCTCGAGGCCGACGAGCGCGCGTCAAGAACAGATGGTGATGCTGCCGGCATGGTGATGGCGTCAGCAGCCACAAGGTGAGCTGCGGCTCGGGACGCGGAGCTTCGCGCGGCGTGTCCTAGAGACGTCATTGAAAGGCGGAAGCGATGCTGTGGAGCGGGATTCGACGAAGCAATGCATCAGCTTCCCCTGGGTGACCGAAGACGAGCCCGCTCGCTGCGAACTACAGCCATGGACCCGCGATGCAGAGCGGAGAAGGCGGTGGCTTCAGAGGTTGGCGGGACGCTGCCCTGCGGGTTCTGCGGGCCGGAAAGCCTTCAAGCCGTGCCGGCGGCTCTGCGAGGAAGGGTTTGGGATCTTGTGTTTGGTGCCAAGACGATGCAGAGGCAGAGGCGGCGTTGCAGGAGGCAAAGAAGCTGGCCCGGGGGCCTGGGGCAGCATCGACGTGGACTCGACGTGGACAAGCGGCTTGGTTGTTGGTTGACGGTTGTTGGGTCCGAGTCTGGTGGATTCTACCCGTTGCGTCCCCACCAACTCGACGACGGTACTTCAGTAGGCCACGGCCTCGCCGTGAGTCGTAAATCGTAAATCGGGAAAGCATCTCTGACGAGACTACGACAATCCCTCGCGGTGCGTCAGCGTCGTGGACATGGTCATGTTGAGCGGTACAGGCAGGCTGCAGCCATGGAGCTGTTCACCACTCACGGCGGCTCTGGCTCTTGGTACTTTGATGAGCAAGTCGGGAGCAAAATACAGAGGCATCCACGTCCCCCAAAGCCTTTGCCAGGTTCTTTTTAAAAAAAAAAAAGAAAAAGAAAAAAAAGAGAGAGAGAGAGACAGAGGATGCTTGACCCAAATATCAAGCAATTTGCGTGCACCGGCCAAGGAACTCGAGTTCCTCCAAGAAGGTGCCCTAGATACCCAAGTACCTGCCTTGGTACCTACTAGGTAGTGCCCCGGTACGGATCAGTGTCAACCCGGAGTCCCAAGCCGCGCCAAGTACCCAGCAGATACCACGCAGGTATGGAGGAACGAACCTCCGCTGCACCATGTTAGCAAGTACTTAAGTACCTAGGTAAGTAGTTAACCAACTCGCGAATCCGATCCCCAACCCAACAGTGAACAACACCAAACATCTCCAATGACACATAAGCACCTCAAAGCGGCCTCCTCCCTGCTGGCAAACATCCCATCCATCCATCCACCCATGACACCCGCAGTCCCGACATGGGCGAGTCCGCACCCTCCGCAGACGCCGAATCCTCCCCCTGCCCCTCCACGCCCAGCAAACCGCACATCCTTCCACACCTCATCAACATCACGACTACTGGCGACATAATCCTCTCCGTCACTTTCCAAACATCCATCGAGACGCTCAGGAGAGCCCGCAAAGCCAACCTCCTCAACGGCTCACCCGCGCCGCCACACGCCCTGAGGCCCGAGGTGACCGTGGCATACCGCGTTCAGCTCGATGTGCTGAAAACGCACTCCAAATATTTTGCCAGCCTGCTTACGAACCCCGGGTTCCAGGAAGCCAGCCTCATAAACACCGTGCACGCCCAACTATCTGCCAGGAAGACGAAGCCTTCAGAAGCAGATCCAGCAGAGCTACCTCGTGTCAAAATCACAGACAGCGACGATGCCACCCAGTCCGCGGCGAGAGAGCCCATATTTGAGGACATGCTGCGCATAATCCACCAGGCACCCATCAAGACTACCCGGGTCGTCATGTCGTACGTGACCACGCTGGCGCTGCTAGCAGATCGATTCGACTGCTGCGCATCCGTGTCTCGGGCCTTGGCCGACATCAAGTTCAAGTGGCCCGTCACCAACACCCGTCCATACACTGACGAGTCGGGCCGTGCGACGGAGGCGGAGAAGGTCCTGCGTCAAAAGATTCTCGCCGCCTGGCTGTTGGGTCAGCCAATGCGTTTGCACCACGCAAGCCGGGAACTGGTCATCCGGGGCTCACGACTCTGGGGCGCATACGGCCAAGAGCATGATTGCCAAGGTGCATGGTGGCATCTCCCGGAAGGCATGGAAGGTAAGCCCACCATTCCCTCTTGCTTCTTTTTTTTTTTTTTTTTTTTTTTTTTTGGCATTCTTGACGCCCCCTTTCTGCGTCTAACACACCTACCAGAAGAACTGCAGTACCGTCGAGAGTGTATCCTCGACACCATCTCATCCATTCAGCGCCACTTTCTTGACCTGTACTCGTCTCGTCACCGTCAGTGCAAACTAGGCTACGACTCCAGTACGGCTTGCGACTCGTTCCAGTTTGGTCAGATGCTGAGATTTCTCCTCTCGAGACACCTGCTGCACCTGGTGGACTTTGCGCCGTCGTCGCTGGACAAGCTACCGGATACGTCAATGGCAGATATAGACGAGCTGCTGGTGACACTGAAACAGTGTCCCAATTACCAGGTTGACAAGCACCATACGAATTGTGGTCTGAGGATTCGCATCGAGCCTATTTTGGATTTTGTCGGGGCCATGGTAGCCGCTGGCGTGGTGGCGATTCCCCTGGCGGATTGGAAGCGGCGGCGATCAGATGTGTCGTGGCTGAATGAGAGGGTTCCCTTGAGAAATGGTAGAGACGAGGAAGTGGGCTCCGAAGTCTTTGCATTCACGAGGACCCTCGCGAATGATCAAAGGTTGAGGTACGAGGGCGCTATTTACGCCGACAAAATGGCGAGGAAGCTTTTCACTGCCGGTGCATGGGACTGGACACCAGAGGCTTGACTTTGGCGGCAAGAGTGACGGAAAGCAGACATTTCAAGTTTGTCAACTCTTTGGCACTATTAATGATTTGCTAAATTTGGATAGAACCACTCCATGTACCTCTCATTACATATCACCTTTGCCCTGGGGGCGCAATCACGCCTTGCACGATTAGATTCGGATTGACTATGCGGAGGCGGTCTTCCCAACTGCGCCGTCAGGTTGGCTGGCGCTGCCATTGTCGCTCTCCGCAACGCCGGGAGCCCTGGCCTTCATGAATGGCCAGTGGCCCTTGGTCTCCTTGAACCGCATCACGAAAAACCCAGCCATGACGAAGATCCAGTAGATGTTGTAGGAGATAACTGAGCCATACGTAGCAGAGTTTTGCCAGCCAAGAATGGCGTTGAAGACACCCCATCCTCCGTCGCCAGGGGAAGTTGGTGAGCAGCACTTGGATGCAGTCAGCGACTCTTTCGTCCTCTGGATGTGAGATCAGAAAGAGAATAGAGTAGACACTTACATTCACGTGCCAAACGCTCCTGTCAATGTCGTACGAACCTGGCCCATTGCCAGTTTCTGCCGCATCGCCACCAACGGCAATGTTCCACTGCTGTGCCTCGAGATGCCAAACGCCGCGGGAAAAGAGACCGGCAGCAACGAGATAAAGGAGGCAGGTTGAGGCAACCAGGAAAACTTGCAGTCTGGCAGCAGAACCACCCCTGAGCGCAGGTCAGAAGGGACTCCAATACAATGACCTCCGGGCGTCTCTTACCTGTACAAAAGGTAACCGATAATGCCGCCAACTAGGAGGCCAACAACTACAGGCAAGGGAACGGCATATGCTGGCGCCGAGAAGGTGACACCAGCAACAAATACAACAGCCTCAATACCCTCGCGAAGAACGGTGATGAAGGGCAGCACAAACATGGAGTACTTCTCTAGCCAGTGAGAGAAGCAGCCCCTGGAGCCGGCTTTTATGGGCGACTCGATAGCC
This sequence comes from Metarhizium album ARSEF 1941, assembly GCF_000804445.1. Lineage (NCBI taxonomy): Eukaryota > Fungi > Ascomycota > Sordariomycetes > Hypocreales > Clavicipitaceae > Metarhizium > Metarhizium album. The sequence continues at coordinate 3,307,286 of NW_024467575.1, forward strand.
TTGGCAAGCTTAACACGCCACTTTGCTTGCATCTTACCGATTCGGAGAAGGGCAGCGCCCATGACTGTGATGATGACGGCGGCGAACAGACAAAAGGCCCCCTCGTAGTAGTTCTCGTTGCTTTCCCAGGAATTTGATCCGACGGTGTAGAAGACACCTATGAGGGCAGCGGCAACAATCATGCAGAGGAGGAATCCCGCAGCAACGCCGAGCCAAACCTAACACACGAGCTTAGAGCTTGAAGACGACGCGGGGACATGAGTCAAACATACTTGGCGGCGAAGGGCTTTGTACGTCTTGACATCTCGCTCAGGGCCGTCGAGAGTCTGTTTGAGAAAAGCCAGCAACACAGATACAATGATTACCGTCTCCAATGTCTCTCGAAAGACGACGAGGAAGATTGGTACCGAAAACACGTCCTTGGCCATGTTGAGGGATGCTGACCTTGCTGTGTGGTTGTCAGAAAGCAGTCCCGCCCGATAGGAAGCTGGCTCTCGGGGAGCGATCAGATAAAAAGAAGGCCAAGAATTAGTCGGCAGTCGAAAACCTCACCAGCCTGGCGGCCACAAATACGACGGGTCGCAGGGATGCCAAAAGCTTGACGGTCGCGCTGGCTGAGGCTAGAGCCAAGAGAGTCAAGCGGCCGTGCAATTTCGAGGAGACCCAGAGATGGACCGAAGGCGGGCCAGAGATGGAGAAAATATTCGGATCAGATAACAGCCATGCAGCTGCCAACTAAGACCTTGGAATGGTGTACACATACGTACTCCGTATGTACATCTGCATCAGACCATTCGATTGATGAGACAACAAGTGACTCAAACAATCGGCCTGCTCCGAGTCCAGCCCCTGCAAGCTTCCAATCCGCGGCTAGGAGGAATCCCCGTCGGTTGAGAAAACTTTGTTCCACTGCTCCGTTATGATCTTATTAGCGCGACAGCCACCCCAGGAAGCCACCACCAAAATGGTGTTGGAATCCAAATACATTGGACGCACTAGTTAGCAAGGGGAGTCGAAGTGTTGTGGTGAGACACGAGGCCCATCCTTCTGGGCAGCCCATTCTGACGGACGGTGCGTTTGCGAAGCAATCGCATAAACAAGGCCTGGACAGTCCAACGTCTTCCAGCTTGCTCTGTATTCCTGACAATGGTGTGGTTGCAGTCAATGTAACGGAACAGGTGCACCGGGGGACGTAAAAGTTGGCCGCAATTCACCGACCGATTTCGATGCATCTCAAAGCTGAAGTGGGTATGTAGGTCAAGGCCAATGAGGGACGTCCCTCCTGGTGCGACGAAGTCTCCAATCTGATGTTGAACATGATTCTCTTCCACGTGGAGCTCCATGGCACTGGCCGCCTGCGCCAATCTATCTTGGCTGCAGAAAACGCCTGTCATGCCAATACCTTGATGAAAGTCGAAATGCCGGGTTCCCATGCTCTTCAGAACTTTTGTCATAACAATCTGGCAAGTCCATGTCTGTGTCTGGGGTTGCCAGAGTCAGTCAGGGCGCTGTTGATCCGCTTATCAGATGGGTCGTTCCCTTTCCACCAAAGTTATCAATCAATCAGGCCACGGACCAGGAGTGGCCGAAATTTTTTCGTCAGATGAGCCATCAAGGGGCCCGTCGGCGTTGCGAAAGCTGCACCGCCGTCCAATCACGGAGTCAATTGAACGCCGTCGGCTGGAGCACGCACTAGACCCTGCAATCCGTGCACTCATGCGTAGTCGGTAGCCGTGCTGCCTTCGCGGGTGCAGCTGCAAAAGTTCGTTCTGGAACGCTTGTCGAGACTCGAGATATGGGACACCTGGTCAGGTCCAACATAATCTGGGTGGTCCAACAGAGGAGGAGACAGGCCAAGCTTAGCCTCTTTCTCGGGATCAGTCGCGGACTGGGTCAAACGAGGTTTTCTCATCCATCTGGAGGAGAATTCCGCTCAGACTCGAGGTCGAACAAATCGAAAACTAGCATATGACTGCAGCCAGGACCCTCGGGCGGTCGTTCTTTCCTTCTCACTCGTGCGCATTGGGACAGCTAGAGAACTTTTTCTGCAGGTGCGCCAATTGGGAAGGTGCAACTGCGCTGTCTCTGCCATCAAACACACCAACACTGCGAACCCTTCTGTGAGCAAGATTCTCCATACTTTGAGCACGTTTTTCCCCAGACTATCCTGAGAAAGTCCCTCGACTACCGAAGACTGTAGAACTCTGGATCTCGATGGCGGGGCTTGTGCGATTTACAATCGCCTTGGCCGCATCACTTAGCTTGGCGTCAGCGGCAACCGTCAACTTCGATTTCAACGTCACTTGGGTTCGAGCCAACCCCGATGCAGCGTTTGAACGACCCGTCATCGGCGTCAATGGAAAATGGCCAATTCCTAGGATTGAGTGCAACGTCGGTGACCGGCTCATTATCAATGTCAATAACCAGCTGGGCAACCAGTCGACGTCGCTGCACTTTCACGGCCTGTTTCAGAACGGCACCAACAACATGGACGGCCCGTCGGGCGTGACCCAATGTTCAATCCCACCCGGCAACTCGTTTACTTACAACTTTACCGTGAGTTAATAAGCAGCTGTTTTCCCTTTCTCCTTTCTCTATTTTTTTTGTTTGTGGGGGAGGAGGCAAGAAATAGACACTGAAACTACGTCTTAGGTCAATCAACCTGGCACATACTGGTATCACTCTCACAATGATGGTCAATATCCAGATGGCCTGCGCGGCCCTCTCGTCGTCCATGATCCCGAGTTTCCGTATAAGTCAGAGGTAGATGAGGAAATCGTCCTTACGCTTTCCGACTGGTATCATGATGAGATTTCAACGCTCATCCCTCGATTTATGAGCAAAAACAATCCTACTGGTGCCGAGCCCGTGCCCAACGCTGCTCTCATGAACGACACTCAGAATTTGACCGTTTCTGTCCAACCTGGGAAGACGTACATGTTTCGTGTTGTCAACATTGGCGCTTTTGCCGGCCAGTATCTCTGGTTCGAGGGCCACAAGATGCAAATCGTTGAAGTAGATGGTGTATACACCAAAAAAGCTGAAGCTGAAATGATTTACATCTCTGCCGCTCAGAGAGTGAGCTTCCTCTTGACGACCAAGAACGAAACCTCTGGCAATTTTCCTATAGTCGCAAGCATGGACACAGTAAGCTTACCTTATTTGCCGTATTTGTTTCCATTTATCTTCTTTTCTGTCTTCTCTCTTCCTCTCACTTTGTTTTCTTTTTTATTTGCCTGACTTGCTGTAATAATCACAATATGATCAACTGACAAAAGAACTGCACAGACTCTTTTTGATGTCCTTCCCCCTGAGCTCAACTACAATTCCACGGGCTGGCTCAGCTACGACAAATCCAAAGGATACCCTGACGCTGCTCTCGTCGACGAGTTGAATGCCTTCGACGACATAACCCTTGAAGCATACGATGGCATGGAACTTCTTCCAGAGCCCGACCGCACCGTCGAGCTCAATGTCATCATGGACAACCTTGGCGATGGTGCCAACTACGCCTTCTTCAACAACATCACGTATAAGCTTCCCAAGGTCCCCACGCTCTACACTGCCCTTAGTGCTGGAGAAATGGCCGATGACGCCAGGGTATATGGCGAATACACGCATCCATTTGTCCTGAAGAAGGACGAGACTGTCCAAATCGTCGTCAACAACCTCGACAGCGGTCGTCACCCGTTCCATCTGCACGGCCACAACTTCCAAGCCATCTACCGTTCGAACGAGTCGGCAGGTACTTTTGCACATGAAGGCGGCGAGACGGGCAAGGCGTTCCCCAAGGTCCCCATGCGCCGAGATACAATGGTCATTTGGCCCGAAGGAAACATGGTTCTGCGGTTCAAAGCTAACAACCCGGGTGCGTTTGGTCCCCGTCGCCCTCACCCAGAAAGTCCACATGTGTTGACCGACGTGTAGGAATCTGGCTGTTCCACTGCCACATCGAATGGCACGTCGTATCCGGCCTCGTGGCCACATTTGTTGAAGCACCTGCCGAGCTGCAGAAGACGCTCTCCATCCCGCCCACCCACCTGCAGGCGTGCCAAAAGGCAAACATTCCCACCGTGGGCAACGCAGGAGCCAACACAAGAGATTTTCTTGACCTCAGCGGCCAGAATAAACCTCCTGCTCCCCTTCCAGCGGGGTAAGCGTCTTCCCTCACCCTTTTATCTCACATCAAGTCATCGTCACTAACAAACCCAGTTTCACAACTCGCGGCATCGTAGCACTGGCATTCAGCTGCTTAACCGGTATTCTTGGCGTCTGTGTCGTAGCATGGTACGGCTTCTCGCAGCCCGCCGAAGAAGTCCCCCGGGCTGTAACCGGCATTATCCACAACGCAGACATGTCCGAATCGGACGGTATTGGGAATGTATCCTCTGGTCCCGACGCCGTCAGGACAACCACCTAGCGTCGTCCAATATGAAAGAAAAAATTCAGCACCAAATTTCAGGATAAAGGAACCAAGTACTTGATGTGTGGAAGGGGCTGATTGAATTTCAGCCATTAATATTGCGAGACATTCCTCCATAGTCTTTTTTTGAAATCGCCGATGGGCCATGTCCCCTTTTTATTAGTGCCTATGGCGGCGCGGCAAAAATATCTCTGAGCCAAGGAAAAAAAGAAGGATGGTGCCACTCGGCACGGGCTGCAAAGGACGTGAGTAAATAGCAAGCGAAATGCCCGCCTGTCGTTGAAGAAGCGAGTCATAGCGAAAGACTCTCCTGTTATTAATATAGATAGAACCAACAGCCATTGTTTTCCGTACAGAATGCCCAACATTCATCTGCCCAAAGAAATAGATCCCAGGGGAAAAAAGACACAAGATGTGGGCCTCGTAAGAAGACTCGGAGCATATTGCTTTGCGTTTAGACTAAACCCACCCAGAGCCGTTGGGAGTATGCAGGTGCCGATTGCGTTGCCGCAATTCCACCATCCTCCCCGACCAAAGTTCCAGACGCCGAACCATGCATTTTAAAAAGTCAGTGAGGCGCGCTCTTTCGTGCTGAAGCACCAAGAGTCAAATAGTTGGGACTATTCCCGCCTCCAAAACAGGTGTCTTTGCGACAACAATGGGCCCAAGTATAAATGTCGTCCATCTCCTCCGCCTCGACAAAACGTCGACCAGGTGCATAGCGGCCGCTGAAGCCAAGTGAGGCTGACGTACCGGTCATACGTCTGGCCATCACAGGCGCCTGGGCCGGGTCGAGTAGGTCGCGTTGGCGGCCAAACTAGAGACGTTTGGTCCTATTCCTGCGTGGAAGGCCCTGCTCCTTGCGAACTCTGACATCAACATCGGCCAGCCACTTGCTGGCGTTGTACAACTGGACTCCGTTGATGACCTGCTTAATAACCATGAAAGGCAGGTTGACACCAGCAATGGCCCAGGGAACAAGAGAGTCCATCTTGTTCGCACGAGCAATCTCCAGCGCGGAAGCGCTGAAAGGGTCGGGGAACATCTGTCGGAGCAGCGACGTGTTGACTGGAGCACCGGGGTTGACGAAACCGCCGCTGGTCTCCTCGACGCTCTTGATCAAGTGGGGAGACAGCCAAGGCGACGAGAAAGCCAAAAGGTAGAGGCCAATGAAGAAGAGCTCATTGAGAGCACATAGAGTGAACAAGACCTTCTGAAGGCAAAAGTGTCAGCTCATGTTTTCAATATGATCAATTGATGGTCCGTGGTATTGTCTGCGTACCTTGTTGGTGTAGTACAAATTGAGGAGCCAGTTCTGACTCTTGTCGATATTCTTGTGACTCGAGTCAGAGCCGCAAACCACGAGGGTGGCATACATGTGCATGTAGTGGCTGGAAAAGTCGAGGGCAATCAGGCCCTGGAAGAGGATAGCCCACCGTGGGAAGGCGGAAGAGAGGAAGACGAGCAGGCATGACGTTGTGCAGCGATCAGTAACCATGTCGAGGACGGCACCGAAGCGAGTAGACTGTTCGAAGATACGGGCAGCGTAGCCATCAAATGCATCCAGCAAGCAGGAGATGCTGTAAAGGACCGAGCAGGTTCGGGGGTGGACGGGCATGTAGTATAGGGAAGCGATGGCAAGGACGATACGGATGTAGCCTAGAGATGCGCGACGTTAGTAAAATGTGGCCGAACGAGTACATGACGGAGCTGCGCACCGATAATGTTGGGCCAGAACAAGAAGATGTTCTCATCTTGCTCGACATCCGTAGCTTCCGGCGTGTGATACGCAGAGCCATTGCCATTCATTATGGGTTGCCGATCGTCGTCGGACGATGTCGCGGCTGCAGAGGCCGCAGCTTCGCGCAATTTGGCAGACTTTCTTCGGGTCTGACGGGTAGACATTTTTGCAGCGCGATTGCTGTGGCTGCCGACGGAGGAGAACGGTGTGTGGAAGTCGCAGGTAGAGATGTCGGCAATGCTGTGCGATGGCAACTGGATCGATGCGAAGGCAAAGGTGTCGGGTGTCGGGTGTCGGGTGTCGGGTGTCGGGGTGGGCGCGTCTTCCTCCCTATCTATGGTTTCGAGGTCGATGGAGACGGAGCCTGGCGCGACCGAGAGGGCCGACAAGGACCCTTGGGTGACGACGCAGACAGAACAAGGAGGAAAAAACAGCCCGGGCTTCCGCAAAAGGAGGAAGACGGGAGAGAAGAAATGATGTGGCTTGAAGGGACCGGTAGTTGGCAGGAAGGAGCGGACGAGATGGGAGAGAAGCCAAGAGGCCCAAGTGCGATGAGGAGGGACAAGGAGGGACGAGGAGACGGAGAGACGAACGTGGTGGATGGAGGCAATTACATACAGCCTTTTTACAGGTGGGTTCAGGGCTGAAGTAAGTAAAAACTTATTGATGACGGCAGCTGCCGCCAATGGCTTGGCTTAGGCTTTAAGTCACAGAAAGTCTGTTGCAACTTGTTGGGCTCGAGTCCTCGAAAAAAATGGCAGAGTGCTCCTGGGCTCGGCCAAGGGGGCCACACTGCGAGCCCCACTTGGACCGACAGCGACGACACTGCTAGGCGAGGCTGCTCAAGTACTCCGTAAGTACCTAGGTACTCCATAGGTACCCAAATACGTGAGTACGTACTTAGGTAGGTACCTAGATACCGAAGTACTCAAGTACTTAGCGCGCGGTACTTCCGTCCACCAGCCGCGCCACTGAGAGCAATCATGGCCCGTCTTGCGGCTGATCTTGCGGATGATGCAGGCACGAGCATAACAAAGTCTGGCCGCCGTCGAACGAATGTGTACACGTCGTTTAGCATGGTGAGCCTAGAGCCCGCACATGAAGACACGCCTTTGAGGCTTTGACGTTTGCCTCCATGACGAGACTGCACGTCTGGTGCGTAAACCTTGCTGGTCAACAGGTCGCAGCACCGGACGGTGCGTATCTGCGACCAGATTCCCCATGCCAACAGCAAGTGGTGGCCATGCTGCTCAAAAGTCAGGATGTCATGGGATGTGCCCACTAGCGATTATCATGGTGCTGACGTCTCAAGGGACTCTACTGCCTGACGACTTGCGCTTGGAGATGTGAACAACGAGACGTGTCTTCTCTTGCGTGGAGACATCACGCGCCCGAGTGTTTCTCCAACCCAGGCATACCAGTCCATCAACTGCTATCGCCACGCCTTCGTTTTTAGGTGGTCGAATAGGCGTGAGGATTGCTTGGGCCGGTAGGAAACGGCATTGACAGTGAAGCCGGCTTCTGCAGACCGATTCCTGTGTTTGTTTGCATTGGCAGAGCTGGGTTCGATAACGTTGAGCCTCGGTCGTCGTGCGTTCGGATAAAGTCTCGTCCCACATCAAATCCTAGACGCGCAGGCTGCGAGTGCGAGACCTTGTTGTGGGGCAGCGAGTGCATAGCATGGTGGACGGAGGGGTCGTCGATCCAGGGGTCCAGCGCATGTATGATGTATGTATCTCCTGCAGACCGCTCCCCAAGCTGGAGCTATCGGTCGGAGCTTTGGAGGTCTCTACAGTTACCGGCGCTAGACCTGTATCCACCATCCGCACGTGATCACTCGCACAGACGGTAAAAACCGCCGTGTATAGTCCAAGCGAGCTCTCACCCACCACTTCCCATGAAACCGAGGCGAGGCCCCTCTGATCCTTTGTTGTCACCGAGTCGTCAGCCAGTCATTGTCACTCCGTACATTGCTCCATATTGCGTCACCCCGCATGAAGTGGCTCGTCGCTGGCGCGTGCCTGGTTCGTGACGGCGTCATGTGCGTCTGCGCGTGCCGCGGTAACCAGAACGGCGCGGATGGCTAAGACTCCGGCACACAGCAAAGAGGGGCTTACAATGCCTTCATGCCCCTTCCATGACGCGAAGCCCCGGCGGAAGCTAGGGCCGGAGCCATGCCTTACATGGCTAGTTCCCGAATCTACGCCGAGCCGGCCCCGGCCCCGGCCCCGCTGCTGCCTCGTCCCGGCCGGAACCCCGACCCTTCAGCTTCTGCGGTCCAACGGGTAAGCAAAGTACGGGCTCCGACCACGGAGCACCTAAACACTAGTTGCGCAATGCGAGGTGCTGCACCTGCGGTCCTTTGGTCCATGTCCTGCCATCCTGCTAGCTTTGTCCCCCGTCCCCTCTAGACAAGACGAAACGAGAGCAGGTGCTCCGCGCAAAGAACCGGACTCGCGGACCGCCAAACGTGAGCGATAGGCCAGCTACCTCGGCAGCGCCCATCGATCCCGGAGACGCAGCTTGGAGCCTCTTGAGAACTCGCTGGTGTGCTTGTCAGCTACGCCATGGAGGCTTCCTAGCCGCAAGGTCCAACATTGGCGTTGCCAAGAATCGTCCTAGCCAACATACTAGCCACCAGTATCGCCCGGGGGCTTCGTCCACAAAATATGCAGACGACGTGGACGGTTTGTTCTGCGAAACCTTGGACTTGTGTGTCTCTCTCCGCAGCCCTTGGATTGTCTTGTTTACCACTTCCACTTGATCGAGAGTCCACACAGCCACAGATGTAGTGGTTTGTTGTCAAAAGCAGTCGTCTGAATGCCAGGGGTCTTTGTTAGCGGCAGCCCGCAGAGTGCTTCGGTCACTCGAAGACTCGTGTCGATCGATACTGCTGATTGCAGAGTTCCATCTCTGGCTGCAAGTAGCCCCTGACTTCTACGTCAGTCAGCCTGTGCATTGATGGCGTGCCATGTTGCAGCCATACGGCGGCCGACTAGATCCGACGACTTTTTTTCTCCCGTCCATCGCAATCACGACAACAGATCCGTCACATTGCAGCCAGCTACCGATGGTGACGTTCTGGTTCTGGTCTTTGGTGAAGGAGTGCGCCCAAAGCGTGCCGGCGCTGTCTTTGTAGAGTGCAAAGCCTGGTGGCGTGAAGACCGTCTCGTCAGTTATTGCCAGAGTCCCAAAGGTTACATGTACATGTGTATACAGTTGCAGGCTTTCTATGCATTAGCTGCCTTCTGTAAACAGATTTACAAGTAATAAGCTTGAGTTGTTACGAGACACTCTACCTACTATTGCGGTTACCTACTCTTGTTCATGTTTGGATTTGCCCATCACACTGCCGCCTTGTACGCATGACCCGGTCGCCTTCGAAACCAACGACTGTTGACATCCCAAGGTCAATTGTTGCACATCAATTGAGCTGCTGATCTGCACGCTTTTTGAGCTCTCGTCTCGGAAATCGAACACGGCGCTCATGCAAGGCGAAACTCGTCACTGTCACTGGGTGAATAATCCTTGGGACTGAGCCTCCTTCGACTTTGCTGCTCCTTTTGTCGGAAAGGAAATCAGTCGGGAAATCGGTCTTCACTAGAACTACAAATGTTACGCTCAACATCACCTTCTGAGTTGTCTCCTCGACTTGAAGGTTGGCCTTGAAACGAGGGACGATTATTAGCTGCGGGCGACAGGGAGACCTTTTCGAGAAAAGTGGACGAGCATCAAACAGGCCTCGGGATGTCCCTTTGTCAGAGTTGGTATCAACACGGGCATGCAATGGCGTGGATAGAGCGTTGGTTGTGTTGTGCTGATATTGGCAAGAATGAGGAAATCGATGGGATGATATCACATCCAAGCACGCTCACTCACGTCTTTGTGTTGAGGACTCTTACCCTTGAAAGCTTCCAGAACAACTTCTTACGTGACTCATGTACCACTGTTACTAGCCATCATCACCCCCGTGAGGGAGCGAAAGAGGCGAAGCGCACGTCAGGGCCATGCCATCTCATAACTGAACAGCCCCGCGGGTTGGTCACTAAAAACCTACGGCTTGTGAGCTCGCATCTCGAGGGGTACCCTGGTTGCCCTGTGCATAGATGGGCATCTTCGATCACCTCCACTACCCTCAGCCGGACAAGGGCAGCGGGGAGGATGCACAATGCGGAAGACTGCCACCACAAGTTGGGACTTGGCGCAGATGCAGCAAGCGCCAAAGAAACAGGCATGTCCATCATAATGCAGCCCGGCCTTTTGACAAGCTGAATATTATGAAGCCAGGAGGACACCATCAGCTTGATCGATGTCGGCCAAACGGGCAACAGGGATCTCAACATGCCAGCACTCCCCATACCACAGACCAAAAGTTCTCGCGACAGTTATCTGAAAACATGCATTTCGTGCTTCTGGTTTCGCGAGGAGTCGCCCATCTTGTACCCTTCAGAGCTTCCTAGCTGCCATGCCTTTCAATGGTAAGCGTCATATCCGGCGCGACAGCCAATGCTGAGGTTTGCGACTGGCCATGCTTAATAAAGGGCACTCGATTTATTGAACCAGTTCGGTATCAACTAACAGTGCTCTTCTCGTTTAGCTGGCGCAATAAGTGGGTGCAAATCGGAGGCCAACCAGGATGGAGGCACACTAACGAGTTTGCGGTCATTGGTCATTCGTCCATGGTTGTTGAAGGCTCGGGAGTCCTTGAAGCGCGTGGACGTTTGCTGAAATCAGGCAGAGTGCGTAAATGCAGCGCAGAGAGATGGCCAGGGGCCAGGGCATTTGGCGGCGAGGGTAAAGCGGCACGGCGCCAGGGAGCCCTGCAGGGATAGTGTGTATAATACCAGATTCAACTCCAACGTGTTCCAAACCACTTGGGTGTTCTGTTCTGCAGCTGAAACTTGTTCGGAGCGCCTCGCCAGCCACGAGGTCCCCTGGCAGCGCTCTCTCTTCGATAATCCTGTTTTGTGCGACGAAGGTGTCGATGCTGTTCTGGGCCGAATGACACAATCCAGACCTCGTTAGAAATCCCTTGGTGAAGTTTGCCGAATCATATCTGCTTGGCGACTCCGCAGACAGTGAATCCTTTGGAGGCTGCGAAACGCAAACTATCCGTGGCTGAACCGTGGGCGACATTGGCTACTGCGTACCGTCCGAGTCTAGGAGAACATATGTTTGATAAGCAAGTAACTACGGAGTACGGAGCAGTTGCATTGTATGACAGCGGGGGCCAGGTAGAGACAATTTGCCGGCGGCGTGTCAGAGACATGGCTGGACCGCTGGCCACGTCATGGCCCCGGCAACAGACTGTCATGTCATAAGTTGACTTGTTGCGCTCGCTGTGCTTGCTGTGCTTCCAGGCAAGGGTTGATGGGAGGCAAGGTGGCTGTTTATTGATTCATCAACGGAACTGAATCAGTTATAGACTGCGCCCCAGGTTGATCAAATCGGCGGTGTTGAGAAGCAAACCCAGCATCAATCAATGCATGTCCTCCGCTCCCTGGCCAAGTCTGGTTTCCGCACTCTGGTCTTCGAGGGCTCGACGGCGTGGTGTCGTCGCTGGTTCAGTGGAAAATAGACAAGTTCGGATGTTGCATGCAAGAAATAGCTTAACTTGACGGCGCGTGCGTATGCGCATCGATTGTTGCCCTCCAACCAGACCATGGTCATTGGTGGGCCGAAAAATCATCAACGGTTCTTCCTTCCACGTCTGTTGCGCTCCTGCCCTTGTTGGCATGACGAGATGCACATCGACCTAGGTTCCTAAGTACCCTGGGTAAGTCTCCGTACTCCGCCTGTAACCATCAATCTCTCCCTCTCTCCCTCTCTCTCCTCGCCCCCCCTTCTCTCTTTCGCTCTCTCCACGGCGCTGGCCCCCATCGTTCCCGGACCTGGTCGCAAGCTGGTCTGGTCCACGAACGATGATGGGCTTGCAGTTCGAATTGCAGGCGCCTCCCCCCTCCCCAGCACGAAACGGGCGCATAGCACATTTGACCTTTCAGCATCGATCGACATGTGCATAGGATTTGGCAACATGGCTCCAGCCAACAGGGCTCGGAGTCCTCCGCTCCATGGCGATCAACTTGGCACCCACCACCCATCTCCAGATTGATTTGACACCTCATTGGCACGCCACCGGTTAATTGATCGGTGATGCCACACCATCCGCGGCTTGCAGGGTCCTCTGTTACCGTGGTAGTTTATTAGACCAGGGCTCCAACGGCCTCGAGGTTCTTTTTGCCGCCCGCCCTGGCCCGGCCAGCCAAGCCAAGCCGGTGCTTGCCAGTTTGCCAGCAACTATTTTCAGTCGACGCTTGGGCGCAGCCGTAAAATCCGCCTCGGTTTCCGCCTCGTTCACTCTGGGCTCTGGGTCGATGCGTGGTGGTTCATGGTTCACGGCAAACCTCGCGGCCCACGCTGCCCTGGGAGGGAGCCACCGTTTCCTCTCATTTCTGCTTCCTGTCAACGGCACGGCAGCCTTGCCCTTGCGCAAGCTTGCCCCCCGTCCCCCGTCCTTGTTCCAGGCCAGGTCTCTCGCTGTTGCCACTCTTGGCCTCCCAAGCCTCATTCATGCCCGGTTCGCCGAATTCGCCCTTACCCAAGGACTGCTACGTAGCTCTTGCAGTGAAGGGGACCGAGTACCCCGTACCGTGGCCCCCCGTACCTCTTCAAGCCCGCGCCTGAGTATCCCCGCGGGCGCCTGTTCTCGACTCTCGTTCCTGTTTTTGGCCCCGGTCCCTTGACAGTTTACCTGTCCACTCGAAAGCCCGGTCCCACGGGTCCAGCCCGCCCGCCGCCCCAAACGTCCACCAAGCCTCTCTCTCCATGAAACCACTTGGACTTGAACACCCCTGTTGCATACTTTTGCAGCTTGGGCTTGGCTCTGTCATTTTTTCGTTGGAAACTGTCAATCCTTTTTCCTGTGATATGGTACGACTTTGCTAGCTATTGACTAGCCTGGGCCGGATAGTTTTTGTGCCTCCATCAGCCCATTCGGTCCGTGGCACTACGGACTCTGGTGGCCACCGGCCTAAACTCTACAGCCAATATTAAAGGTCGGGCCCTCGCCTGGATCACGGGACTCTCCTCTCAGAATTCCCAGCCAATTAGTCAGTCTTGCAGCCGTCGCGGGCAATCTTGACTTGGACATAACACGTGTGAAGAAGATTTTTTTTTCCGACGCAAAGCGACGCGCTTCTGCTCCGTTCACGACAACCATTTGTCAGCTCTGCCGCTCATAATCCAACGTCACATCGGATCAGCATAGCTCGGCCTCGTCTCATCTCACCTGCCAGCGACGTGCACCAATAGCCCGTGAGTGTGCAGGGTCGCGACAACGTCAACATGACACAACACCCAACCCTCAAAGCGACCTACGCCTCTAGGGCTCAGGCGGCCACTCATCCCCTCAATGCCTACCTATTCAAGCTCATGGATCTAAAGGCGTCCAACCTATGTTTGAGTGCGGATGTCACCACCGCCAGAGAGCTGATCTACGTCGCGGACAAGCTTGGCCCATCCATTGTACTTCTCAAGACACACTATGACATGGTCTCTGGGTGGGATTTCCACCCTCAAACTGGCACAGGGGCGAAATTGGCTGCATTGGCTCGTCGCCATGGCTTCTTGATCTTTGAGGACCGCAAGTTTGGTGATATTGGCAATACTGTGGAAATGCAGTACATTGGTGGCTCGGCTCGAATTATTGAGTGGGCGCATATCGTCAACGTGAACATGGTACCCGGAAAGGCCTCAGTAGCTTCATTAGCAAACGCTGCCACTCGGTGGTTCGAGCGATATCCTTACGAGGTAAAGACGTCGGTTTCCGTCGGTACTCCTACTGCCGAGGAATTTGAGGACCACGATACAGGCTCCGGCAGCTGCGACGATGCGAGTGCCAGCGCGCTCAAACGGACAGATGACGGGCGCAAGGGGAGCATCGTCTCTGTGACGACAGTTACGCAACAGTATGAACCCGTGAACTCGCCACGGCTGACCAAGAACATGGCTGGTGACGACGAGTTCCTTTTTGCCGGTATCGAAGAAGCGCCCATGACCCGAGGCCTACTTATTCTGGCACAAATGTCTTCGGCAGGCAACTTCATGAACAAGGAGTACACTCAGGCGTGCGTGGAGGCTGCCAGAGAACACAGCGACTTCGTCATGGGATTTGTTTCACAAGAAACTCTCAACACTCAACCAAACGACCAGTTTATCCACATGACGCCTGGCTGTCAGCTGCCGCCCCAGGACGAAGATCAGAACGGATCGGTCCAAGGCGACGGCAAAGGCCAGCAATACAATACACCTCAAAAAATTATTGGTATTGCCGGAGCAGATATCGTTATTGTCGGCCGCGGCATCCTCAAGGCAAGCGACCCCGAAGGCGAGGCAGAACGATACCGCTCGGCAGCGTGGAAGGCATACACGGAGAGAGTTCGCTAAATGCAAGGGCAGGAGGAAGTGGCTTCCCAGAAACGTTGTATCGGTGTACTGTACAAGCGGGAATTTCACTTTTAACTTTGACATTTTTTTTTTATATACGTTTAATTTCTTCAGACACAAGCGTCTGCAAAAAGTGGGACAGTGGGTGTTGGTGTTGGGTAGCAAAGTGGATTCAAATATTGTGCGAATGTTTAGCCGGTTGGACAATGCGATATGTAGGAACTGTTATGGGTCTGGAGGAAGATTGGGGACGAGACGAGATGAAAGGGAGCGGATTTGAGAATCGAGTGGAAGCAGTGTCGTTGAGGAGGTTGAGGAATATCGCAGGGGGGGTGGCGAGTGAGGGCAGGGTGAATATTCTGTTTTTCACGACTATCGTCTCTTGAACAGCGTTCTGCAGAGATGGCTCTACGACGACGGCAGAGCTCGTGGAAGCATCGATTGCCGTTTTCAAACCTGATGCGATCTGCCGATGATACAGATGCAGTCGGGGAATTTTACGTGGGTTGCGACATGGTACCACTCGGCATCTCTCCACATTTCGTTTGGTCTCGCGTGATGTCGTCGAGGGAAAGCTGGAAGCGGCCCAGAGCATGTGGTGCCGGGGTGGGCGGGCGGCATGGAGTCTGACAGGCCGACGACTGATCGGTGAACCGGCATCAAATTTGATTGACAATGAACGAATGCCCTGGCTGGCAACTGCAGCGGCATGTAAGTTAGGCGGGGCCCTACCTAGAACCGGTCAAGTGCCTACGTACGTACTACCAAGTGCCTAGGTACCGAGTACTTTAGTACTTAAGGTAGGTCCGTACCTAAGGCACGTACGGAGTACTACCGACTAGGATTCCGGAGGTAGGCAGCCCAAGTACGGAAGGAGCAAGTACGGTCAAATTGATACGGAGTACTTCTGACTTGCAGCTTGCGATGGGAAACGGAGAGGCCCGGGCTTGACCTGTCACGTCGACACAATCTCGACTTCGATGCAACGTGCGTCATGAGCAGCTTCACACCACCGGCGTCTCGGCGGAGGGGATGCATCTCTTCCAAGCAAGCGGAAGCGCTTCTGATAGCTGCTGTAGAAAGGTATCGGGAGGAACCCGCAAAGAGACTCCCTGCACCTGGACGTCGATGGCTGGCTTGATTTCGGACTCCGAGGTGAGATATCATCAACTTGACCGAAGGGCTGGTCGAGACCATGGGCGATTCGATGCTCGAGTCAGAGCCGCCGGCGCGGTCCGGAAAGGGCCCCCCCAAGAAGAGGAGACGTATTGTCGTATCGTGTACGGAGTGTCATAGAAGGAAGCAGAAGGTTAACTCTTTATCAGCACCATCTCGTCGCGTCACCACATCCTATCCTCCAGACTACCCGACCTCGCAGACTCACCCCGTCACCGCACATAACATGATGAAGGAAACTTGACGCTTACACATGGCCTAGTGCGACCGCAAACTGCCTTGCGCAAACTGCCGCTCCAGAAACCGCGAAACATTCTGCTCCTACGACCCCAATGCACGTACGTCAGACAGCGCAAACACCACCAGCAACAATGACGTTCTCGTCCCCAGAACATCGCCGTCCTCGCAACTGCCCCCCTTCTTGTCGTCTTCAGCGCCTCCCAAGATTGCAGAACCGCTGTCCACCACGGCCGCGACGTGGGGCTATGGCCAAACTGGCGCATCAACCATCTCTTTTCTCAAAAAGATCGAAATGGCCCCCTTATCTGACGACCGGTCCTCACTCTCCGCCCTTTCGCCAGCCAGCACTTCCCGCGAAGACTCCTTCGCCGTGCGCGAGAGGTATAAGAGCCTTGTACGCCATCTTCCCGCCAAGGTCTTCATCGACAAGCTCGTGGCCATGTGTTTGCGCGAGTTCAACTGGCAGTACTACTTTGTCGACCCGGACGTTTTCTACGTCCAACTCCTGGAGTGGAACAGCCTCCCGTTCAGTATCTTCTCCACCGAGGGACCACAGGGTGTTTCCCCCAGCTTGAGGGCTTTCCCGGCGGTGCTCTTTCAAATGCTTGCTGCCGCGCTGTTGGTCCTCCCGGACGATGAGGAGGAGGAGTTTATTACGTTAAAGTATGCTGCCAACATGACTTTTGAGGACTTGGCGTGTGATTACAGTGCCAGTGGGGCGGAAATCGTAGGACTCTTTGGAAAGAAGGAGTTGAGCGTTACGACGGTTCAGGCCGAGTTTCTGAGAGCCTCCTTCTTGAAGTACACCGCTAATGTTGCCGAGTCGGTCAGTCTCCCCCACCACCACCGTTGGTGAGAACGTTTTTTTTTTCCACATTTCGAATGAGTCCAAGATTAACGAACGGCGTAGTGGCACATGATTGGAATTGCCATTAGAGATGCTCAGGAATTGGGTATGCACCGGGATAGCCTCGATCCTGAAGCCACAGAGACAAGCTTGGAGAGCGTTCTTGAGAATCAATGGCTTATTGAGAGACGGCGCAAGATGTACATGATTCTTGCAATGTGGTATGCTGCGAGCCTGTCCACCCCTCACCCCTACCCCCACCCCAAGTCCCCAAACAAACACAACAGAAACCCAAGCTCACAGCTCAGGGACATCAACATGTCTCTTATACTAGGCCGGCCCGGCACCGTGGACTGGCGACACAGCTTCCCGTCCGTCCCCATTGATACCCCAGTGCCCACCGACCGCTTTAAAACTCCCATCAGCCTCCGCAATCCAGAAAAGGACCCTCCCACGCCTCTAACTCGTTGTCTCTGGATGCACGAAATCTGTTTGCCACTACGAGATATCCAGGACCTTGAACAGGACGGTACCTACCCCAAAGATTTCTCCAGAGTCGATCGACTCCACCAGAAAATTATGAGTATTCGTGATTCAACGCCCGCTGTGTTCAGGCTGAAAAATCCTGACACACGTTGGGACGACAAACCCGAGGTAGAGGGCTGGATAGGGATATCGCGATATTACTTCCTGCTATTACACAACTTTACCATCATGGCCTTGCATAGACCATACCTGTTCCACAGAAAGGAGAGCAGAGTGAAGGCGTTGACGGCCGGTCTGGGCATGTTGGAAATGCAGAGGTCAATGTTTGAGGGACTACCTTCTGCATCCTGGAGGAAGTAAGTACGCCGGTGAAGAGGTCTCCACGTACGAGTGCGGACAAGTAACGAACAAGGCGCAAAAGTGCTCACAAACAAAATAGTTTTATGCTCTTCTTTGGAACATTTGACGCCATCGTCCTCGTCGCGGCTGTCTACATCCTCTTTCCGCGCGACCACCCAGAACACCGGCACCTATCCGTCCAGCACATCCACTGGGCTATAGAGCGCTTTGCAACAATGCAGCACCGCAACCCGCTTGCCAGGGCTGCACAGGGCGTTCTTGGTGCCATTTTGGGCAAACTCACAAAGGCACTTGCTCGGTGTGCCTCCCCTCCCAAGACTTCCGACACGCCGGGCTCAACGAGGGGTCCATCGGACACCACGCCCGATAGCGCATCTTCGAAACCAAACACAAACCAGCCATTACCCAACTTGTCGGTGAATTCGCTTTCAGGCACGGGGGCGGCAAAAAGCGTCGTTCAGGGTGAAGATGGGGAAAACCCTGGTCAGGACATGCCAAGCGACACGTGGCTGTCGTCCAGCGAGTGGGCCTTTGCGCCAGATGAGCTGTCGAGTATCTTGCCGACGTTTCCTATTTCGGATTTAATATACAATGATGTTACGGCGTTGCAGGGTGATGGCGGTATGATGGCGGTAGAGGATACGAGTTTCGGCGGAGGGGGAGCGTCAGAGTGGCAGTTTGGGGGGGACATCGCCGAGGGCACGCTTTGGCAGGTGTTGAACCAGTTTCAGTCCAGATGACGGCATTCCTTGGAGCGGGAAACGGCAGTTGAAGGGCGGCAGGCTGCGGTTGGGTTTACAGCAAGGTTTGGGCAATACGGGCAAGAGTTGTATATTTGCTACCTGTGCCATGATGGGCAAATATCGTCTCTCAACCCTCCCCCCACTTGTTGGAGGAGCGCCTCCTCGTCGATACTGTATAGGGCTCGGCTGCGGGAGTACTGCTACTCGGTTGTGCATCCAGGTGGCTGCCGGCATCGAACGGCGGCCTTTACCAAGGGGAATAAAGATGAAACGGCGGCGGAAATGCGGAGTGACGGATTGGTCAATATCAGGAGTCAGTGAATGCTTGAGCCTTGATGTAGCGAGGTGGCGCTTGCAAGAGCGTCACCCGGACAGACATACAATCCCACAGACGCCAGGCGAGAATGACGACGCGTCACCTTCTGGAGGCCGCAAAGCCCATACATGCATGCAGTCGGAGAAGCCAATGACGCATGAACACGGCCGACAAAGATGAAGGCGAAGACCAAAGAGCGAGGTCGACGCATTTGCGAGAGCAGGGGTGGGCGGCAAAAGCCAGGCCTGGCTCGTTTTGTAAAGGACACATGCAAGCCGGGCGGTTGGCTCTCACGAGCAGTGGTAGCACGACACGGCGCTTTTGTGCTTCAATGATGGCGACACGGAATGTGTGATGACGCCGGCGGGAGAGCATTGCACGCTTGCGGGCGCGTAGAGGCCTGGCGGGCGACAAGAGTGCTTGAGTATGGAGTCGTCAAGCACGCGCCCAGAAGTACAGAATACTTACTCTGTACGGAGTAACCAGTTACTACTCCTAGACCCGGGAATTGCTGACATCCAGGCGGGGAGGCGCACGAGGCGGGGCTTTTATTGGAGGACCGTCCAAGGCGGTCGGTCGGCTAGGGTTTTTTTTTATTTTCACTTTGGCTGCAAAGTTTATTAATGTCACTCCAACACTCAGGTACAAGAGGGCGGGGGGCAGATTGCGCCCCACTTCGCCGGCCGCATCCCGCACCTTGATTGATGGCCAACCCATCAGGTCCTGCAACCCTAGGCCATCACTCTGGCCGACACGAGCCAATGCACGCAGCCGCTGGCGGGGCCCACGAGTAAAGTCCAGAAATGCAGGGGAGGAAGGCACATTGATGTCGCCGGTCGCTTAGTTATCAGGTTCGCCTATCAGATTGGTAGCCTCTCTATCTCCCGGGTTTTTTTTCTGATTGGGGGGGTTCTTACCCTGGCCTCCCTGTCTCTTTTTTTTTCCTGCCTAGAATTTTTAAAAGAGAAAAAAAAAAAAAAACAAAGAGAGAGCGAGAGAGAGAGAGAATTCCAGGTTGACATTCTAAATATATAAACCAAAACCACTCGTCTTGTCCTCGCTTGCTTTGAGCTCTTCTTCTACAAGGCTTCCTTGACGCCTGAGGTACTATTTCGACAGGTTTTTTCGAAATCGCACAATCGCACAACATCGATCGAGTATTATGTTATATATCATTATTCCTCTTGACGCTCGCTCCCCGTGAACAAGGCGCCCCCGCCTCCCCCAGGTTTCTCTGTCTCTTTGCCTGCCTGATGCCGAACCCGACCGTCATCATTGGGTGACACTTGGTTTGGATAATTTTGCCCTTCTTCGCCCTCTTCCTGTCACACAGCAGCTGTCCTTCCCCCGTTCTTGTCGACCCCGGACCGGGTCTTGGAGCTGACCAGGGTGTGAGCGGGCACTTTTAAATTATAATAATCTGTGTACGACTGCTACCACTCAGTACGTATTGTGGAGGTCACGGCTTGCCAATCTATTAATACTCTCTATTCATCTAATCGTCGCTTCTCCTCATCCCTCGCGTAACGACCTGGACCAGCGTCTCGTCGCCTTACGAAAAAACGAAACAAGGAGATAAAAATCCAAATGTCTGCCTTAAAGTCCCACGACAGGGACTACCGCACGCCACACCACGATTCTTTGGACAACATGTCAGCCGGAACAAATAATATCGTCGACTTTCTCCAGCGCCATCAGATCATACAGGAGCACCGAGACTCATCAGACTTGCTGATTCAGGTTGGTCTCATTGCCTTTGGCGAGGCGCTTGTCAAGTCATTTCGCTTTCTAACTCCTCGAGGCAGGATATTCTCGTATACTGCAACAAACTCGAAGCCGCCCTTCGATTCCAGAACCAGAAACTCGCCGACGAGCTCCAAGGGTGTAAACGCGATAACAGAGATTTGCAGACCAAGCTGCAGAATAGCGAGGCGAGAACCGAGTGGATTTTAAAGGAACATGAACAAATGAGGGTACGGTGACTCTTCTTCTCCACAAACGGCGGCTCGCGCTGAGGCTAAACGACGTCAATGTTGTCTCTTTAAACAGAGCCAAAATGCGTACATTCTCGTCATGATTGACGGCGACGGCCTGCTGGTATGTGCAGCACACCTGCGCGTCTCGACTGCGCGCGTAACCCCTGGTTTGCTAAATGCAGGAATAGTTCCGCGACCAATGGATCAGGCAGGGTGTTGAGGGCGGCAAGAAGGCTGCTCGCGCGCTTCACGACGCCGTCAACGCTCAGGGCGGCCAGCACGACCAGGTCGAAGTTATCACAAAAGTCGTGGCCAACTTTGGCGGCCTGGCCAAGTCTCTGGGCCGCGACCTGTCCGACTTGAAAGACTTCGCTTTGGGATTTACCCAAGAAAAGGCTACGTTTGACTTTATCGATGTTGGACACGGCAAGGACTGTGTCTCATCCAAGATTAAGAGTATGCCGCGCCCCTTCTGGATCAAGGACAATCTCGGGGGGTTGTCGGAAAAGGAGAGAGGAAGAAGCCCGTTGCTGACTGACCCGGGTCAACCCGCAGACAATATACATTTCCACCTTGCAAACTACAACTGCAGACATATTCTCCTGGGCATTTCCCACGACGCCTCATTCGCCCCCTTCCTCAGCGAGATTGCCCAAGACGAGTTCTCGCTCCGCCGCATGAGCATCATCGAAGGCATCCCAACCGTCCCCGAGCTCGTCGCCACCAACATGCCCAGCATAGATCTGGGAAAGGACCTTTTCCGCAGCGACAAGTGCCCCGACAGAAACGCATCCGCCTGGCCCCTCGGCAGCTGGGCGGCCGGACCCAGGACTGCCAGCCCTGCCGGTAGCATCGGTTGGGCCAGCACGCCAGGCCGGTCGTCGCTGTCGTACGCCAACGCCGCGAGCAGCAGCAGCAGCAGCAGCAGCAGCAACAGCAACAACAGCCCCCCTCCGCGGATTTCGCTCCCCATGACGCCCCGGCCGATGCCCAGCCGGGCCACCAAGGCGCAGCAGTACCAGCAGATCCCCCCCCAGCAGCCCGACTGGAACCCAGGCCACCGCGGGCTAGACGAGCCCATCACCGTCAGCGTCTCCGCCATGGAGAGCATCAAGAAGCGCAGGGAGTCGGACAAGCTGTGCAACAACCACTTCCTGCGCGGACCCTGCACCAAGGGCGACTCGTGCTTCTTCGTCCACGACTACAAGCCCAGCAGCGAGGAGATCAACGCCATTGCCGTGCTGGCGCGTCAGAACCCCTGCACCAACGGGCAGGACTGCGAGTCTGACGAGTGCATCTACGGCCACCACGTAAGTCCTGCTCTCTCTCTCTCTCTCCTCCTGGACGCTGTGCTAAGCGGGAACCCGTTTTCCCTTGTCCTTCAAGTATTCAGTGCCCCAGCATCCGCGACAACGTCTGCGTACACCCCTTTTGCAAATTCCCCGAGGACGCGCATCCCCCTGGGACCAAATTCAAGAACCCGAGCATCAAGGCGAATTGAATTCAATCACGTCGAATTAAGCTGCAGCCACTTGCAGCACCATATATACACATATATACATATACATACGAAATGAAGGGCACTCTGGTTATTCCTCTACGCATTTTATGCTCTACGGCAAAGGCTTCACAGGGCGGGGGGCGGGTTGGCAAACCATTTGGTCGAGAGTAGGCAGGCGGGCTCGAGGTGAAACTTCAGATTGCTTTTGGAGGCCTTTTTACTTGCCCTCGGCCGGGGCGTTTATGCGTGCGTAGTAGGGGCGGATCCAGGGATAAGCAGGCAAGCAGGTAATTTGAAGGGGAAATGCACATGTTCCCAAGCCATCATTCATTCCGCAGGCTGCTGGGAACTCGACGGGAGGGCCATCGTCTGGGGTCTTGTTTACTGCCGGTGCTCAGAAAGATGCTGGTTCCCAATGGCAGCGGATGGCCAGAGCTCTGGATGGACGGTGGCCTAGGTAGCCGTGACAACGACAGCCACCGGAGACAAGATGTAGCCTTGAACATTGATGGTGGTCACTGTTGCCCATGCTGTTTCCCCAAGTAAGTTAGGACTAGCGCCACTCTGCCCGCAGTTGATGTCGAAGGCGACTCCGAACGTCCAAAGCGCCACCGCCTGCCAAAAACGACGCCCCCACCCACCATTTTATTTGAAGCACCTTGTGCTCGACGACGACGACGTCGACGACGACGACGACACCAACAAACAAAACCTTGCTTCGTCACCACACGGGTGGCCACCACAGCAGCCCGTCTCTCCTCGCGACCTTGCATCGACAGCCCCACGCGACGCGGTCTCGTCGGGTGCACTCGCAATGTCTCATCCACGGGTAGAAGAGGTGTCGGACAGCGACGGCGACGTGGCGTCGGACCCCGAGGAAGGCGATATTGACGACTTTGTCGACTCGGACATCATGCGGCGCATCCCCCAGCCCCAGCCGCCGTCGAGGTCCTCGGCACCGCGGGCACCGGCCGCCTCCAACCTGCGCGGGCAGACGCTCGCCCACGACGCCGACCGGACCGCCTACTCCTCCTTCCAGTGCATCTACCCCGTCTACTTTGACGGCGGGCGCAGCCTCTCCCAGGGCCGCCGCGTGCCGGCCTCGCTGGCCGTGCGCAACCCCCTGGCGCGCGAGATCGCAAACGCCTGCTCGCGCCTCGGCCTGCCCACGCTCCTGGAGCCGGAGAAGACGCACCCCAAGGACTGGGCGAACCCGGGCCGCGTAAAGGTCGGCCTGAGGCAGACGCCGCAGAACGCGTCGGGCATCAGGAGCAAGCACCACCTGTACGTCCTGGTCGCGGAGCACCTGCGGCGGCACCCCACCACGGACAAGTCGCCCGGGCTGAGGGTCAGGATGGGGTCCCAGGTGCAGCCGCCCGAGGGCAAGCCGTATCCCAAGCCCGCGGTGCCGAGGGGCTGGAAGATGGGCGAGTACCTGCCGTACCTGAGCCCGGCCATGACGGGGGGCGGCGTGTCGGAGAACCTGTTCAAGGACATGATGAAGGAGATGCAGAGCGGGGGGGATCCCATGAGTGCGCTGATGGCGGGCGCTGCCGGGCTCGACGGCGACGAGGCGAGCGGCGGCGGCGGCGGCGGGAAGAAGAAGAAGGACAGGAAGGGGAAGGGCAGGACGTGAGGGCAGGACGGAAGTCGGAGTCGAAGTCGGCCGGGGCAGGCAAGACGCGGGTGACAATGTCGCCCGCCAGACGGAGGACGGTGAAGGCGACGGATCTGGCACGGCACGGCACGGGCACGGGCGGACAGGCCGGCACATGCCCGCAGGAATGGAGAATAGGGGTTTTTCCAACGGCACAAGGGGTCAATTGGCCATCGGCACGCATGGCGAGTGGTGTGTGTGAACAGCGTGTCCCGCAAGTTGCGCGTGTCG
The DNA here is from genome assembly GCF_000804445.1 of Metarhizium album ARSEF 1941. NCBI lineage: Eukaryota > Fungi > Ascomycota > Sordariomycetes > Hypocreales > Clavicipitaceae > Metarhizium > Metarhizium album. Next base: position 3,331,428 of record NW_024467575.1, read on the forward strand.
AAAAAAACGACCCTGTTCAAACCCACCTGTCCGCCCGGCGTCTGCTTTTGGTTTGCACAGCGAGGAAGTAGGACAATAGGAAAATAGACGTGGGTCCGACCCAACCCAACCCCAACCCCAACCCCAACCGGGAAAGAGCAACTCGGGCTGGGGTTTCCGCAATAGGCCCCGTCCGTCCACCGGCGCACCGTCGGCCTCGACCCACCCCTCCCAGCCTGTCGGGTTTTGGGGGGGAAAAAAAAAAAGAAGCAGCCCCCGGCCGTCCACCATGTCGACCATCCGCGCCTTCATGAATCATGATGCCGACTCCCGGCCGCGGCAGAGCAGAGCAAGACGCACGCCGGGGCTCCCCTCTCCCTCTCCTCCGGGCGGAAGCAGGATCGCGAGCGACAAGGTCCAGCCGTGTCAAGAACGAGGGACGCCCTCCCCGTTGTTGGCGCCGAAACAGGCCACGCCGACGCCGCTCGGCACACCCGGACGCTCGCTTGTTTTCCTACTCGGTTGGCGGTCACGGAGGAGAGGGGTGCCTCCGTCCGTGTTGACGGTGATGCCGGAGGCGGTGATGCCGTCGCTGTTGGCGGTCACGGGGGTTGCGGGCAAGGAGGCCTCGGACGCAGCCGTGTGGTGAGTTTCACGGCCAGCCTGCTTCGCCGCGGTCGGCGACGGCGTCCGTCGCAGGCGGAGAGTCAGTCAGTCTCATGTACGTATTCCAAATCGCTCCGCAGAGGGTCTCGCCCGGTGCAGGTGCAGGTGCAGGTGCAGGCCCTCGGCCATGGCCCGTGGTCGGGGCGTCTCGGATATTCCAAATCTCTCGCGCAAGAGTACTCGTGGGACCTGCGTAGGTGTCTGTCTCGACATGTGTCTCGCTCGTCTCGCGTAAAAGCGCTGCGCCAGGCCGCGATGCAACCACCACCTCCGCCGTGCCGAGCAGACAGGTCATTGACAGTCTCTTTCTTTGTCCTTGTCTCACCGCGGAATCTCAGACCAACCCGTTCGTCGACCAAGACAGGACAAGACAAGACAAGACAAGACGACCAAACCAGCCCGAGCTTGCCGAGCTCGAGCCCGAGCACCCACTGCTCGCATTGTCTGTCTGTCCGTCTGTCTGTCCGTCTCCTGCTGCGCACCACCATCCATCAGGCTCGACGACGACGACGACGCACTGGATACACACGAGAACTCGCGACGCGTTGCCGAGCGACACGGGCCAAAACTAAACACGTGCACCAACCGCCCCGTTGTGGTTCCGCTTCCCTTGGACTCGCTTCACGTCCATCTGGGCCTGACGACATGTCCCGTCGTCACGACTACTACCTAGCTGGCGCCGGCATCGCGCAGAAATACACTCGTGACACTGCCGCCATGGTGCTCCGTGTCTGTCGGACGGACGGCCAGCTTTGCACGCCGCTTGCCTTGGCTGGCCGACGACATGGACAGAGCACACGCACGCCACGCCGCCTTCATCTCCAAAAGTCACTCGTCATGTTTCACCGCAAACCACACCTGTTTCAGCCAAAAATGCCACACACACACACACACACACACAAGCTAAATATTGCAATGCATTCATTCAAGCTAAATATTGCAATGCATTTCATTGTGATAAATCGGTGGTGGACCGTGTCCTGTACACTATATTCAACCCTCCCATGGCCTTGGCCCTATGGTTGCCTCGGCTCGAGTGTGGACTCTCCTCAATCTTACAAATGCACCAAGTAGTATATTCCTTCCGCCCCCTTGTCAACCCCTATTAGGCTTGCAGTCAGAGAGCTTTGGCATATGCCGTGGCCGTAGCGCCCCCATTCTTTGATCCATGAATCCTACCAGTAAACGCCGTAGCTTGAACAAGAAAAGAAGAAGAAAAGGCCACTGCAAAAAAGGAACAACACAGAGCGGCTGTCCCACGTCGCGAAACCAGGGTAGACCGAGAACACACAGAATAAAATCAACAACATGCGACGGTTGGCCATGGTGATGATGGACCAAGTAGAGAAGCCACAAAGAAAAGTGCAAAAGCGTAGAAAAAATATATATGCAAGCGCCAAAGCAAGTAACCCCGCTATTCACAATTCTCCCAGTCTATTGTTAAAACTCCATCCTGAAGACCAAAAAAGAGGGGGGGGGAAATAGAGGCATGTCGATTGATAATGTAGAGAGAAAAAGAGGAAAAAAAAAGTCTTGCCGTATATATTGTGTTAGTGTCGACTTCGTTCGATTCGGCTTGTTCCACCACGACATGTGTCCAAATCGACAAGGTTCGCGAGGCCCGAGAGGAAAATGCTCGATACCTGATCCGCCTGCCTATAGCACGGTCGGAAAAAGGCGTGGCGGCGCTTTTCGGAGTCAAAAGGATCAGCAAGATCTTGACTAGGTCGAACTAACGGATACCAAGATCACCACCTTCCCAGCTCGGGTCGTCATCGATGGTGGTACTGCAGAAACTGCGATTGCCTAAATGTTACCAGGAACATCCACAGACATATCTTCAGGCTCGCCAAGATATGCCAGCTGTCCCCACACTCGCCAATGCAAAACGCCGAGATGAGCCAGCCGAGTCGCCATATCCTCAACTCCTCCCTCGTCTTGTCCATCTCGTGAAGAGTCGGAGACTCGGCACAGCTGGAGGCGATTGTTGCTGGCGACTCGTCCACCAGTGGCGAGGGCGAAGAGCGAGACTCCTGATAGAGCCTTGTAGTCACGGACTCGGCCCGCCAGTGCCGACATGAGCCTGTTGTGGAAGGCCTGTTCGACCTCTTTGTAGATTTGCGAATCAGCACGGCAGACATTGTCAATGAGCTTTCCCTCAAACGTCGGTAGCAGCTCCGATGGGGCATTGGTGTATCGAAAAATTTGAAGAGCCATGGACGGAGCGATGGTCTGCCATCGGTTGCAGTGTCGCGACGATGGGGGCGTCGACTGCAACAGCGCAACCAACGAGTTGTAAACATTCCTAGCCTTGATCCTTGACTCGCAATTCTCCGGCGCGACGTATGAAGGCATAACAAGAGAAGAGCGAGGAGAAGAAGACGCAGAGCTAGAACTGCTGAACACGAGACTCGACGGCCTCGAGTTGGACAATGGCGTGTTCAAATTCAACTCTGAGCTTGGCGTGGTTGATGAGTTGAAGGTATCTTCGTCCAGGGGCTGGAAGTCGCGACCCAACATCTTTGAACTGTAACGTGCCACTCGCTCCAGGTCTTCATACATGCGCATGCAAATATCCAAGTTGATTACGTCAACCATGTCCGACCGAAGCTTCATGATTCGTTCTTCGTCGAACAAGAAAGTGCTAGGCACTCGCTTCTCTCCAGATGAGGGAAGGACCAGGCGAGAGAGCGCTTCAAAAAAGACGCCCATGTCACCAAAGGTTTGCGTGGTGTTGATAAGCGTAGCGGAATGGCTTCTCTCGAATTCTCGATACCATTCCCGAGCCCCAGTAATATCTACCTTGCCAGACTGAATCTTCTTGAGGAAGAACTTTTGCTCGAAATGTGTCGTATCCTCAATCAGGACAGGCCGCAGACACCGAATTTGATGGTTCGCAACGTCCAGCTTCATAGCTTCCAAAACACTCAAAAGGCTGCGCATTCCGGTGACGAGTTGATCCAGGTCCGAGTCGCGGTTGCCTTCACTCAGCTGAGTATACATGGTGTCTACCCAGTCATCTCGCATGGGCGCACAGTGAGACTTGAGCACTTGGGACAGCCAGAGAGCCAACTTTTCCAAGTCGGCGATACCCTTGTGAAATTGCTGCATGAGTAATTCAATATTGAAGCCCTCGTCCAAGAATTGGCGATCACGTTGAGGAACAAGTGTCTGGATTATTTCCTTGACGGCCTTGAGTAGCGAGGGCAGTGTCCAGTCGTCGGTCTCCCCGTGTTTGGCGTAGAAAGCGGGTCGGTCTGTGATGAACTGTGTTAGTTCCTCCTTTAATGCCCGCCAAAACTGATTAGCTCTCTCTTGCTTTTTTCGCCCCTTTTCTCCATCCAAGTTCGGCCTAAAGTGCAGCTCAGGGTCAAAGTTTATGTCGTGCCGCAACTTGGGATTATGTATTATCTTTGACACGTCCAGTTCGCTAAGCGTAGATTTTGTGACTGGAGGCTCGAGGGGCAGTGATTGGTGCAGGGAGTGCCGCCTCGAGCGACGTGTCACTGACGGCTCCGGTGTGGGCGAAGATGACGGTGATGTGCTAGATGAGCTCCCTGAGAGCACCGAGGGAGCAGGAGTCGAGGACCGCAAGGCCGGATCACACCGCCGCGGTGATTCTTGTGATGTTGATTGAGCTTTTTTTGAGCTTTGTGTCTCGTCTTGAGGAGCCTGTTGCATCTGGACATCGGCGTCTTGTATTTGCTCAGTCTCGTTGTTGGGCCCAGGGGCTGACGTTGAGAGATTCCTGCGTGATCTCTCAACATGGCCGCCAGTGTCTTGCTCTGGTACCATGTTAAAGAGTTGACCGTGGTTCTTACTCCAAGCCGCAAGAAAGTTGTCAAAATCCAAAAATGCGAGGGAGCTGGTCCCCTTAATAGTTGATGGCAGTGGCGTGTTAGTCGCCGTCAGCTGGTTCGGTTGGGGGCTTAAGCTTAAGTAGGTCCCAATATGAACCTTGTGTACCTAAACAATGACTGTTTCCGTGTTAGCAGAAAGAGGAACTTGCGTACTTCAAAGTCGTAGTGCATGCAAAACGTGCAAGGTGAAATGCAGACTCCGGTCACGAGGCACGGACAGTTGCAGACTCAAGTCGCCTATTTGAGGGCGAGCTGCAGCAACTTGGAGTCCAAGGACCACGTGAAAAAGGCTGTCGGCAGGACAAGAGAAAAAATCCGTCATTTTGCAGCGGGCACCAGACACATACATGGATGTGCTGGAGCAAGTTGCAACAGATTAGGGGAGGGGGGATTCGGTGCTGGTGATCTCTTGGTGCTTACATCCAGATATACGTAGTCGGCGTTGTATGAAGACTTGATATGTCGACAGGGGAGATGCCCGACCCGGGTACGCTCGGCCAAATATCGAGGTTTTCAAAGTGTGGCGTATGGAATTATTTCCTGACAGGGCTTCTATATCTAGGATCCTCCAGTCGGGTTCCGACTCCTTTTGGCCGAATCACAGACAAACACAAGCGGCAAACAAGTTTGCTGTGACGTCGTCGTGGTCGACCTCGAGTTGGAGTTCGCCTTCGAGTTCGACCTGGTCTTGGACTTGGAGATTGAGTTCGAAGTCGGTTTGGGTGCCGTTGGGAAGGGAGGGCCCGTATGTGGCCCAAAGAGGGAATCAAAGTGGATTAAATGTAGGCGTAGACGTGGGCAGTGGGAGCTCTTAAATGCGCTCAGAGACAGGAAAGTGAGTACACAGATGGCTTTCTTGGAATCAAGGTCGGGAAATCTAAAAGTCAAGGCAAGGAATAAAGAGTCAAGGAACAAAAAAAGAGACAAGAGTCGGCACAATAGACAGTGGGAAGGAGGCAAGGAGGTGAAAAGGGAAAGAGGACGAGATCAGATTGGGGGACCCGAGGAACAAAAAGGTGTTTCTGAACGGAAGGAGCAAAGCGGACTTGTCCCTTGGGATTGGGACACAAACCTGGATCCAGGGAGGCAATGGCGCCGGCAAGGAAGAGTGACTTGGAGAAAAGGAGGGCCGGGACTTTCGCAAGGGGACGGAGGGTGGTCAAAGTCCACCTGCACACATTGCGCATTGAGTGGGAAGGGCATTTGGCATGGGCAGCCATGCACGCGGAAGTATCTCGACTCCATCCATGGCGCCAACGGTACGAGTCGCGCTGCAGTAAGGGAGCATGGAGGAGTGAGCACTCTCATTTTCAGTCATTACACATTACACGAGCAGTCTGGGTTCGGTCAAGCAATGGAATGACTAGCGCAGGGCAAGCCGCCACCGACCCGACAGGTACTTGCAGAAAGAAGGGGGGGGGGGCCCTCCCCATCACAGGGTCCGGCTGGCGGTACTTGGTACTACGAGTAATGAGTTGTCTGGGACCGTCCACCGTCCACCGGCCACCGGCCACCAGTTGACCGGAACAGAGTTGGCACGTTGGGGCAACTGGAGCACGCCTGCACGCCTGCACGCCCTAACATTAACGCCTATGGCCAGGTGCCACTCGACTTGACGCTTGCTCATGCTGGTAGCAGACGCTAGTGCCGAGCACGCCCGCGCGCCTGTACAGTTGCGCCCCGGGTCAACTGGTCTGTCCGTCTACTTAAGTACTTAAGGTAAGTAAGTACTTAAGTACAGTAGACTGGCACTAGATCACACGGCAGAAGACCTGGCGCACCAAGCCATTGCAGCCAGAGGTGCCAAACGGTGGTATCAGGCGGTGCCGCCATGCATCCCACTACTTACAAGTATGCAACGTCGACAGTTCAACAAGTGTTCAATATTGTGGCCGAGCCCGGTGCCTCATCCCTCACGTACTTGAGTACTCCGGTACTCGAGTGCCGCACGTCCGTTCTTCAGCATGCCAACATGTCCCCCATCGCGTCCCGGTCCCAGGTGCCCTGTCCACGGTGCCCGGTGGGTGCCAGCATTAATCATCATTAGGCACCCTACTTCTTACCTAAAATAAGTGCCTAGGCTACTTACTTAAGTACTTGGGCAGGTACCCACGCAGATTAGGTACTTAGCATGGAGGCAAGCAAGTGCACATGTGGGCACAGCTGAACATTGGGGAGCAGCAGGCTAACACTTCAAGCATCGTCGCTGGCGCCGGCGCTGGGCATGCGTACAAGTACCGTTGACCCGACCCTTCCCAGGTCCAGTAGCGTGTCGGTGGTTCGAGATACTTGGCGTGCCCCGCGCCTCACACACCATTCCAAGTACCACCACACCACACACGAATGCAGACCTGTCCCTCCGTGTACTTGGATGGCCGGGCGCAGGCGCAAGCCTCGCCTTACTCCGACGCAGCTCTACTGCAACCATGGAACATTGGTCGAAGCCATTCTCAAGTACCTGGAGGTACCCAGCCTTCACCACCAGCCTACCGCTTGGCTGTTCAGAGCGACCAAGCGATGACTAGCTAGCGCCTCTGTCAGAATTCTTGTGCTCGTTTGCGTCCTGCTTTACTTTTTATCTTTTGCCTTTTCTTTTCCTTCTCTCAATTTTTTTTTCTCATCACGGCTACTTCTCTGGAGAGCCCGCTGCCGTCGTGTACCACCAGTCCGCGGACATGCGCTGGCTCCGCACCGAAACGGCATGGCTTGGCCTGCATTCGCACCGTCTTTCAGAGCCCGTCCTGCCTGCGACGACACCATCAGCATCCGTCAACGGGTCGCAACGGCGGGCGAAAGTCGCGCACTTGAGCAACCGAAAACCATCGGTGGCGCCGGGCGGCAGCAAGTGCCAACGCGCGCATTCAACGCATTCAACGAGTAACTATGTGCCTGCTCGGGTGTTGCACGTCGACGTCTGATTCTGCGCGCGGCACCAAAAGAAACAATTTGGCCTTGCATCCTCACATTCTGCCTTCAAGCCCAAACGAGGTCCCGGTCATAATTATTATTCATGCACCATCAGTGGTCGGGGTCCTCCACCCCAAGGAGGCAAGTACCTGAGGAATGACTAAGAAAGTAGGGGGCTTGCTTCTTTTGATTGTCCGTTGCCAATCGGCCTCGGCGCCAGGCGCTTTCGGCAGTGTTCGATGTTGGCCCTGCTCGATTCAAGAGGCCCGGTTCGGGTTTCGAAGCCTTTGTACCGGGACAAGTTTAGAAACTCGTGGCCGCCGGGCATCCCGGCATGGTTGCAGTCTCGGGTGGCCAAAGCCTGCCCCAAAGGTACCACTACATCCTCAGGCGCAACGTTGAACCTTCCTCCTGCTATATAACAGGCTGGCCGTGGCTCGGCCGTGCGCCCCCTCCACCAAATCTACTCGCCATCGTTGCGACCATCGCCTTCCAATGTTCCTTCCCTCCCTCCGATGCACTGGGGACCCGGGGCGTGCATGTTGGCTAGGGCGTGGGCTGGGCGTGGGCTGGGCGTGGGCTAACGTGTGGACTCTGCACTTGGGCCTCGCATTGCTGCCAGTACGCTCGCTCCATATGCGTATGCGCATATATTATTAGTAGTACGACTCGAGTGCTGTTACTAGTACCACTAGTACTACTAGAACGTAGTACTCGTAGCAAGCAGTATTAGTATTCAATTCATGGTCATTTTGAATCGGGGGCGTCTTGCGTGGGCGCCATAGCCCGCGACCTGGGGACACGGAGACTGCCATGGCCCGTCTACTATGCCATTGCACACAAAGCCCGACAAGGACTTTTTGTCTGCACCTCTTGGTCCTTCGCCTGGGAGCTCTCTCTCTTTGAGGACTTTGGTAGTGATTGCGTATCTTGTTGAGCCACGGAATATGTTTCACACAAACGGTCCTATGTCCTCCGTCAGTGCTTCACGCCAACCCAACCATCGTCATCGTCTCTTTGCACATGGGAGCCCCTGAGACGACGAACCTTCCCCCTTCCCACGGTTTTGCTTCACAAATGTTCCAATCTCCAAAACACCGCCCCCTCGCCCCTGCGAGACTCGACTTGCCTTGTCGCCAAAGTGGCCGCAGTCTCAACTCGCGGGTAGGGAGAGCCTCTATACGTTTTCAATTCCGTGGCACCTTGACCCCTGCGGGCTCCCGACCCCGAGTCCCGAGCTCCGGGAAGAAGACCCATAGTACTTCGTCATGAAGAGCACAAGACGGATCGATTGTTCTACGTATTTGTATGACGTCTCCTGTCGTTGCCAAAGTCGTCGTCGACTTCCGCAGCCGCCGCTTCAGTGTGTGCCTTGCTTTTGCCTGGCCTGACACGGAGTGCTCCGTACTCTGTCAAAGAAAGAAAACTTAGAATCCAGCCTTGACGTCGGCACATGACGGAACCTCCTTACCTCAGCGCCGACAGGATATATGGTGGCGGTTCACGTCGTAGGTGGCTAAGGCACTTGAATGCCAGGTTGTTTAAGAACAGCAGCACAGTACGGAGTACCCGTACGGAATACTACTAGCTGATGTCTGAAGTTCAAGTTACCGGCGCCCACTTGAGCCTTTGTATCCACAAGCAATACTGAAGCGCTGCGAATGTGGCGGACGCCCCGATGCCGCCACTCATATCCCAACCGACGGCATTGCCATTCTGGCAACTTCCTACTGTGGAGGTGCAGCAGAAGAATTAAGAAAGGGAAAAAAAAAGCCTGCAAGTTGTCAGCCTATGCCCCCCTTCATGTTGTCATACGCATGCTCAAACGAGGACGGGCGCTCCGTCGTTCGTGCCTGGTTCAGTATCACGATAATCGGCCTGGAGCAGTCGGCTGCGTCTGTTTTGTTTTGCCCACAAATGCAACGCCAATTCTGCTTCCAGACGTCGATACTGCTCTTGTTGTTTGGATGACGATCATTTGGTGCCGGAATATCGGGCATCCGATGGTCGAATGGTGCGAGCGAGACTTCGGTATTGCTGGTATGTACGTACACCGTACTGCCGGTACGAAAATGTGACCTGTTTGAGCCTTTGGTGCCCTTGCATGTCTCTGGTCCAGGTCAGGGGTGGCAAGCGCACTCAAACTTCCCACCGAGATGCGGTGCATGAACAAGGGCGCTCTCGTGTCTGCTAGTGGTTTTGCTGATTGATACTCCGTACCAGTAGTTATCATTTTGGGGTAACTACTCCGAATGGACACTTTGAGTGTCATGTTCTCCTTGGCTAAACTGCTGACTTGGGTATGATGCAGCCAGTTGTTTGGCTACCGTGGTTGCAAACTTCGAAACCAAAGTTTCCAACATGCCTACCTCTTAGGTAAGTAGGTAACTACTAGGTAGGCACGCAGGGCATACTGCGGTCAGAATGCTCCATACAAGTATCATTAAACTTTGGACATGTGCGTGCATGCCTTACCACCTATACCCTCCATACAACGGGTACCCAGGAACCCAGAGTCCCTCCGTCAACACAGATGCATGCCATATCGTCCGCCCGCCCGTTCGCCCTCGGTATCGAGGGCTGGGAAAAGGAAATATCGGTCGATGGTTGCAGAGTCGCGGGTCAAGGCTGTATTACCCAGCGACTCGTAATATTGATTTGAGGGGCCGTGTCGTGGTGTGCTGCATTCAAGCATTGGCAGAGTTTTGGGGTGGTGACTTGCAGCTTCGATGATGTCTCCTCGTCGGCCAACTAGCCCATTATCTCCGTCGGGTGCAAGAATGAATACTGAACACCTAGAGACTACCAGTTGTGTCAAATAAGCGGCATCATATCGTTTCGTGAAACCTCACCAACCGACGTTCATCACCGTGTATGCATGCACCATCCTTCGGTTGTTCTTTCGCATCGTCATGAGCTGAGTGGCCACCGCACTGCACATGCCCGTGGTCATCATAAAGGCCTTTCCTTGGCTCGCCACACTTGGCGAGATGCATGCAACCAGTCAACTTTTGTTCGCGTCAACTGCCTCTGGCTAGCCGGTAAACGCTCGGTTTCTGACGAGGCGACCTGTGCAGACGAGACGATGGCGTTGCTGGTCTATTCAGTTTGGTGCCTTTGTTAGGCGAGCCTGGCGTCTATGGTCTGCTGGAGTGGCAAGTCCACGCCGCTACCTCAAACACTGCGTACTAAGTACCTACCTGGGGACGTACCTACCCAGATAACTACCTGTACGGAGTACCTCGGCCACGCAATCCGTCGTCGCCGGCCATAGCTGGTAACGGGGCCATGGGGAAGGAGCAGCCGACGGGTCGCACATCCTATCCATATCTAGTTTGAGCCGTCTGGACCTGGTTGAATGAACTGGTCCATATACTCATCCATCCGTCAATTACCCTAGGCTGGCAGCTGGCAGTTGGCACCTGGTCGTTGCGGCAAGAAATACTCCTTTCCAGGTTATTTGGCAGCCAATGCTTCAGATGAACCGGCACTAACAAACGCTTCCTCGAGGAAACTGACTCGCTCTCCGCGTCAGCATTGCACCCCACTCCGTTAATATGTGCAGTGCAGCAGACTCTCAGCCGGTTACGCTGTGCGTCCCGACACGACACACAATACGGGTCCCGCGTTGGAAGTCTTCTGGTTCGAACCCTCCTCCATCGACCGACAACATCGTGACCCCACGCTACGGCGCACTTTTCGAAATATCCCCCCGAAACCACCTATCCGTCCTTCTCTCGTCGCGTCGATACGTGGCGGCAGTCCTGCTTTCTTTGTTTGCTCCGGTTTTCCGCTGGCCGGGTGACTCTCAGCTCTGGCCGTGCGGGTGCGTCTTGCATGGATAATCTCCCATCCATTTCAACATTAGCATGGTCTGACCTGAGTGCATGGCGACGTCCGACACAAGCCCACAGCCGTAGTCGACTTGCTCTCAGCTGTTTAGGCCACAATGCAGAGTCCCCAGCGCTCGAAGCAGCCAGTAGCCCTCCGAGTTGGGTATTCCCACGATACGACTCCGTGCTGCCACACACAAGCCCACGCTCGTGCTAGCGCCCACACGCCCACACACCCACGCCCACATCGTCCGAAGACACGCAAGGCCTGCAGCCATCTACCTAGCGGTACTCGCCTCGGGACAGGGGCACCACTCTGGCTGCCCAGCCTGGGACAGATCTGCTATTTGGGAGTCAGTCATTGGATACGTTGGCCCGGATCATGGCGGAACCCTGCCGACCATGTTGCCAGACTAGGCCTCCCGCACTCCTGGGACTGGGCAGACCGCGGAACAGGGATGTCTGCGTTAAAATGCATTCAGATGTTGGCTCCACGATTCGCTCACCAGCTTCTGGGAGCCAGGCCTCGCCACGCCCGTCACCGTGGGCTTCTTTTCAGTGCGGGAAGCTTGGACAAGCAGTATTGTATCCTATGCAATATCTACATAGCTCTGGCTACGCAGACAGAGTAGCGTCATCTGCGCCGTAGTCCTGGTGGGTTCCCTGTTCCAACATGGCCATTACTGACTACCACAACATCCTTGAAGAGGTACTCCGTACAGCGTGGCATGATCGCGGTGCGGCCGATCCTTCCACCACCCAACGTATCCATTCTCTTTGCCTTGAGCATCACGGCGTTGCAGCAATACTGCACACTACAGATGCATCAGCTCCGATACTACAGGGTCGAGTCCGGCACAATAAGCTTGTTGTTGAAGAAAGTGCAAGCACATGGTTTGGTTTCCAGACAATGGGCCGCCAGGTACGTATCAACAGTTAGTTGTCATGACCTATGCGTATACAGGGTATGGATCCATAACCTGAATTTCCACTTACAGGTGTACTTTACTATTTAGAAATGCTGCTCAGCAATACTGGACCAAGCTCTCATTTCAACAGTCACAACTTACGCGCTGAGACTTGTTAGCGAGGGCCGCAACCTGTTTACAGAGGCGGGGATGCTCTCGTTCAATGTGGCGGCCTGAAGCGTGGGGGCTTCATGAGTAATGAGAAGCCTGCGCACATTGTGTTGGTGTCCCTGAATAGATGTGTTGTGTGCCCTTGCGCGAGGTGGCGTCAATCAAAAGGAAATGAGGCACATTTGTCAACAGGAGATTGGATTTCCAACGTGATGAGAAATTTTGGCCCAGCGCAAAGGACGGGGTACCGTTCAATGGAAGCCACAACTACGCAGATACAGGTCCGCGTTGACAACAGCTGCATGGGTCAACGTTTCCGTTCTGAGCCCACCAAATAGTTACAGCTTGACCGATGAAGCCATGGGGCATTATCGTATGTGGAGAGGAACGTCCCATGAGTTGTTCAGGTGGCAAAGCCGTAACAGGGCAAATGGTCCATGGATGTACTACTTGGATCGCCAAGGCTTCTTTGTCTCGCGAGAAAGCCAAGTCACATCAAACAAGCCAATCATCTTCCATCACACACTGGTGGTTAACGCATCGCAGAAGCGGATTCCCACTTGACAGTTTGAGCCTGCACAATTCAGTTGGCTGACCTGCAACACGGTGTTTTTACTGAGCCAACATGGACACGGACCGTGGCTGGGTTACCAGCGGTTGGACCTGGTATGAATAAGAATTACAGCAAATTTCGCGTTTGTGGGACTCGTTTTTAAGGCGTTGACACCCCTTGAGAATGTGGAGACACTACCGGCGTACGGCAATGGATTAGTACTACACACAGTCTGGCTTCGCTCATCAAGCAGTGTCCGGTTGAGCAACCTGGGAGCGAAGGGAAATAACTGTGCTGGCCCTTGCTTGGCTGGCAGAAACCCGTCACACACACACACACACACACACACACACACACACACACACTCGCTCACTCACTCTCACTCACTCACTCGCTCACTCGCTCACTCACAAGATGGTGATGAAGATGCTTGAGTGACTACAATCTCAGTGGCCACCACTGCCCGCGAGCCTTTGAGGAACCTCCCGCAGTCGAGCTTACGTTGTTGGTCGGCCCTTCACGGCTAGTCTGAAGCCATGGACAATGGCTAGCTTGAAGCCGTGCGCGGGTGAGCCGAAGCCGAAAACATGCACGCTGATTAGTGTTGCAGTCGACGATGTTTCATCAGCTATCGGACTCTACGAAGCTACGGAGCATCAGGCGTACCCATTCCGGGGATTGCCATGGTGAGGGTTTTTTTTTTCCTTTCCGCCAGGTTCACGGTTCACGGGTATAGAGTACGTACGAGGAGCATCCACCCGGGTCGCGCCAGGCATGCCATCTGGGCTTGGCTTGTGGGTGGAGGGAGGAATGACGGAAATCGATCTGCAAATGAAGAGAAAACGCAGAGCTGTTGAGTTAGACGGCTGCCTATTCGCAGTATGGACTGTGGACAGATTTGACACGTACTGGGCGGAAATGCCCAGCAAGACAATCCCACTCTCCCAACAAGCCCGGGCCTCTCGCAAGAGGGGGGAGGACGCCACGGCCCATCCAGCAAGATTGGAGTCCTGAGGACGGAGCATGGAGTAATAAACTAACTACCTACCTAGGTAATTATTACTACCCATGGCCTGTCAAGCCTGTTGGTCCCGGGCAAATACTCCGGCGGTCGGTCAGTAGTGTGCATAATAGGTGCATCCGTTTAAACGTATGGATGTTGCGATAGGCTGCTGACACTGGCCTTGTCAAGCTGTCGGCCTCGGTTACCCTTTGATGAATAGTCGCTGAGATTATTGAGACGACCCCCTTCCTTCACTTTGCAAGGGATGCTCTGTCAAGCAAGTATGCGAGTTGTTAAATAACGTTACTCTGTAGTCCGTGCCTATGTAGGTATTGCTTTGTCGCACAAGGTGAGGCGGCTGGCCAAGGTCCCTTCCGCAGCGGCATCGTGGTACTTGTTTCAGCCGGGCTTCCTTTGCTCACCCACAACTCTGTTCTTCAGTAGTCTACGACTCCACGCAGCCGTCAGGGCATTCACTGTCAGGAAAGGACCGACGAGTTGAACAGAAGCCGAATCGCCCGGGGGGGCTTCATTCCTCTGCAGGCATACGAACCATGTAACACGCGTAGGACGCTGCTTCGACCAGCGGTCCGGTCCCGAGGACTGTGGTACTGGAGATGCTGGAAATAGGACTGGTCATTTTGTCCTGCCACATGAGCCTCGTCACTGGCTGCTGATCCCATGGGTCCGGGCCGGCAACTCACGTGCGCATGTGATGGTGCCAGGCTCCATCCAGCGCCAGTGGGTAGAGATAGAGACTGGATTCCCAAATCGGAACCCCGGAGCGCCCGGCATCGTCGATTTGGCTCCAGGATGACTGGCGTTTGCTCTTTGTGGGTTGGCAAGACCATTCGCCTAACAGAAACCAACATTTTACCCTTTCCCACCGTGAGCCACTCGGCCTGCCCGCCAGGATCGCCGGCGGCAATCCGCATTCGTCGACGGCGCGTGGAGTTTTCCCCTGCTATGGAATGGATATTGTGAATTGCCATTGTATATTCGAATTATCCATCTCACGTCATGCCCCAGCGGCGGTGTGCGTCGGCGCTGTTTGCCCAGTATGGCAATCTTCCGGTCTCGCGCTCGCGGCGGGCGGTGGAGGACAATAGTCGTTCCTCCACGCCTCGGTCGGCCATTGTTGTTCCCAGAGAGCGGTTCGCTTCCCAAGAAAATGCGACGGGGCAGCCAATTTAACCAATATACCGCGAGGCCCCTCGGTGCTGCGACGTTGCTGCGCTGTCGCAGGTCAACTGGGCCTGAGTCACATTCGGATGGGATTCTGGAAGCCAGACAAATCCCTGCAGGTTGGATCTCGGATCTGGAGCATGACGCAAATCGAGACTGGTACGCCGTAGTACTAGTTACTACATAGACCAGATACGGAGTACGTGGCTGGAGGTTGCACGGAAAGATCCTTTTCGACAATAAATACGGAGTAGGAGTGGTACGTGCAGAATGTACTCTGAGTTGAGCTGGGACAAAAGGCTCGGGAAGGTGACGTATTCACGTAGTACTTTGGTGCGTTTGCGAGTCTTGCTATCAATTCACGCATGCCTCTCGGCGCCTTTCAAGGGCTGACCCAGGATACATGATCCTTTGGGCCATCGGGCAAGCCGACCGTCTTTGGGCAATGGTCAACGGCGGCCAACGCCTGACTGAGATTGACCGCTTAGTATTGGGCTCACGTTTTCGGAGCCGTCACGCCTCGTTGACGGCAGCGGGCGACGCTGACGGCACATTGACGCCAGGTCAGCTGGGTATGTTGATGCACGAGAGAGCGTTTGGGTTCTTGACGAGACCATCCCCCGTTGGAAGCTACTTGCGGATTTTTCTTTTGAATTTTTTTTTTCTTTATTCGCCGTTTTCTTCGATAGAATAATCCGAAATTCGCGACAGGCTCGCATCTAACCCGGGTGTCCGAACCATTTCGAATTATAAACCTAACTCGTCACGAATTATCGTCTTGGTCAGTTTCTTTAACCACAAGGGTCGCCCGAAGCCGGCGCTCTGAGATCCATTGTGCAAAGTGGAGGCTTCGGCGGGGGTGGAAGTCGCCAAACCACCTCAAGCTCTGGTCAGGCCGGACAGCCCAGCCATGGCCATGTTCGCATCCGGACCAGTTTGATTTGATATTTGACAGACGGTCCGCCCGTCGCTGGAGCTTGTTCGTTTACGTGCAGTAACCCCTCCTCGTTCGTGTGAAAAAACTTCCGCATTCGCCACACTCCCGAGCAGTGAACAGGCCTCCGCCGACTACAAAGTCCATGTATCGTCGTAAACGAGCAATCTAGTTCATCAGGATGGAGGCCTGGGCAATCTGTCAGCGATGCTCGCGGCACTTCAGTCACGAGAGACCCGGCCACAGGAGTGAAGCATCGTCGAGGCTCTCTAGTGCTACTCACAGCCATGAGAACACAGCATATGCTTATGTACGGACTTAGTCGCTCGCCTATTCTCGCGCATTTCCAGAAGATGCCCATGACACTGCTGGTGTTAGCTGGTCCTGTTCGTCGTCCCATTGTCGACGCAAGGGCGCGTCAATCTTGAGGTTCCGGGGCATCATTGTGCCGTACCCATTTTTATTTCTGTCCATGATGCCCGGCGTGAAGTGGTGGACGTATGCGCTCGTGCAAATCAGGAGCAGGAGGACGAGGAGGAGCGATCGAAAGTTGAAGAGGGCCGACTGTGGTGGTCTGTTAGGGTTTGACAGCGTGATGACAGGCAGCGCGGGGGAGAGCAGGACTTGCCATGGCTGCTGGCGCTTGGGCGACAGAGACGAAATTGGCGATGAAGAGGACGAGCAGGCGCAGTGTTGGCGAGGCTGCGACAATGTTGTTTGGCCTTTCAGCCTGGGTGAGGCACCACGGGTACGTACCAGTGGTAGTTACGTTACGTAGCTTCCGGACGTCGACCACATCTGTGGGGAGGAGCAAAGATTCGCCGACCCGCGAGGTGGCGGCCCATCCATGCCACATCTTGTTGCCGACATACTCGCTCGCGCTTGCGTTTAAGCAGGCTGCGTCTGCGGAGTGAGTGTGGTGACTGGTGAGAACGTTGACAGAACATCTACCTGCTGGCTGTGCTGTGTACGTTTCTGCCGACATCAAACACAAACTCGGTCGCACCCGTGCCGTGCCCGTCCCGTCATCATCATCGTCATCATCCTCCTCGTCCTCGTCCTCCCCTTCCTCATCATACCACTCACTCGGTGCTCGCGTGCCCGCGAAACGGCACAAACACCATCAAGATGGAACCACGAGCACGAGCCGGCAAAAATGTCGGCAAGATGAATTTTTCCCACAACGAGCGTGCGTGTTTTCTTTGCACCGACGCTCCCTTCACCCCCCGCGGGTTTCGGTTTGCCCAGCAACTAACCCGCTCGCAGTCGCCCAGCTCCTCTACGCCCACGGCGACGTCAAGAACCCTCTTCCTGAAACAATTCGCGTGCTTGACGAAATCCTCACAGACTTCATGCAGTCCATCGCCTTTGAAGCCACCCGCGCAGCGCACTACTCGGGCCGCCAAAAAATCAAGTACGAGGACTTTGAATTCGCGTTCCGCAAGAACCCTGCTTTCCTGGGCAAGGTGCAGGAGGTGTTTGAGAAGCAGAAGGAGATCAAGAAGGCGCGCGAGATCCTGAGGGATGGCGAGGATGAGATCATGAAGGACGCGGCCGAGGAGGAGAAGAGGAGGGAGAAGGAGGGAGCTGCCGCCGCAGGGAAGACGAACAGAGCCGAGGAGGAGTTGGGCGAGGCGGACGATGATGCTGAAGCCGAGATGGATGCTCTGGGGAAGAAGAAGTGAATTTGCTTCTGGGGGGCGGGATGTTGGAAGTCTGGCATCCTCGGCATCAACGGTTAGCGGCATCGTGGCGTTACTGGATTTGAACCTGTATTTCATCAGGGCAGGGCAGGCACTCGTTCGTGACGAGCTGCGGAGTGAAGGACTGGCGCCTTTTACGCAGGCTTGCATGGCATTATACATATACCTATGGACCTGATATGGGGTATGAGAGTCTCTACCATCAGTCACGATGCCCATCCTCGATACGATTCGAAATCGCAATCGCCAGAGACCCCTGTTCATTCACCCGGAGCCCCGCCTCCGATCCGACTCCAACTTGCATGTCAACCAACCTTGCCGATGCGAAATCGGGCATGCCCAACCAGATGCCACCAACGCCAGGTCGGCGGTGACCAACTGCCCGTCCTTCTCCGAACTATTCCCAAGCCTGATTATACCCAAGCAACCGAGCGCTCTCGCCTCCGACTCGATGCTGCGGTGCCGCCAAGGCCCTGATCATATGCATCGGCTGCCAGGGCACTTCCGTATGGTTGCCTTCAACTCCACATGCTGGGTTGAAGGCCGCCCGACGTTGAAACTGCCTCATTGGGACTCGTGGTAATCTGGACTAGGTTACGCGGAGGCGATGGCGGAACTGGTTGCTTAGGACCAGAGCCGGTGCCGGTGCCGGTGCAGGCCGGCCACTCGACTTGCGGCCCGCATGTGCAAGCTACCGTATTTTTCTCCTCTTCTTCTGCCACGGCTCTTGTGGTTCGATATCGTCAAAGGGAGTCTTGTTTCGAGGAGCGTCTTCAACTTGCACCGGCCAAGTTCCTACAGTCGGGTAATGGGAGCCCTCGCTGCGGACAACGAGCTCCCTTCCCATTGACAACTTGATCCAAACAACATCCTCCCGGCGGCTCTCGCGTAAATGAGCCATGGATCGACGACCGCCGATGACGCCCGCGCGCGGGGAAGCGGGCAACGTCTCCAGCGACACAGCGTCGCGAAACAGCTTCCGAGATACTCGGGTACCTCGCGGACAAGGAGGCGACAAGCCGCAAGCCGCTGAGATGCCAAGGAGCCTTGGGGGCCTGTCCCCAGATGCGGCCCTCAGCGGCCCATCATCACCGATTCCACTGGGACGACACGGCGCGCGGGGCGGAACACACGTCGCAGCGGAAAGAGCAGCGTCGCCGCAGGTTTTGGAGGGCAAACAAGCCGGCTGTGCTTGTGGCGACGTCGCAGCTGTTTGGCGCCACGATGAACCTGAGCGCCAGGCTCCTCGAGCTGGAGGGCCAGGGCATGCACCCCGTGCAGATGCTCCTCGTCCGGCAGGGCGTGACGTGCGCCTGCTGCCTGGCGTACATGCGGTGGGCGAGGACGGCCGACGCCCCGTTTGGCTGCAAGGAGATCCGGTGGCTCCTCGTGGCGCGCGGATGTACGGGCTTCCTGGGCATCCTGGGCATGTGGTGGTCGATGATGTACCTCCCGCTGGCGGACGCCACCGTCATGACGTTCCTGGCCCCCGGCGTCGCGGGCTTCGTGTGCTGCTTCGTCCTCCGGGAGCCCTTTTCGCGGCTCGAGCGGCTCGCCACGCTCGTGGCCCTCGTGTCGTGCTCATCGCCCAGCCGGGGGCTCTGTTTGCGACGCCCTCGCCCTCGCCCTCGCCCTCGCCCGAGGAGCGGCTGCTGGCCGTGGGCGTGGCCCTGCTCGGCGTGCTCGGCGCCGCGGGGGCCTTCACGGCCCTCCGAGCCATTGGGAAGCGCGCGCACCCCCTGATATCCGTAAACGCCTTTGCCATGGTTTGCACCGTCGTGTGCGTCGCGGCCCTGGGGCTCGGCCCCGTCCTGGACGTCGCGCAGCCGTCTCTGCGGTGGGTTGCGCCCGCGAGCCCGAGGCAGTGGCTGCTTCTGCTGTCTCTCAGCGCCCTGGGCTTCGTCATGCAGTGTCTGTTGACGGCGGGCCTGGCCGCCGACAAGTCGAACCGGGCAAATGCCATGGTCTACACGCACATGCTGTTCGCCGCGAGCTTTGACCGCTGGGTATTCGGCCACCGCATGGGCCTGGTGAGCTTTGCAGGCTGCGCCCTCATCTTGGGCGGTGCCCTCGCCGTGGTTTTCGTCAAGAGCCCCCCGCCGCCGCTGCCAGGGGCCGACGACGCGGAAAGGCAGGGCAACTTGGCTGGCGAGGCTGAGGGGTCGCCCATGCTGCTTGGTGTTGTTGCTGGGCACGTCGGGAGTGTGAATCCGGCAAGGATCAGATAGACCAAGGGGTATCGTGTCGCCCCCGAGCCGCGCTTGGATACCGAAATATAGAGAAACTTGTGTCTCCCACCCCTCCCCGAGTCTACCAACCACCACGGCGTATAACCATGAGAAAGTCGTGCCAATTTGAGCGTCAGCAATTCTTAAACTTCCAAAACACCCTCGGAAGATTTCATGTTCGAACTACATCGTAGCAGCACCTAGGTAGTTAGTTGATATTGGAACCCGCGCGGCGAATTGCGCACGTTCGTTCGTCGTACAGGGTAGGTGGCTCGCAGGAACGGCATCACGTGACGACAGCGCGCTCCAGCCTCGTCGCGACGCCCCCAAGGAAAACCGGCAGCTGTGAGAAGGCTGCGCCGCGCGTGTACGGAAAAGACTCGACATCGAAACCTTGCAGCAGCATCAACGAATTGACAAGGTCCTCTGTCGATTTACGCGCTGTCCCGAGCTGTATCGAGGCTCCCCCAGCAGCGAATACGAGAAGGAGGGCAAATTTTCTTGACCAACGACAAAGGACTGCTTGCTCCAGGCATCGGCATCGGCATCGTCGCCAGAGCGCCAACATGGTGCAGATTAGCGAAGTCAAGGGCAACAAGCGGGACAACCGCACAGCAGCTCACACACACATCAGGGGACTTGGGCTGAGGTCTGATGGATTCGCGGAGAAGAATGCGGCCGGCTTCGTGGGCCAAGTTCCAGCCCGAGAGGTAACTGATTGAGCCCCTGTTACAAGCTTTCGTTGAAGTTGGTGGTGATGGGCTTGCTGACCCTCGCCTTCTCGCTGCTTTTCCCTCGGCGGCCTTGCGACTAGTCGTGCGGTGTTGTTGTCGATCTGATTCGAAGTCACAAGATGGCCGGTAGAGGAGTCCTTCTCGCGGGAGGTCCTGGGACGGGAAAGACGGCGCTCGCGCTCGCGATCAGCCAGGAGCTCGGAACCAAGATCCCCTTCTGCCCCATTGTCGGCAGCGAAATCTACTCGACCGAGGTAAAGAAGACGGAGGTGCTGATGGAGAACTTTCGGAGGGCAATCGGCCTCAAGGTCAGGGAGACGAAGGAGGTCTACGAGGGCGAGGTCACGGAGCTTACGCCAGAGGAGGCCGAGAACCCGCTGGGCGGCTACGGCAAGACCATTAGCACGCTTCTCATCGGGCTCAAGAGCGCCAAGGGCCAGAAGAAGCTTCGCCTGGACCCCAGCATCTACGAGGCCATCCAGAAGGAGAGAGTCACCGTCGGCGACGTCATCTACATCGAGGCCAACACGGGCGCCTGCAAGCGGGTGGGCAGGTCGGACGCCTACGCGACCGAGTTTGACCTCGAGGCCGAGGAGTACGTGCCCATCCCCAAAGGCGAGGTGCACAAGAAGAAGGAAATCGTGCAGGACGTGACGCTACATGACCTGGATGTGGCCAACGCCAGACCACAAGGCGGTCAGGACATCATGAGCATGATGGGCCAGCTCATGAAGCCCAAAATGACGGAGATTACGGAGAAACTGCGCGCCGAAATCAACAAGGTCGTCTCCAAGTACATTGACCAAGGCGTGGCTGAACTCGTCCCGGGAGTGCTGTTCATTGATGAAGTAAGTCACAATCCATTCTCGTTCCATGGCGCCTTGACACTCTGTCTTTGGTTTCCATGTTTCACTTTTCTGGAACAACGTCAAGGGCGATCACGGGGGGAGGGGAGAGGAAGAGGACGAAGAGGAGGAGAATAATAAACCCCCCCCCCACGACGGCGCCATTGACAAGTACTCATTAACCACATTATGCCTAGGCACACATGCTCGACGTAGAATGCTTCACTTACCTCAACCGGGCTTTGGAATCGCCGATTGCACCCATTGTGGTGCTGGCGTCAAATCGCGGAATGTGCACAATAAGAGGCACCGACGACATTGTCGCCGCCCACGGCATTCCAACAGACTTTCTCGCCCGGCTGCTCATTATCCCTACTGCCCCTTATCAAGCCGACGAGATCAAGCAGATTGTGCGGATACGAGCCTCCACCGAGGGCGTCGCTATCACGGATGCGGCTATTGACAAGATTTCGGATCATGGCGTGCGCATCAGCCTCCGGTATTGCTTGCAGCTACTGACCCCGGCAAGGTATGTACGGGCATGGGCATGGGCTTGGGGATCTTCCTTTCTGCATTCTGCGCCTTGTTCCCTCCCTCTCTCTCTCTTTCTCCCCCCCTCTCTGTCTGTCTGTCTGTCTGTCTGTCTTGTCTTTTTTTTTTGTTTTTCGAGAACCCCTGCTTAGGCGGCCGCACCCTTCTTCCCTGTTGCTTCCCTCTTCCTGCCGAGCGCTCCAGTGTCAAGTGGTCCATGGGCCTCCGCGAGTGGTCCATTGGGAGGATTTCCTTGGTGGGCGTGGACTCGTGTCTGAGACATTGTCGCTGACAAACAACACAACAGCATTCTTGCAAAAGCCAACGGCCGTTCCCAGATTGACGTCGAGGACGTTGGCGAGTGCGAGGACCTGTTCCTCGACGCTCGCCGAAGCGCTTCGCTATTGAACAGCGAGGCCGGACGTGGATACATCTCGTAGTGTAAATTTTGTTGAGGTGGTTTTTTTATTATTTTTATTTTTTTTTAAAAAAAATCCAGTTCGAGCTGCATCCAATAGAAGCTGCTCGTTGCCGTGTTGCCTAGTATTTTGGAGGGGAAAGTCAAAACGAGCTGGATTATACTTTTGGTGCTTTATGACTGGAGATGGAGAGATGGCGTCGGGATAGGGCTTGATTTTGGCTTTTTGTTCCCCCATCACCCCTTCACATCACGCTTTGTACTTTCTGCGTCCTTGCCGCTGCCGGGTTTCCCAGAGGCAGCAAGCAGCGACTGCCAAAATCAATTCTACGCGTCAAAGAAGCGAGGGAGCATGGCCGAGGGGATTGTGAGATCCAGGAATACGCGTCTCGATACAGTTGTGCAGGCGACAAGTGACCCAGGTACGAGACATGCAAGACACAATCAAGAAGGCTACGAGACTTTTTGACGCCCATCTTGTCGAATAGGGGATTCATTGGCTCCCAGCTTCCTCCCCGAGTAATGGCATTGCAGGACCATTCTTCTGCGAGGCATCGTCTACGACGTTGACTGCGCGGCCGAGACATCCAGGGGACTCTGTCAGATGGGCCGCCACCAGCTTTGAGCGTCAAAGTGCCTCGCTGTTGGCTGCCTAGCCGTCTCCCCCAACCAACAGACACGCCCAAACACCCAGTACCTCATAATCACACCATCTCCACGCAGCCCCAATGTTCCAATCTTCCACGAGTGACCAGGGGGGGTGCACACTCGCAGAGTTGGATCGTCGAGAATTGGCGCAGATCCAGTATCACGTGCAGGAGTCTGTTGAGCCGAGTTCAGATGGCCCGTCGTCTTTGTCTCAGGCATTGGGCATTCCAAACGCCATCCAACTTACATTCCTGTGGGGGGTACTGCGTTTTGGCCATTGTCGCCCTAGGACGAGGCTGGGGCGGGTACGGGGCGGACGAGGTCTTCATGTCCAGAAAGCCACATAGCGGCAGCTTTGGATGGCGTTCTAAAATCCGCCGGTTCAAGCACGCATACAGGGCAGACCGAGAGAGCGAGAGAGCGAGAGAGAGAGAGAGAGAGAGAAAGGAAAGAGAGAGAGAGAGAGCGAGGTGGTGTGAGGCATGTCATGGGCAAGCCCTTGCTGGGATGCCGAGGATGCCAGTGCTTCGCCCGTGGAAACCAGAGTGACCGGACGAGAGTATGTGGGTGCGGTTTGCTGTTGATTATCCGCCGTGCTGGCAAGTGCATCATGACCGTTGGGAGTCCCTGGTCCCTTTCCGTTACCAGTTTCTTGGGAGGAATTCTAAAATGAAAAGTAAGAATGATCAAGTGCCGGTGCTCCAGGAGGGGATTCGTTGACGTCTGTAGGGGTTCTCGCCGGACAAAGGAATAAGCTCTGCCTGGATCCGATCTGACAGGTGATCGAAACCTTCTCGCAGAGCTGGGGCAGCCCGCCAAGTCCACACTGGCGGTCTCCCGAGACATGTACGAGCTCCCACTGGCTCAGAATGCGAAGCAGTCGAGCCAGATAATGGCGACCAAAGCCAGCATGCCTTGAGCTTATCCAAAGGCGGGTTGTCGGCGAGCCAGTTCTCATTGTCAACCGTGGTAGGCCTGACACTCGCCCAACGTCGTAGAATACCAGCGAATATTCCCTCTGGCAACAGTCTTTCCCGCCATTCCGAATTTCGAGGGTGCGCCTTCCCCATTCTCTTATTACCCCCAAGGTGTCCTGGCTGTGCGTCTTGGCCGTTTTCTCATGTTCTCTCCCCTTACCGTGGATTACATCACGACCCCGAAATAACCTCAGAGGTCGGGGCCTGGTGTAAGCCGGGGCGCAACTGGGTAAGCATCCTTGCCCACCCCCCCTCTCTCTGTCGTTTGCCCCCATTCGCCGCACCATGACCGAAGTACTATCCTTCGCAACTCGAGACATGGAAACCGTGAGTGCTTCTCTTCGTTCTCACATTAGTCTCCAGAAGCCCTTCGGAAACAACGGAGGCTTCACCCTGGCATCAGACGGGAGACTATCCCCCAGCCCCTATACGCCGGGCTCTGGGAGGAAGAGAGCGTCGACCGTCGGTACTGCAGATGCCGGCCGCGGCATGTTTGAGCCACTCAATGTTGGTGCTTCTAGTCAGGATTGCTCTCGCGATATAATATGTCTGTGTACGCCGGCACCCAAGATACCCAGACCAAGAAATGGTGAGTGAACGTGCCAGCCGTCAAATTTTGCCACAAATTTCTTAGCACTTGTCCAGTGTTTCGGGAGGCTTGCTACGGAGTATTTCTGCAAAGCCGTACTATCCCGAGATGGATCACATAAAGACTTGTGTGTGTTTGTTGACTTCTACCCCCGCGCGGAAAGTTGAGTGCGTGTGTGTCATGGCTAACTGACTTGTTCCGTCCTAGCATTCATTTTGTATCGCCAGCATCATCAGTCACAAGTCACTGCCGAAAATCCCAAGCTTTCAAATCCAGAAATATCCAAAATTATTGGTGACAAGTGGAAACACGAAAGTGATGATGTCAAGGACAACTGGAAGAAGTTGGCCGAAGAGGAGAAGCAGCGACACCAACATCAGTATCCAAACTACCGGTACCAGCCTCGGAGGAGTACGAAGAGTCAGAGCACATGGACGAGCACATCACCCACGGATGAGCACGGACGATGCCCGAAGTGCCATGGCCGTTCGATTTCAACTCCAAGGACCCCCTCAACGCCGTATTCCACCTCACCGGCTGGAAATTTCACGCTGCACTCTCAATCTCAGCCACGGTTAAGGCGGCTCGACACGGCTGCCTTGTCTCGTCGATCAAGCTTTGAGCAATCCCCGACCAGTGGAATGCCTTTCCCTCGCCAGTTGCCGCCCGTCCGGGACGTTGAACCGAGCGAACCGAGTTCCCCTGAGAGCAAGCGGCGACGTGCGAACGGTGCGGGCGGATACCATGCCATCGCCGGATCAACGGGAGCATACACAACTAGGCCGCCTCCACCTCCGGATTTGGGCCGCACGCTGCCGGAGAGCACTGCTGGTCTGATGAGGCATTACGTGGGGACGACACTGCCAGACTTGGCCAGCCTCCCGAGGTCACAAAGCGGTCCTATGCCGCCGCCTCTGCGTCCTCCAGCTTCCTCCGCGTGGTCACTGGACAAGGAGCCTCTAAATCGTCGACACAGTGGTTTTGACGAATCCCTTCGGTTGCCACCGCTCCAGACGTCAATCCCCCCCTCGCCTTCGAGGTCGCCGGCGTCGGAGGGTAGGCATGTAGGCATCCCGTCAACAAGATTAAATGTCTCACCAAGGAGGAAGCCACACTCAATCAGCCAAGAGACAATGACGATGGAGGAACCACTTTTGAGTCAGAAGCTTGGCATTTTGTCCACCATCACACGGCTGTTGCCTCCAGAGGGTCGGCACGGGCCCCATTGTGACAAGCGAGGGGTATTCATCGCTGTTGAAGGCAATGTCAGCAAAGAACTCCTCGAAGAGACCGGCCTATCCATAGAAAAAGCCTTGGCGGCAAGTGGCGACGTTGCCGTCAAAGTGTGGGCAAGCGAATCTGATGTGCTGGAAACGGGACGGGGCAAGGCCTCTGGTGAAACCGACGGAGGAAATGATGGCAATGCGGTGGATGGCCTGCTGACAGAATACTTTGAGACCATTTTATCTTGGCGGCGGAAGTCGAAGCAGATTACCCGTTACGTCACAGGCGGACGTGCTGGCGGGAATGTGCAATACCAAGACCAGGACAAGGACTCGAAGGTGGTGCAAGCCCAATCGACCGAGGCATGCACCCCGAGAGATGATGGGAGATGCTCAACGAAGGCGTCAAAAATGCCGGTTGCTTTGGTAAAGGGTGGTTTCAGTCTGACCATTTCAGACAAGTATGCTTCCGCCATGGCCATGGCGGACAGATACAGCGCGGTGGATCACTGGCAATGGACAGCCAGTTTTTGGCGCGGAATCGCGAGTCCTGACCTGGTTGTTCATGTACAGGAAAGCCGGGACGATGCCAACAAAGCAGGCGTTGCGGACATCTCGAGAAGCATGGGGCTGCTTTCTGTAAGAGTATTGGCAGGGCAAGGCCTGGACGAAGCAACGGAGCGCAGGATGGCGTTCGAGGTGATGGAATGGATGAGGGAGGCATCCTTCCGAGACTAAGTCTGTGAGAGCTGGAGACATGATTCAGCTTGCTCCGTTGGTGTTGTCGTCTGAAGGAGCGCCCATGACATTATGGAGAGAAACGACGCTCCATGTGGTGATATGACGGGGAGAAAAGCCGCGTATGCCGAGGAAGAAGGTGACATGAGGGCAACTCGATCTCGTCGTGCCATAGGCATGCTGAGAAGAAGGAAAATTGATTTTGCCAGAGTCTGACGGACACTTGGTTGGCATGCACCAGACAGTTTTGAAATTGACGACTCATTTTGGGGTAGCGTTAACCGGTTATTGTGCCATCTGTCAAACCGTGAAGGCTAATGTGTCGTAATGTACTTAATGTACTCCGTACAGCAAATTGGCTTGGGCTGGGTGCGTGATTTGGCAATCTTGTTGGTCGGTCGAGGCGCGATTGAGGACGCCCAAGTGCTCTAGATGTGGTTTCACACTGGCGGGGACCAGGCCAGGAACAACAATGAATGGCAGCCTCAAATGTGAGGCCGGACCTCAGATTGTGGCGCGGCGCGTCTAACTAAGAGCACTGAATGGATGTCCCACATGCCCACATGCCCACATGCCCACACACGTGCACGCAAGTGTGTGGCCTTCGACCCCTGGCGCCGACACTTCTTGTAACATAATAACTAATATTCGTCTTCGATATTCACAGCGTCGAGTCGTCACCAGTGACCACCACCACCAGCACCCATCTATCTAACTCGGCAGGCTTCGGCTCCAAAAATGCTCCGACGTACATCTTCTCTCATTCACCATGCCGGACTTTAAGCCTGGCCAGATAGTCCAGCTCGGTGACGGCCGCAAGGCCACAGTTCGATTCGCCGGCCAGACAAGCTTCCAGGTTGGCGAATGGATCGGCGTCGAGCTTGAGGACAAGACTGGAAAGAATGACGGCAGTGTTCAGGGAGTCAGGTATTTCGATTGCCCCGCGGGCTATGGCATGTTTGTCAAGCCCATGATGGCCACGATCATTGCGCAGGCTCCAAGTACCAAGCCAGTCGTCCGCAAGCCAGCCCGTCCAAGCAGCTTTCACCCGGCATCAGTAAAGGCTGCTCCCAGCGGGGACGTTGCGCTAGCCAAGAGGAGGAGTTTGAACGCGCCCAGTCCCAGTCCAGTTCCCAAGTCTCGTCCTACCAGTCTTGTGAGGGTACGGCCAGGAGTCACACCCCAGCCTTGGAGCTCGCTAACAGCCATGATGCAGTCTCCCATAAAATCGCCAACCAAGCAGCTCGGAACCGCATCCAGCGCTTCCGCTTCTCGAACGGTTACCCCATCAAATGCACGAGTTCCGTCAGCATCCGCGGTTGGAGCCGCTAGAGCCAGAACATCCGTCGGTGGACAACGAACCTCAATGGGACCGCCAGCTGCCCCTGCTTTGCGAACAACACGACTGTCGTCAATATCCTCCGCGACAGCCCGCGCCAGCGGAGCTCATACCAGGTCTGCCAGTGGAGCTCGCGGGCCTCAGTCTATGCGCGTCGTCCCACGACCGGACTCCGGACGTCGACCATCCGCCGATTCACAAGCGGGTCGTGATAGTGGCTCAGCCGATGATGCGAGTCTAGGTTCTCCTATGAAGAGCGATGGAGAAATTCTGTCGCCGCAGCCCACGAGTCCCGTAACAGGGAGGGCAAAGGCCCTGGAAAGGATTGCAGCTGCTACGTCTCCCGGGACTTGTTCTACTCCAGCATCTTCAAATCGAACAACTGCACCCGTCACGGCACAAAGGTCTTCCCCGAATCCCGCTTTGAGTCGCGAAAATGAAGACTTGAAAGCGAAGCTCAAAGTGCTTGAACGGAAGCGCCTCGAGGACAGAGACAAACTGAGCCAATTGGACAGGGTTCAGAGTGAACGAGACAAATTTGAAGGCATTATCCAGAAACTTCAACAAAAGTACCAACCTCAGCAACAAGAGTATGCTGAGCTGCGAAAACAGATGAAGGAAGCCGAAGCCAGATTTATATCCATCGAAAAGGAGCAGGCGGATCTCGAGGCTGAGCTTGAACTGTCGGTAGTCAACCGGCAGATTGCCGAGTTGGATCTTGAAGATTCGCAGTCGCAGGTAGAGGCGCTGAAACTGAAAACAGAAGAGTTGGAGCTCAAGATTGAACTTCTCGAAGCCGAGAACTCTGACTATTGCAAAGGAATGTCACCGGAAGAACGCGCCAGTGCCGGCTGGATGCAGATGGAGAGCGCAAATGAGCGGCTACGTGAGGCCTTGATAAGGTTGCGCGACATAACCCAAGATCAAGAGAAAGAACTGCGAGACCAGATCGCTGGGCTTGAGGAAGATGTCAAAGAACTTGGGCCAGTCAAGCTACAATACGATTCTACCAAAGAGAAACTAGCCCGATCCGAAGAGGCCGTTGAGCAGCTCAAGGAACAACTCAATGACGCTCTTGGAGCCCAGAGCATGATTGAGGAATTGTCTGAACAAAACATGGATATGTCTGCTGTAATTGAAAAGCTCAGACTGGAGATTACAGAGCTTGAGACCCTCAAGGAGATCGATGACGAACTGGAAGCGAATCATGTTCAGCTGGAGAAGCAGATGCAGGAAGAGTTGGACATGAGAGACGCTGTCATTTTAGAGCAGACGTCACGGGCTGCAAGACAACAATCGGAGCTCGATGATCGGGCTCACACGATATTACGATTCCGAGAACTGGTGGAAAGCTTGCAAGCTGATCTGGATGACATGCGAGCCTCACAGGCTGTGACCGAGGGCGAATCGGAAAAATTGAATGATGGCTCAAGGGCCATGATGGATTTGAACATGAAGCTTCAAATTTCTGTCGCAAAGGCACAGGTCAAGACAATTGATTTGGAGCTTCGCCATCTTGATGCTCAGGAAGCAGAGCAACACCTCGAGATTGTCAAGCTATTCCTCCCCGACACGTACCAGGAAGATCGGGACTCGGTTCTCGCACTGCTCCGCTTCCGAAGGTTGGCATTCAAGGCAAACCTTGTAAACGGACTCATCAAGGAGCGCATCAACGGGAAGCCTCAACCGGGCCACGAAGATGACGTGCTCGCTGGGTGTGACGCTGTTGACAAGCTGGTGTGGGTGGCGACGGCGTGTGATCGCTTCATCAACGACATTAGTCACTGCACCACTGAGCAGTTCTCGGCATACCAAAAGTCGTTGCTCGAGCTTGAACCGGTTGAACGAGCGTTAAATAGCTGGATCGACAGTCTCCGTCGTGATGATCTCAAGGAAAAGAAGTGCGCCGAAGAGCTGCAACGAACGATTTCCCTCATGTCACACTTGGCAGAAGTGCACATCTCTGATGGCCTTGCCAGCTTTGCAAACCACGTGTACATGTCTTCTTTAGTTGTGCAAAGCCACCTCGACTCGGCCGTCGTAGCCTTCAACACAACAAGAGCCATGGTTCAGCGAGCAATCCCCCCTGAAACTGAAGGCGATGAGATGAGCCAGCTTTGGGCGAAGAAGTTTGACACGGTCATCACACAAACAAGAAGCGCCAAGGTCATTGCCGGTAAAGCGGTCCGTGCCTTGGAGGATTTGAAGACGCGTTCGCTCTCACCACTCCCGGATACGAAACCGGTTTTTGAGCAGTGCGAGCACGACAGCCGAGAGCTGGCACACATGGCCCGGGTTATTGGCAACCGTGTTCACTTGCTGCTCACCCAAGACGAGGGACGTGCGGAGCCGTTCACTCACGGGGAGATTCAGAATGCCATTCACCAATCCGTATTGGATGCCACCTCTGCCTCTGAATCGGAAACCTTTTCCGCGTATCTTGCCAAGCTGCGCAAAGTCACTGGTCAGATCAGCGACATAGCCGCCCTAGCAACGGACCTTGACCAGACTGAAGAGTTTGACGTCCATCTAGCGCCGTGGGAATTGCGATCCCAGGAACTCAAGACGCTCAAGACGGTGCCTGCCGACGCTGAGGAGGAGCTGCGGCGCCTTAGGGAGGAGTACCACGAAGCCCGGAGAACAATTGCTCAACGGGACGAACACCTCAGCACGGCCGTTCTCAAGATTGACACGCTCGAGTCACGCATGCGCGATGCCCAGACCAATATTGAGCGCATCGACAGTCTCCAGAAGCAACTCGAGGCGTCCGGTGAACAGGTCACCATTCTCAAGGAGGACATTGAGAAACAAGACCGAGAGCTCAAGGGCCTAGAATCCGAGCGCGACAAGTGGGAAAAGATTGCAAGCGACAGCCGGGCCTACGCGGACGGCGCGGACGCGGCTGGCACGAGGGCCGGCCAAGAGAGGGCCGTGGCGACTGCCCGCGAGATGGACGCCCTGAAGAAGGACATTGAAGGCCTGCAATCGGCTGTGCGGTTCCTGCGAGAGGACAGCCGCCGGGCGCGAGTGACGGAACAGCACAGTTACGACTGGTTGGCAGAGCCGCTCAGGAAACCGACAAGTAGACGCGAGCAGCGCAAAGCACTCGTCGTCGCCGAGGGCAAGGACGTCCTAGGCGAACTCGTGAGGATGGCCACGACGTCCACCGTCTTTGACTTTGGCGCACTGCCCAAGGACAAGCTCGCGTGGAAGCCTGCCAAGTCGACGCCTCAGTACCTCGCCGCCAAACAGATGGAAGACTTTGCCGCCTGGGACACCTGGCACCGCTCTGTTCTGAGGAAGTCATCCATGTTGCGCGCGCCCGATGCCGGCACGGCCCGTCCTCGGAATCCAGCCGCGCAGCTGCAAATACGACTCCCCGGGCCGGACGGCAAGATGAAGACTGCGCCCGCGCTTGGCCGTGACGTCCAAGTCGTGGGGTCCCGGGAATGGGAGGCACTACAGAGCAGCAGGATTGCCGTCTAGTCCAGATGGCGCAGACGGCATTCGGCTGAAAGACCTGCGTGGCGTGCCAGGTCATCCCGTGTACCCCCTTTTTCTGTTGTACTTGTATATACCATGTGACTATCCGAGCTCCGATGCGCCGGAGACGTTTGTGTTTTGCACATGTGTCATCGCCCCTGCGTGCGGCAGCCTGTCATGTTTGTACGCATTGTATTCTATATTGTAGAGTCGAGCGATTTCAATTTTACGACAGAGACGCCCTGTAACTAGAATCCCCAAGCGGAGGTCCCGTTGGGTTGACTACATGACGCATGACAAGATGCAATATCAAGACACTTTGCCGTCAAGCTTCGCGGGACATGACTCGCCGCAGTGGCAAACCCAGTGGTATCCAAAATATTCCGCCCAGACGGACAAATGCCGCACAAGATCAGTCCATTAACTCAACTCACAATGCCGTCCAACAAAGGACCAAACCATGCAGGCCACACAAAAGGATGGGACGGACTATGCAGCACTGTCAACGCATCTATTCCTACTGCAACCTCTCTAGCCTCCGAATATATATCTAAGAAGAAAGAAAGAAAGAAAGAAAAAAAGCCAAAGACATGAAAAGAAAAGACACCCAAGGCAACGACACCTGCCCCCTGTTTTCCCAGTCGCGGCCCTCCTCTTCATTTTTCTCTTCTTCTCGTCATAACTTTATACGTGACCCAGACTAGGGAATGAAAATAATCTAACAACCCAAATGTCCTTTATCTATGTTTCCGACACAGGCATAAAAAAAAAAAAAGGAAAAAAGAAACAAAAAGAGGGAAGTGAAAGCAGGCTCTAGTGCCTTGACATGCGTACAAAGAGAAATGTATGAATCCAGACACAAGATTGTGGACAAACACTGCAAAATATCCATGCTCCTTGTCTGCTTCTGTTTCTTTTATATCCAAGAGCGACATTTTGAAACAACGTCAATGGCCCAATATGCAAAAAGCCCACAAGATCAAATCCAATGTCAATAATGGTGGCGCAAAGAAAATATACAAAACAAGGGGTGAATGACATGGTAGAAGCTGTAGAGTCGGGCTATGCACTGTGACCTGTTCTAGCGTGGAGTAAGAGAACTCTTGCCAGGCCCCAAATTGCGCTTTAGTTTGCTGAGCTCTTCTTCCAACTTGCGGTACTTGAGGCGTTCCTCCTGTACAACTGTTAGTATGCGAACACCCCCCCCCCCTGCCGACTACGAGTGTGGTTTGTACGCACCTTTAGGTCATCCTGGAACCTCTTTCGTTCTTCCCTCATCGTCGCCCGGAACCGCTCGCTCAGCACTGATGCGCCAGCTCCTGGCCTGGACCCATCGCTTGGAGTCCTGAGTCGCTCGTTGTCCAGGTCCTCCTGTAGTTTTGCCATCTTCTCTTGCATATTATGCAGCTCCTCTTTGAGCTTGTCCTTGACTCTTAGAGCGTCGTCCAACTCGCCTGTTAATCCAACAGATTCGCTGGTGATCCTCTGACACTCGTCTGTCATGCCCTGAAGCTCCTTCCTGAGTTCTTGGTCCTTTCTTCTGAGTTCGTCGATGTCTCCTTGAAGCCTCTTGATCTCCTCCTTGAGTTTGTCCATCTTGCCGTCCTCCCTCAAGGCTGCGACATCCGCTGCACGCTCTGCACGGGACCCATAAGCACCGTCTAGTTCGGCTTTGGCAACAGTTAAATCGAGTTTCAGATCAACCATTTCTGATTCCAGGTCGTCCACCTTTCTTTTTGTGTCACTAATTTCCTGTTTCTTGGCCGACAGTTCAACCCGCAGGCTTTGGACGGCTGTCTCTGCCGCAATCTTTCCTTGGGTAAGCTCTTCGATCTGAGCATTGACTGTGGCGAGTTTGCTTTCGGACCCTTGGTTTCCGGACTCTGCAGCTGCTAAGCTGGTTTGAGTAGCCTCGAGGCCCTGCTCGAGTTGGGTGATTTGAGCCTTGCACGCTTCAAGTTCTAGCGTGACAGCTTCAGAGCGGTCTGCGGCCTCCCTGGCCTTCTCAAAGTCGGACATCATGGTGGAGAGCTTTTCTTCAGCGTCCTTGCGGCTCTTTTCAGCGACGTTGAACTGCTGTCTGGCTTCCTCGAGATCCCTCTGTTTGCGCTCCAGCTCCTTGTCTTTTTCGCCGTCCGACTTGTTGAGCTCCCGCTGCTGCCTAATCTGTCGCTTGAGGACATACTTCTGGTCTCTCAGAGTAATGGCTTGCGCATGGATGCGCTGCACCCTGTCAACGAACGACCCCAAAGAATACGACTCCACAGTGTCAAAGTCTTCATCATCAGACATATCGTCCTCTGTGATGCCTTTCTCGATCTGGCTTCTCTTGCGGTCATCCATGCGTTCTTTGGCTTCCGCGAAGCCCGTCTGCATCGAAACCCACAAATTAGCTAACATGGGGCCGGCATCATCGTGTGCCTTGGATGGAGAGTTGGCGCGTGCGACGTGGGAGTCGACAGATCGAATTGAATCTTCCAGGTATGACATTTGACCGTTGACATCCGAGTCGAGTGGTAGCTGTGTTGGCGTGTAATGAGGATCAGACGTCATAAGGAGATCTCGTAACTGAAGATTCATGGCCTCGAGACGCTCTCCCATTCCAATTCCACCCGCGAATGTGTCTTGCTCGGCCTGAACGGCAACTAGACCACTCTCGAGATACTCAAGCTGAGCATTGAGCAAGTCTGCGATTTTGAAGTCTGGGGTTGTAGATACCTGAGGCGGCTCATCATATCCTTGGTTGATCTCTGGATTAAATCGGACAATGGTGTCTCGCATGGACACATTGAGCCTTCGAAGCCGTTTCAACAGGCCATCAGTTTGAGACCGTAAGTATGAATTCTCCTCGCGCATACGATCCAGTTCCACCCTAAGCTGATTCTGCTCACGAACTGGAGACTTGAGAGGAATCTCAATAGCATTCTTTCTTGGTCGATCAACTCCATCGAGATGGTAAGCGCTCGGGTCATCGAAGTATGTGTCATCGCCAGCCTGATCGAGACTATTTCTGCCGTGCGAGTAGGTATATAGGCTTTCGGGGCTTCCGGGGATACCGTTCAAAGGCTGTCCATTTTGAGGTGCATTCTTTTTTCTGCTGGCCTTGTGAGTTAGTTGGAGGATGGCAGCGGTATGCTCGACGATTTTCCGATGGGGAATCAACAGTCGCTTTTCCAGATTGAGCAATTCCGCAGCTAGCTCGTCGCACTTGCGCTCATTCTCAATTCTCTCGCGTTCAGCTTCTCGGTTGTGCGGCTCGTCATTTTGACTGAGGGCGTTGAGTCGAGCCATGGACGCCGTGGCATCTCGATATTTGGATTGTATGGCGAGGTTGGATCTCGTGGTCTCTACACGCTGGGCGAGGAGCGCAGCTTGCTTTTTCAGTTCGTCCACTTCTTCCTGTGACAAGATCTCGTATCCCCTGCTATCCGAAAGAGCCGTCTCGGTGAGCAAGTGGACTTGGATTGGATCTTTCAAGTCGACGCGTGCTGACCGCGGTGTTGAATTCGGGTCCGGTGCCTACAGTGCGTTAGCACCATGTCCTCACGAGTGTTTCCCCAGGGAAGTCATGGATACGGGCACAAGTCTCGGGCCCTCTCCCGACTTCTTACTTTGTACTGCGGCACAACCTGCGCGAATTCAGTCGGATTGCCATCCTGTGCATATGCTTGGGGTTTGTTGGCAGGATTCGAATTCTGTGATGACAGGCTTGCGGCACCGTAGTCATATGGGGTTCTACCCGTCGGGTAGTAGCCGTTCATAGTATCAACCGGTTTGTTTTAATACACCAGTCCGCGGATAATTGATTCATGAGCACATTGGGAGAGGAGGACAAAGAAAAGATGAGAGGAGGTCGGGTTGCGGGAACAAGAGAAGCCGCGCTAAATCGCCATGGAGTTCGATGTTTTTCGGTTGCTGCGAGGTAGACAGGGGAAGAGCTCTGGTGTGTTCTGTTGATAGCAAGTCGCGGTACTCCGTAGCTGTGTTATGGGAAAACCAGAGACAGGTCGAGGCACAGAGATGGGAGGCAAGACGCTAAATACCTTCCTTGTCAGCAGCAATGCAAGGTCTAACTAAGCACAGGTGCAGGATGATCCAGAGAGAGAGACAGGGAGAGAAGGGGAACCGAAAGAGTTGAATTTTTTAAAGAAAAAAAAAACAAATTAAAGGGCCGACAAAGGTGGTGATGGTACGTACAGGTAAGCAAGGAGAGAAGCGCAGGATGGCAGGAAAGGGCCGTGGCACGATGATTCGGGGCTGGGAGGTTGGACTCGAGCCTCGGGGAAGTTGGGGTTGGCATTTGGAAAAGGAGGGTGTCAAAAGCGAAGCAAAAAGGTGGTGTCCAGATTGGGCCAGGAGCCACACGATAGGCGGGCGTGCGGCTGGAAGAGGGGGCCCTGGGGACGGAGACCTGGGGACCTGGGGACCTGCAGGGGCCGGCCGGAAACAGCACAGCAGCTGATGATGGCTGATGACGGGCTGACCAGACGGGCCAATTGACGTAAGCAGCCCAGCCGACCATGCCAGTTGCTGCTTTCCTTTTCCAGATCTACATTTTCACTCCCCTCCATGTCCAGACTCCAGACCCTCGACAACCAAGCTATTCGAGACACTGATGGCCTTCTCTCTCAGACGCCTCTCGCTACGATATGGAGAGAATGAACCCTGCGTCTCGCCGGCCCAAGACCTTGACCCGGTGGGCAAACCAAAAAAAAAGGTCAATCGACGGTGTTTCTACCCGAGACGAGCACATTCCCCTCTCTGGCCATCAACCAGCTGTGCAAAGGAATGCGCAAATTCTCCCCTGTCGCTTACTCTGCGCCGCATCCAGTCATTTACAATTCGGGCCACGCTCTCCCGCTCCCCAGCCTGGTCCTGTGTTTTTTGCCGCCATGCTGTTTGCCTTGCCAAGGCACGGAAGATAAGCTTGGTGACGCCGTGGACAAATGCCGGGCTCAAACGCCTGTAATGCTACACGTCTCTGTCCGTTGCAACGTCGCTCCGTCGCGTCATCAGCAAGATTCAATGACTCTCGGCATCGATGCTCGATTTGGCACAGAAGTCTGCTTTGGAGCGTGAAAAAATTCCCTGTTGTTTTCCCAGAATCCCGAATCTACAGCCGCGTAATTACTGCTCCAAGCAACGTTACTTCATACCCGTACTCCGTACATTTTATGTTTGTCCAATGGTCCGGCAGCCACAATTGCTAGGTGACTGATTTGTGCCCAGCCACGCGGAGTACCGGCTGAAGTGTTTTGCGCATTGCCGCCTTGCAGTCGTCTACTGACGCGTTGATAAAATGCCACGAGCATCATTGTGGAATCAGCCTGTGTCTGCTCAAAGGGTCCATTGCCGGGCGTGGCTTGCTGTTACGAGGGAATGGCGCTCGAGTAAGATGCGTGGCCCATGGCAGAGTTATGTTTGATTGAGGATGCAAAGTGGCTTGCCAACTTTTGCAGTAAAACACGAAATTCGATCTACATGTCATCATCGTCGCATTCTATTCTATAAAGCCTCCCGAAACTGGTCTACAATCTGCTGCCCCATGGTTCGTCTTCGTTCTGCGTGCTGGCCGTCAGAGGCCGGAAGACTAGAAGACACGCCAGTGGCCGAGCCGTTTTCTCCTTCCAGACGTCGGCGCAAACCCTCAAACTCGGCACCACGTCTGTGAGAGCGAAGTCCCACCATCCACCCTGGCAGTCGCCACGTCACCAGGGAGGCAGGTATCAGGCCTCCCCGCCAAGCGTTTCCCACCGCCCAGCCAACAAAGGCACCGAGCACCGAGCCGGGCCATTCTAGCAAGGACAAATGAAGAGCAATAGCGTACTGGTACGATTTGTCAGACAAGGTAAGACCAGACGAGTCGCTCGATTGGATGTTTTGTGACGTTGCCACTCGGTATTTGTACACATGGGGAACCATGGAGTGGTACTGGGCCAGTAGGGCAAAGACGATTGGGGTTGGGCCGGCAGGCATGTAGTTGAAGAAGCCTGCTGAAAGTGGCCGCAAGACGCCCATGAGGAGGGGAGGAATGATGGCGGTGAAGAGGGAACAGACGACGACGAATGACTGATGACGCTGTTAGACTAGACTTGATGCAACGACATGGTGCTTTTGGTGACTGGCGCTACGTATAACTACTCACGGCGTATTTCCTCGACCCCCACATGCGCTCAACGACTCGTAGGTTATACAGCGACATGGCTGCAAACAGCACCTCGGTCGAGTTGGTATAGCACAGTTGATAGGCGAGCAACCTCCAAAATTGTCTATACTTCCACAAGTGTGTGTCGATGGAGATGTAGAAGTAGTGCTTGACGTCGAGCATGCTGGCGCCGATGGAGGTGGCGACGAGTCCGAGGACCAGCAGTCTGGTGACGGGGGCGTTTGTGAAGGTCATTGTAAGTAACGTTTGGCCGTGGCCGTGTGATGTTTGTTGCAACAGGAGCTCTCTGCTCTGCTCGACGTGACGTGACGAGACGAGACGAGACCAGACGAGACGAGGGCGCCGAGCGACTCAGTTGTCGGCGGTCGCAATCGAGATTGTGAGGCGGTGACCCGTTTAAGCCGAGGGTGCAATGGTGGGAGACAAGGCCCGTCGCACGACTCTGCGCGCATGCCGTCACCGTCACGGACTCTCAGTGATGGCTTGGGGTGGAAGTTGTTTGCTGGCAAGCGAACATTGACATTGGACAGGCCGAGACACGTGGGATGTGACCGTCACGTGCCACGCGAAAGCGGACAACCATGGAATCCGAGAAGCGATTTGGTGCATGTGTGGATTGTATTCTTGTACAAAAAAATAGACAGGACAATGGTTAATGAGCTGGACCGATTGGCATTTGCAGGAAGCATGTTATCGCATGGCTGTGTGTCTGTTGAGCATTGACGATTGGTGGTGGTGCAGGTAGCATCTTGTTTGTTATTTACAACGATGAAGTCCATGTGACTGCTGGATTCTCCGTACTGCCCAAGAACTTCTTAGCTACCTGCTACGTAGGTACCTAACCTACCTACTTACCTGGTACCTAGGCACGCGCGCGGTCCCTGTTTCTGAGGACAGCAGAACTATCGCAAGACAGGCCAGAAATTGTCATGAGCTGGTCAAAAGTCTGATCAGCTGTCTTGTAACTAACTAATAGCTGACGAGGCTGGAAGTACGTACGGAGTACTTGGCTTACCTTGAAGTAGCTATACCTTCAAGCACTGAAGTACTTGGGCACCGGGCAGGTAGTCGGTACGGTAGTACTGGCCATTGTCAAGCCGCGACCTGCCTGGGGCTCGGTGCACAGTTCACACCAACAAATTGACGAATCCACCATCACACATCACATTTGGACCTGCGGAGCACGCCTCTTCTCCTCGTGACTATTCTACCTTGATATGCATACATCCCCATTGATGCTTCGGGAAGCCAAGACTTGATTCAACCTTGTCCCCCATATCCCACCGTCTTCCTTGGCCAATAAACCGAGCCCACATCCGACCGTCACATCCTCAATCAACAAGCCGGCTAGCTCAGTCACGAAATGACTAGGCCATTCTCTGCATCTTGAGCAATTCTCCAGCTGATTCGTCTTGCGACTCGCACCGGCAAACTGTTGCTCCACCACGAGCGGTACATTGATACATTTCCAACACCTCTCGAAGCGACCGACCTACCGCCAGGCAACACCAGTTTGCTTGCCGGCTGCCGTGTACATCTTGGGACTTCCCATCCAGATAGCCATCCATCTACGGATTCGACTGCCCTTTGGTCTGGGGCGTGAAAAGTGTAGCCCATGAATTGGCCCAGTCCATGATAAAAAACAGGACACGGGCATCGTCAGGGCCTTTTCGTGCCCGCCTCAAAACCAGGCACCATGCCCTTGGCCAATGTCGGCTCCATTGTCTTGCACCATATCGTCTTTCTCACACACCTGGTTTATATTAACCTCGCCTTCTCCCATGCCGAGCCGAGCCTCCTTGTCATCTTCTATTTCATCTCCAAGCTTTTGGCTCGAAGACCCGAGGATCTGGATCCGCCAACATGGCCTCCAACCACGCCCAAGTGGTGAGCGATACCAATACGCCCGGCAACTCCCATGGGTGCGGGCACGAGACCCCCGATGATGGGGGCCAGCTTGGCCTGTGTAATTCGCCTTGGACAGCCCCAGCCCCAGTCGGTGGCTCCAACAACGTGTTCGGCGCCGACGGCCCAGTCGGTTGTCTCACACCCATTCAGCTTTGGGAGATGCGTTCCATCCACGTGGTAAAGTATCTCTCAAAACCGGATAGCATGCTATCAATGGACCTACTTTGCAATGGTATGATATAAGGAAACACCCACATCTGTCGTCTCGCTAATCACGCCTGTAGACAATGGCTGCGGTTGGCATAGCCAATGTACTTCATTATGGTGAGAAATTCCAGGAGGAGGCCCCAGAATGAAACAAGCGCTAAGCTGGCCACAGCATACCATCAAGCGGACTGGGTCGTCGTTGTCGGCGTCTCGTTTGTGCCCAGAATATCCTTCTTTTCCTTTTGAATTATATTTTCATCTCTTTACGTGTCTATATGCGCACTGGAAGCTGCTCGTCCACCGACCAAGTCGAACGGCGATTGTATGCTTGGACTTTCAACTTCTATATCCCTCAGTATCAAAGCCACACTGACACACGAAAGTTTGTCTCGTGAGCTTGCCCGACCTCCGTAGCTTGGCTCGAACTTACGAGAGCATAGCCGCCATAATTTTCATAAATATATGCCAATTCGGCGTTCTCCATTGTGGAGCTTGGCTACTGCGAGCTATGGACGTCTTGTTTGAATCTACACTGGCTTCGGTGCGGTAGCCAGCACTAGTCTGTACCTCATCCTGTGGACAACCTTGTACGATTCCAACGTCAGCACATAGAACGATAGTTTCTAATACGAAGACAGGGAACCTTCCGTTCACGCCATGACGCCTGCATGGGTGTTTCCTGTGTATCCGCTTCTTTCGACCGGCCCTTTCGGCGCAAACCTCATTGCTGCAGGGGAAACGTCGGGACACCACCCGTTTATAGAGATCGCCGCTGTTGCCCTTTGCGAAACAACAACACAAGGAACAAGGTGTGTGATTGCTTTTATGATCTCTGCGGCCTTGTCTCATGACCCAGAAGCTACCACAAAACATGCAACGGTCAGGAGGTATAGGTCAACAACTCGGGTCATCAAAGACGTACGCTAACTGCTCAGTTTATATTCATTGGACCGTTTGGACTCACCGCTACCAGTGTTGGTACGTCGATGCCCGATCAGTACATTTAATTGTGCGTCCCTACTTGTAGCCCTTTGGCTGTGGGGAGTCACTGGGGACTGTCCATGTGGTTTCTCCTAGTGTCTTTCGGGTCTCTGTGGAAATTCACGCGTCAGCCATCCTTGTGCATTACCCGCCTCACATGTTGCACAGGTCGTGGCCACAGAGGTCATGGGCGACAAGTTCAAAAGCAATGGCTTGCATCTATTCGGTGCCATTGCGGCAATAATCCTCATCATAATTTGGCTAGGCGTATTTGTGAAAATACTGCACAGTTCAAGGGACAGCAAGCTGCTCTGGCCAGAGGACGATGTCTAGTCCGCCAACTCGCAGAGCCAGCGGCTTCCCCCGCCCTGATACATCACTGTCACGTTCTGGGCCCATATCTGGCGTTTAGGTCGGACAAGGGGTACCCAGGAAATTTGGCGTAATATGAATTCAATCGAGTGGCTAGGATTTTCGAAATTTCATTATTGGGAAACTGTTACAAGGATGACCGATCCTCGGTTTACCTGCGTCCTAGTCCATCCGTAGAGCTAAAAATCACAAAGCTCTTCCGCTCTAGTTCTGTTTTAATTCGCTGCAATACACACGCTGACCCCGCGTCACATGCGCCGGACAAGCCGTGAACACTTGTGTCATGCAAAAAGCAAAGAAGCTGCCCGAGTCAATTACAGCTTGGGCCGGGGCTTGGCTGTCTCGGCAGTAGCATCGAGATTTATCGTAACCTCGCCTGTTTTGGGGCCGTCTCCAAAGAAAATCACCTGGACTGTCAAGTCGTCCCTTGGCTGAGTTAGTACTACTGATGGCGCGTGATGGAAATGTTTTGCCACGGAGAGAGAGGAGGAGAAACGTACCGGTATCTTCTGGAAAAGGGAGACGGAAGAGTGAGCAGAGCCCTCACCTGCTCGTCGTTGTTGCCGCCCAACGCATTCCTGACCAGGTGCGTAGCCACGTTTTTGTCCTTGACGATGAAGCGGTCTTTGGCGTCGGGGTTGATGCCCCACTGCTGGAGACGGATGGGCGCCCGCTGGCCGTCGCTTCCTTCCGTCTTGGACTGCTCCACGGGGAGCGGCTTGCTCTGCGACCCAAAGATCTTGGACCACGCCGCTTCGAACTGGGACCGTGACGACGGGCCGGATGACGAGGCGGCCTGGTTTTCTATCCATTGGCCCACGAGGCCGACGACTTCTTCGTTGGTGAGCATCTCCCAGAGGCCGTCGGTGGCGAGGACAAGGAAGTCGCCCTTTTCGGGGCTGACTTTGGTGGTGGTGACGACGGGCTCGGCGGTGACGTAGGGCGGCGTTTTGAGCATGGCGGAGGGGCTGCGGCCGAAGAAGGACGTGCGCAGCTTGCCGGCCACGTCGCGGGACCACTTGTAGACGGCGTCGCCAAAGGCCCGGGTCGGCTCGAGGCCGCCGAGGACGCGGCCGTTGCGGACGACGCCGTCCTCGCCGGGGTGCTCCTTGCGGATGCGTGCGGCCTCGCCGGGATTGCCACCCGTCTGGTCCTCGGAGAGTGCGGTGGCGGTCCATTTGCCGGACTCTGAGCGGCGGCCAAGGACGGCGCGCGAGTCGCCGGTGCAGGCTACGCGTAGGAGGTTGCTGCGGCTGTCGTAGAAGGAGAGGAGGGCGCAGGAGCCCGAGAGGGCGGGCTGGAGGAGCTCGGCGGCCACGGCCTTGGAGCTGGCCTTGAAGACCTTTTCTACGCTCTTGTGGACGATTTCGTCGTCGAGGCGGTTGAAGCCCGTTTTGATGGCCGAGTCGATGGCTTCGTTGGTAGGGGGGCCGCTTTTGGAGGATTTGTACGTCTCGTTGAGTTCGCGGGCGACGTAGTTGATGAGACTTTCGCGAAGAGTTGCTGACGTTGTCCAGCCGCTGGGGAAGCATCAGTACATGGATCAAGGGGACAAAATAATAACAATAACAGCAATAGTGAGAATGACCATGAAAATTGGGTATATATTCCGGGCAGGATTAACAGGCTAATGGGCAGACTCACGAATGACCGTCAAAGACACCCCAGAACATCCAGTCGCTGCTCGTTCCGTCGACACCAGCAGACCGGCTGGGAACCTGGACAATCTTCTCGGCATGGTCGTCCTCGATAGGATCATTACTCGGCAACTGGACGAGATCGTACCTCGTCACACCCCGTCCCCTGCTCACAGAGAATGACTGCTCCAGCGCCCTCAACTTCTCGGTAGCCTGCTCCGGGGTCAACATCTCGACAATCCGACGGCCGTCGACCGTGGGCTTTAGGATAGGCCCTTCCCCCACAATGGTGCCTTGTCGGAGCTCGTCTGCGCCGACAACGAGAACAGTCCTGGTCGGCAGGGCATCGCTCGCGCCCTGGGTGGAAGTAAAGCTTCGCGCGACGAAGGGGCTCCCGGGAACGCTGCCTGTCGAGTTGTACGAGTACCAGGCGCCGTATCCAACGACAATACCGGAGATTAAGGCGGCGGGCAAGCGGCGGA
Source organism: Metarhizium album ARSEF 1941 (assembly GCF_000804445.1). Taxonomy (NCBI): domain Eukaryota; kingdom Fungi; phylum Ascomycota; class Sordariomycetes; order Hypocreales; family Clavicipitaceae; genus Metarhizium; species Metarhizium album. Next base: position 3,374,636 of record NW_024467575.1, read on the forward strand.
AGTACATGGAGGATCTCAGAGGCTCATTAGCAGCGGGCTGGCGATGAGCGGCTTGGCTGGCGGCGAAGAGGGCTCGGCGGGATGTTCGTGAGGCACGGGAGAGGTTGCGGACGGCACTGGAGCAAGTGAATGTCGTCCGGAACGCTCTCAGGGCTGCCCGGTGCATCGGGGCGGCGGTGATGGAGATGGGGCGATGGAGAGACGTCCGGTGTCGCAAGCTGGCTGCGAGAATCGAATGTCGAGACCACCCAGTCGTGCGAACGGTGCAGGCTGCGACGGTGGCTGGCCGACAAAATGATGAAGGCACGGCTCCTCGATGGATCGATTGATGGGGGATGATGAGAGAGGGCAGACAGAGCAGATGGGGGCGCAGGAGGTGGCGGCGGGAGTTGACGAGAGATCATTCACGTACACTGTACACAGGGAATGCCGGCACGGAATTGGCGGAGCAGCGTGCCAGCATACTTGCTTAAGTAGGTAGGTACCTAGGTACCTTAAGTAGGTAGGTAGGTACTTAGGTACTCCGCACTCTCCACTAAAGTATCTATGTAACTACGTAGTACTTACAGTATACGCAGCTCCAAACCCCAAATCTCAACTACCTGCCGTTGGAATTTGGCGTCGTCCAAGCCCAGCCCGCAGCACGACCAATCCAGACGACAATATGATCTCGACAAACACAATGGTATCTAGAAATAATGACAGTAATAATGTACTCACGCCGAGTGTTGTCTGAGCTACACGCGCAGCGCAATGACACCCTCAAATCCAAGCGTCCCGAGCCGCATGCAAGCAGCTCGCTTCCGCATATCAGATCAGATCCCGCCGCCCCCGCATCTCATGTTCCCATCCCGACCCGACCCCGACCCAATTCCATACCCTCTCTGCCCAATCTTGCCGGATCATCAACAACAGTCCAAAAGAAAAAAAAAAGAATGGCTCAGCCGGAGCCGTCCCTCCCGGGGGCCGACCGCATCCGCTCCCTCAAAAACGAAGACTCAATATATCAAGCCTTTGACGCCTATCCCTGGACAAAAGACACGACCTTCCTCGTACGCGTCCTGATCTCGTCCTCCCCCCCAGCTCCCCCAGCTCCCCCAGCTAACGCCGCCAGTCCGGTCTGTCCGCCATCCTCGGGCCCCCAAACACATCCGGCTCCCCCCCCGACATGGCCGTCCACGCCCGCATCTTCTACTACGCCCAGCGCATAGGCGTCCATATCGACTTCGCCAAGTACAAAGACTGGCTGTCCAGACACCCCGACCACAAACCGCCCCAGCTTCTACCACAGGAATACCGCTCCGCGCCAGCAGCCTCACCCTCTGAACCTCTGCTTCCCTGGCAACAGGCTGCCCCCAGGGCCGACCTGTACGTGGACCGTACGGCCGCAGCCGAGAACGCTTCTGGAAATGAGCCGAGCTACCCGATGGGTTTTGCCGAGATGCTCAAGCTCTTGCAGGAGGGGAAACCTATTCCCGGCATCAAGCAGATTCCCAATACTGTTGTCAGGGATCCCGTAAGTCTTAGCTTTCTCCTTCTCCTTCTCCTTCTCCTTCTCCTTCTCCTTCTCCTCCTCCTCCATCTAGCGCTCCCTATCTGTACAGAAAACCAGTCTAATCATTCATCACAGTCGGTGAAACCCATTGGTTCTCGAGCGGCTCCCAAGAAGCCTTGGGAAAGGGGCACGACGCATATTACCACAGAAGTGAATCTTCCCAAAGCTCTTGACAGAGAGTTTCCCCAGCTCGACACCGAATCTGCCGAAGCAACTTCGGCAGCTGATGCCGTCGCATCTTAATCTTCCACATTATTGCGCGCTTTCTTTTTCTTTATTTCCTTCTGTTTTATTCCCATCTCCTGTTCAAGCATTCATTTGCATCTTGATAGGGCGTTACTGCTCCCGGCTTTCTTGTTCATGTGGTCTCAATGGCCCCCATCAATGGACATGAGTTCAAAGTCGAGGCAAATTTCCTTGAATCCCACTTAGAATCACTTGTCATGGGTATAATACGTGCCTACAGGGAAACACCAGCATCTTTGTTATCCTTCAAGCTTCGTCCATTATTCGCACTACTGCACTGCTGCAGCAGCTCAGACACACCAGGCCAAAGGTTGTAAAGCAAAATTCTTATATTATGCAAAGGCGATAATGACTTCAAGATCCGACTACACACACACAAAGGTTCGCCTAACGATATGCCCCTGCAAATCGTGGCCCAGGACCCATACGACCACCCATACCAGGCCCAACTCCAGGCCCGGGCCGCGTAGTGACGGCGTGATTGGTGCAAAGCATGCCAACTCGGGATCCAAACTTGGAGCCCCGGAGAGAAACCATATGCTTTCGAATGTGGGCCGCCACCATCTCGCGGTGCTGAGGTGTAGCATTGTTAAGAATCCATTGCACAAGATAATTGCCATACTGGTCACTCGCAATGTCAATCAGCGGGATGCGAGTCCGGTCCAAGCGCCCTTCACAGACACGGTCCAGATAACGACCCAAGAACTCACTGTTCCCAATCTTCAAGCACTTCTCCACCACCTTGGAAGCAAATTGATCAGTGCTATACTCGGCAGCGTAACGAATGACGTGGTCAACAGCCCTACCACGGTCCGGTGGCGCGCCGTGCTCGCAGATGTGCTGGATGCACCAGTTTCCGAATTGCCCATGCGCAACAATGTCGATGTTGGCAAGGACTTCCTCGATGCAGGGACGCTACCAGACAGTTAGCCAAGACGATTGTGAGGGATCCTCGTTGAGCTCCTCAAAGACACTGACCTTGTCTTCCTCCAAACAATTCTCAAAGATATTTTGAACAACCAAGCTACCAGTTTCCCCCAGAGCTACTTCGTGCCACATTCCGCGCAAAGCTTCATTAACGTATTTCATGATTTGAGGTGGAGATTCAGTCCATCGAAGCTCAAAGAGCTTCTGCCATACATGACAAGCATATCGATGTATAACTGTTTCAGGGATGCGGCGGAGAAGCTCGTGGACCATGATTGCCTTGTACTCTTCGGGGACCGAATCAAATGCCTTTTGAACGACATGACACCCAAAGGGGTCCATGGACAAGTTGAGAGTATTGCCACGGATAGCCTGGGCAATCTTAATCACCTGCTCAGGGGTTCCGTGCTCAAAGCATCTCTGAACTAAGAAATTGCCAAATCTGTTTACCATCAGAGGATAAGCCTGGGCCACAATGGCCTCAACAATGTCGTATTTCTGGTCCGGTGTGCCAACTTTTAGCTTTTGCTGTAAGAATATGGAGGCTTGCTGATCATTATTGCACACAATCTTATCGACTATGTATTTCCAATTGCACGTCACATTACGATCGAGAAGACGACGATAGTTAAGAGGTTCAGTTGGGGGCAAATAGGTTGGGCCCTCGGTTGGAAGCCCCTTCGGTCAGGATTAACAGGTGATGTGAGAGAATGCACGGACATGGCTTTGTACTTACTTCGTTCTTCCAGTGGGTCTTGGATGTAAATTCGGACGCATGAGGAGACAGCGGAGTTCCGACGGGCTGTTGCTGATACCCAGCATAACCCCCCATGCCCATGGCACCCAGTCCAGGGGGCGGGTGCATGTTTGCAGAGCCCATCGGGCCTCCCATTGCTTCAAATTGAGCCATTGGTCCATTCAAATGGCTGTAACCAATATTGCTGAAGTGGTGGGAGTTGGTGGCGCGATGATCGTACCGGTTTGATCGCCTGGTGACGGACTGGCGCATCACAAGATCTGGATCGGGGCTAAGGCGATCCCCACGATATCCTTCCATCGTGGGATAGGACGAACTCGTGTCAGTGAAGCTCTGGTTGAAGCCTCGTCCTCCCAGCCAGGTTCCTGGCTGTGGCTCAGCTGCGGCTCCTTGAAGAGCGCCACCAGCAAATGACCCTTTGGTGGTTCCCCAAATGCCCTTAGTGCGAGCGAAGGTAGTGGTAGACATGGCTTCGCTGGTATCTGAATGATCGTCATCCATTGCCATCCAGGCACTGTCACGAGCGGCTGTGCCCATGCCTCGAGCTGTGTTGATCGCTTGCAGATCCGGTTCAGCCTTGATTGTGCGGATGGACAATTCTTGATCCAACTTGGATATTTTGTTCTGCGCCTGTGCCAACTGAAGCTTTAAGCGAAGGACTTCGTCAGAGTCGGCGCGACCTTCCTCGAGAGTAGCACTGGCTGGGCGGGTGCTTGGTGCAGTAGACGAGAAACCCTCCGTGGCCGGTGTGATTGGGAGGGAATTGCTGGAGGATGTGTGTCCAGGGAGTCGCTGGCACATGTTTCCATCGTCATCTCCGGATTTGAGTGCCTCGTTCTGCTGGCTGAGCACGGCTTGCTGTTCCGACAGTCTTGCCAAAAGCTTGTCCATGGGATAAGCCTCGCTCATGTTGGAGGACCCTTCGATTGCCGACTGCTATATTTTGTCTCGTCAGTGATTTGGCAGATAATGACAGTGGAATATGATGAGCTTGCCTTGGGAACGGCTTGGTTAACTAGCTTCGACGTGGCAAGCACAGTGATATTCTTCTGGCCAGCAGTAGCGAACGATGTGTTGTCCTGCAGACCACATCAGAAGTGTCCACAGCTGTGAAGGAAACTCGGGTGAATAGGACGAGGCTCGGAGGAAGACGCCTCACAAGGATGAAGACAACAAGAAGGGTTACAAGATACTCACACCGGTTTGGCTCACAGGGGACGGTCGATCACCACATGTTCTCATGGGTTCTTCCTGGAAGGTGATGACTGGAATGCTGCCGCTTCGCTGAGGAGGTGAACCGCGAGATTCGGAAGAGGCCATATTGGAGACGTAGTGCAGCCACAACGCCGGAAAGTATCGAAAAGAAATAAATAACAACCGACTGTGCCTATTTTCGGAAGACACAGGCAATAAAGATTATGAAGATTTCACTCAAAAAAAAACAGACCTGTTAGATCGCAGACAGAGGTGACGTGGGAAAACCAAGACAGTGGTGCGAAGAAATCAGAAGAGATGAGGAACGAGAGGGAGAAGACGGAAGAAGATGCTGTGACGAAAGATGGCTGCAGGAATATGCTTAGATCGAAGGCGACGGTGAAAGAACGACCTGATAGATAAAATGGCAAGTGCCGGGCAGTGTTGAGATGACGTGGGTCATTTCCGGTACGCATATGAGAAGAGGAAAAGGCAAGATATAGGGCGGGAGAGGAGATGCTAGCGAGCGTCGTCGCTGGGGAGAGAGAGACGGAAGAAGCGTGGAAGAGAAGCAGAAGGGCAGGACGACGACCGACGAGGGAGCTCTGAGCCAGGCAGGCCAGCTAGTACCATTCGAAAGAGCCGCAGCTGCTGGCACCTGGCAAACCGATGCTGGCAGGTGCTCCAAGAAGAGCCAGTGAAGAGGAGCTCAAGCTACTCACTTGAGCACTTACTTACTCTACTTGGGTACTCAAGTAAGTACTTAGTAAGTAGGTACCTCTTATAGCAGAAAGAAGACTGAATGCAATCGCGCCCACCAGTCGCTTGCGCTGCGTCATAGAGCCCAACAAACGGCACACAGGAGCGACGACAGCGTGATTCGTGTCAATTGCCTTCAATGTACGTATCTTGTCGCTCAAACATACCTACTTAACTTACTCAGGGCCCAATCATGCCGCAACGAAATCTCTCGCGCTGTACATGCTATCTTTGGCCTGTCAGCGTCATACCTACCTAAGTACCTTGGTATCCATTTCCCTCACCAACATAGTCTACGCAGTGAATCTCTTGTTGCATTGCCTGGTGGTCCAATCCTCTTCACGCTTGTGTACCGTTGTTTTGTACGCGTCCCATCCAGGGAGTCATCCAAACACAAACTTGCGGACTCCACAAGCCGTCTAAAGAATATCGCAGTATTCGCTGACACGATGTTCAAGTCGGAAGGATAGCCCTTCTCTTCACCCCCTTGCACCATCCCCGGTTACTCCTCTGCGATACCGCCAGCCGGTCGTTTTATCGTTTCTTGCCTGGCTTCTCGGCTGCTCAACACGTTAGCATGAGCCCAGCCGTTACCCAAAGTCCGTACGTACCTGGAGCACCGCGTTTCTTCTTTGGCGCGCTCTTTCCACGCTGCTTCAACCTGGACATAATGGGTCAGAATCGTTTTCACTGCGGCCGCCGAGGCCGAGTCGTTTGTTCAGCATACTCTTCAATGTATTCAAAACGGTCTTCTTCGGCCTCATCCCACGTTGCTAGTACTGGTCCGAATTCGCGTTTCACGTCCTTGATTGTAGCAACTTTCCTCGGATAGTAGGCGGCGAGGGCTGGGCCTTTTAATCGCTGGCGCAGGACCTTGGTGCCCATGCGCATACCTTCTGGGTTGTATGTAGTGGCGAAGATTTGGCATTGTGCCTGAGGAAAGTCAGATAGGTAAGTAATTGCAGATGGGTCGAGCATTGTCGAACCTTCATTAAATCCAGTATCCGGGCTCGTGGTACACTCATCGTTGCATATTTGTAGTTGCTGATGCCATCAAGCAACTTTTTTGGTCTGAAAAGTGAGAGACGTCGGCAGGGAGCTTTGCCTGGTCTTTGCGACCCACTAATTACTTAGTTTGTTCAAAGGCTTTCTTTCCTTCAGACACCTTCAGAGATGGAATCGATTCACTGTTATGTTGCAGATATGTGGGCAAGTGAGTAATGAGGGTTCTAGCAATACTGAAAAAGCGTGAATGCCAAAAAAGAAGAAAAGACACATGCTCACGGAGTATAATAGCAGCTTATTCCCGTATACGTACTCCGTCCGTGTACATAACCATGCCGCTACGTCAAGCAGAACGCACGTGATTGACGGCCACTGATTGGCTACGCATTTCCATGTGGAGCCACCTCATATCTCTCTCACAGTTTGGCTTCAGACCCGATGAACTTCCAAAAGAACACGACCACCACTTTTTTGCTTTGGGAAAACATGAATAAAAGACCCGCGTCAGACAGTGCCGGCCAAGAGAGCAAGAGAACAAGATATAGTCCTCCTACCGATGACAATGCAGCACCAAAAACCACAGCACCTGGTCCCGTCCCGACCATGTTTGCTTTAACGCCCTGGGTTTCTTCAGAGATACCTTCAAATCTCCCTTCTATTCCCAAGATTTTCGATCGGGCTCTTGAAGCGACTGTTTTTCGTCATCCCGGTATAAGCGATCCCCTGCACAGCTATGAACGTCTCGAATGGTTGGGTGACGCCTACCTGGAATTGATGGCCTCCAGTTTGATCTATCAGACATTCACCTCCACTCCGTCTGGCAGATGTTCGCAGCTAAGAGAAATGTTGATTCGAAACAAAACTCTGGCGGAGTACTTTCGCGAGTACGGTTTAGACGCCAAGGCTCAGATACCAGGCGACCTGAAGAGGGATATTTCACACGGTCGAGGAAAGTCAAGTGACAAGGACATCATCAAGGTACAAGCCGACATGTTTGAGGCATATGTCGCCGCCGCTATCATTTCCGATCCTGAAAACGGCATGGCCAACACGTCATCCTGGCTCAAGTCGCTTTGGGCCAGGACCATCAAGCAGCATATCTTGGACAATGACAAAAATCGCAAGCTGGGCAGTCATGCCAGCTCCACCGCCGCGCAGGACGGCACCAAGGACATGGCCACCAGCAGCAATCTCACCGCCAAAGAGAGGCTGCGGTCAGAGATTGGGGTTAAAGGCATTCTTATTCGGTACGAGGACATGCCCAGGGTCGGCAAAGATAGGGACCTTGGCTTGCCTCTCTTCACGGTCGGCGTGTATCTGGATGGATGGGGCGAAAGCAACAAGCTCCTCGCCACCGGAACGGCTCTGGGCAAAAAAGAGGCGGCGCAAAAGGCCGCGCAAAACGCGCTGACAAATAAAAAGCTCATCAAGAAGTACGCGGCAAAGAAGGCTGCCTTGATGGAGGCTACCGCGGCCGCCGAAGAAGCTAACACGACGTCTTGATCTTGGGACGATGTCTCTGATGTATGTAGAATTTGCTTGTCACGATACCCATGCTGCTACTAGTCATTTGTACAATCGCAAATAGGGGAGTATCATACGAAAGAGCATACGGTGCGAGACACTCAGCGTGCCGAAAAGAAACCACTATCCATGCCTTTTTTCTCCCCGTCCGAATTTTAAAAAGTCCCTTCCCGTTATTCCCACGACACAATTTGCCAGATGGTTGCCTGCTACGATGAATACGGGCTGGCTTGTCTACAGCAAGCATAACAAATCTCGCTTCAACAGCACCACTCGGAGTGTTCATGGCATCATAGAGTCACAAACAATACAAACCAACTCCCATCTATCATCGGGGGCATTGGGGCGTCGGTGTGGGACCGCCGGTTGCCTGTAGCCGCTCTTCTCTTTGATGATTGAGCGCAAGCAAGCAAACGCCACCCCATGTATATGTTTTGCGTATAACCCTAACCCCCAGCCCCGTTCACATGTCTTTTATCACCGACGGACCGATGCGATCCTACTAGGCTGGTGTCACCATCAATATCCATTCCCCTGTACTGTAGCTCTTCCACTTAATGTCTCTCTCTCTCCCTTTTTTTTCCCCCCAGACTTTGTTCCTCCGCGCTGTGATGCGAGCCGGACACAGGCCGCTTCTCCTGAACAGAAATCCTGTAAACGGACCAATGAGGCATCGCCACATCCCGAACTAGGACCAATCAGGAGTGGTGGCTCCAGGGGCCTCGGCTGACCGTCATCAATCAATCAATCAATCAATCAATCAATCGAGTGACCGCCATCATCATCACCATCACCACCATCACCACCACCATCACCGCGACAGACGCAAATCGAGCAGCGCACCCTTCTCCTCGCATTCCGTCTCGATTACACACGCGACAGTACCAGACACATCGTCCTTTGCAGCGCGCAGGGCCTTGCTGTTCCGCCCGCCCGATTACCTCATCCTTCTTCCCCCTGTGCCGGTTCATTTGCGCGTCGACAGCAGCCGAATGGCATATCCAACCGTCACATTGACGAGCCGTCCAGACCACGCAACCGCCTAAGTAAACCGAGACACGCAAAACCAGGCATACAGCAAAGACACCTAGGTGTGGCAGACGCCGTGCCCGCGCTCATCCGTGCCACCATGGGTGACTCGGTAGGTACGTCGACTTGCTGCCCATCAACCATCAACCACCGCGCACATCTTGGCCCGACCAGGCCGCTAACCGCATCAGACCGTGTATTCGTCCATGCCCTCAACACGGTCAAGAAGATACCCAAGACTGGCGCATCACGGCCGCCGCCGTCCGACCGTCTCCGCCTCTATGGACTCTACAAGCAAGCCATGGAGGGTGACGTTGACGGCGTCATGGAGCAACCCACCGCCGGGCCGTTCCTCACAGCTGAAGAGCTTCGCAGGGAGAGAGACAAGTGGGATGCCTGGAACTCGCAAAAGGGCCTGAGCCGAACGGAAGCCAAACGGAGATATGTGGAAGCGCTTATCGACACCATGTACCGATATGCCAACACGAGGTACGTTTTCGTGCATCAAAAGCTCACGGCTGCCGGCAAGGTTGCCTCACTGACACTGTATATCGCAGCGACGCCATCGAGCTCGTCACCGAGCTAGAGTTTGTTTGGAATCAAATCAAGCACAACTCGCCGAGCTCGACAGACTCGTCCCCGAAGGCGCCCGTGTCCGCCAACAAGGCGCCTCGCACGTTCCAAGAACCCCTCAGTGGCAGCGACGGACCCATGAAAATATTGAGCCCCATGAGCGAGCAAGACGAGGCCGAATTACGGTCTCAACGCATGATGGACCTGGACGATGCCGTGGAGGAAGGCCGAGACGCAGAGAACCAAGCCCAGAAGTCGTCGAGGTGGCAGAAAAAGGTCGAGCGCGCCGTGACCAAGCTGTCAGCAGAGGTCGCCGCTTTGCGAGAACAGATTACCACTGGCAGGGAGTGGCGATCAAAGAAGGAGCGAAGCTTCCCCGCTTGGTTTGGCTGGCTGCTCTGGGTGTTCCTCAAGCACTTGCTGGTGGATTGCGCCATCCTCGCCATTGTCTTGATATGGATGCGGAAACGCGGGGACAGGCGTCTGGAAGACTTGGTCCGGTCGGCACTGAGGATTGTGCGAGAATACGCTCGAAACGTCGTACCGTCGCGGTGAATCAACGCAGCGTGTGCCGACGACAATGAGGGGTGCGAAAACCCAGCCTATCTGAGACTTGGCATTCACGTCGCCTGGAGCGATGGTATGGCATGAAGGGACGGACCAGGCTGCATACGGCACGCGTTCTGCCTAACCGACTCCGCGTCCCAGGGCGCAGATACGCAACCATTTCGGCTGGTCAGGTTCCTGACCGCACGCCCTGGAGGTGGCATCGACGCCAGGCACGCTTCTGTCCATCTTCCGGCTAGAGCAGAAAACGCACGGCGTGCAGGAACACTGCAACACCTTTGAAAGGCTCAGCTAGCACTGCAGCAACACTGGGCTGGCTTCTATCTAGCACTCAGCCCCCAGGAGCCTGTCATTGGTAAGACGTGACGTGGAACCTACATAGACAGCCCATGAGGGACATCTGTCTCTCCAGCTCAGCTGTACGTACCAGGAGATGACTCCGGCGTGGGCCGTCGTCGAGGCCGTATATAATCCAAATAGAAGCAACATGGCGCGTGCCGCCACAGCACAACACCCTTCCAAGCTCAGACGATAAGCCGTGCCCGTCCAGCTGCTCGGACGGTGCTTCCGTGACCGGTCAACGAAAGGCTTCGCAGCCGTCGCAGCACCTGCCGGCGGCCGTCGACCCGTCTCCCTCTCCTTTCCCAGAACGTGCCCCTTGCTCGTCTCGTCTCTCGTCTCTCGTCTCACCTGTCCACCTGTCCGCCTTTGCAACTTGTCCCATCCTCGAAACTGCATTCCAGCCGGAGACGAGGCAGGGCTCGAAAATGGCCCCAAACCCACAAACACCCCCTTCATCAGCCGCGGCGTGCCCCCCCGAAAACGACATCCCGCCGCTCACCACCCTCCTCCCGGCAGTCTTCGTCCCCGTGCCCGCCTCCTTCTTCGCGTACACGCCGCCGGCCACGCGCGAGGCCCAGATCCGCGAGACCGTCGCCGCCCTGGAGACACACGCCGCCCGCGTGCGGGCCAACATCCTCGCCCTGACGAGGCAGGAGTGCCGCCGGATCGCACGCGACGCAGAGATACAAGAGTCCCGGCTTGCCGGACAGCCGCAGCAGCCGCGGCCGAGCAGGGCCGTCAGCGCCGCGGACAAGGCGGCCATGCTGGCAAACATGCAGGCCGGCGCGGAGGCCGGCGCGGACCGGCCGCTGTCGCAGACGCCCGACTTTTCCGACTGGCTTGTTTCGAGTCCCCGCGAGTGGAGGGACAGGGAGGTGCTGCGGACGGTGGCGAGGACCATGGCCGACCTCAAGGGGTTCCGGGAGCACGTCGCGCGCCAGAGGGCGCGGTATGAGGAGGCGCTGGAGAGGGAGATGCGGGAAGAGCGTGACGGCGGCGAGCAACGTCAGCAGGAGCAAGTTGCCGAGGAGCTCCGCAAGGAAAAGTAATCCGTACAGCGTGGGTTCATTGTCGAGGAGCGTCAAGAAAGGCAAGGAGGCGAGAGACGCGGGCCTTTTTGAGACGGCCGGTATGACGTCATGAAAACACACACAAGTAGCATACAAGGTGCTGTTAATATGGTAAATAATTACCCCCAGCTGCTCGTCACTCTTTCTTCTAGCCCGCCGCCGTATATATATACAAGGGACAACCATGACCGAAGCTGACAAATGGAATCTCTCTTCTTAAAATTTGGTACAGCCGACAGAGTCTTTCTTATACTCCGTAAGCAATCTGGCCCATGGGCTTATCTTCCTCCATCCCGGGTGCCATAAAGTTTGTTCTAGGATCACCCGTGGCCTTGGCCGCTGAGCAGCGTGCCATGGTCGGTGAACTGAAAAGGGGGAGTTTAGCAATTAGACCTTGCCAGTACATCGTTTGAGATGAACTATACCTTCTAGAGATGACGTCTGTGAAATAAAAGTTGTCAATGACCTTCTTCAAAGGCCCTCCGGTAGCCTTTGACCCCTTGTTCTGATCCACCAACTGAACCTTGCTGAGCTGTCGAAGTGCGACGGGCTCGACAATGTCGTAAGCGGCCAGAGCGGGAGAGATCTCAACCATGCGGTCACGGACAGCGGCGAGGTCGTCGTAAGGTAGAGGGACGCCCAGGAACTCACTGGCAGCACGGAGAATCTTCCAGTCAGTTCGGGATGCACCTGGTAGTGAGGTGGCAGCGCGCGTGGTCTGAACACGGCCCTCAGTGTTGATATAAGTGCCGGCCTTTTCTGTGTAGGCAGCACCCGGCAGGATTATATCGGCAATCTGAGCGCCACGGTCACCGTGGTGGCCCTGATAGACGACAAAGGCATCCTGGGGGATGTCGGCCTCGTTGAATTCATCCGCGCCCAGCAACCAGACAAACTTGGGCTTGGTCTGAGCGACCTCGGTTGAGGGCGTCGTGAAGCCAACTTCGAAGGCGCCAGCTCTTGAAGCTTCTCTCTGCAGTACATTGTAGCCGTCCCATTCAGGAGTGATAAAGTTTGCGGCGTTCTTCTCGACAAAGGCACCGACGGTCTCGTAGAAGGCCTTGGCATCAGCGTGGTCAGTAACACCAGAGCCCACAATGATCATGGGCCTCTTGGCGGCCTGCAACTTCTTGCCGAAGGGACCAGCGAGGGCCTTTTTCAGGGCGACATGGTCTGTACCGAGATGCTCGAACTCAAAGGTAGAGTCCCAAGCCTCACCAACGACACCAATCTCAAGGTCGGATCGCAGCCACTGCTTGCGAATGCGAGCGTTGAGGACGGCGGCTTCGTGCCGTGGGTTACTGCCAACAATCAGTATGCAGTCAGCCTCCTCAATACCCCAGATCCGTGAGTTGAACAGATAGCTAGATCGAACGTCGACACCGTGAGCGATAGGTTGGCTACCGGTGGGAGTGTCGAGAGCGAGATTATCGGATCCAAGCTTGTTGGCCATGTCCTTGGCGACTACCAAAGACTCAACATCGGTCAAAGCACCAGAGATGATCTTGAATTCGTTGCCCTGAGGCTTCTTGGTCGACCAGGCGTTGGCGACCTCGGAAAGGGCTTCCTCCCAGTCTGCAGGCTCAAATTTGCCCTCGTGACGGATCAAAGGCATGGTCAGTCGCTGGGTCTTGAGGCCATCGCAGGCAAATCGGGTCTTGTCATTGATCCACTCTTCGTTCACATCATCGTTGAGGCGTGGAGTAATACGCATGACCTCAAGACCCCGAGAGTCGACACGGATGTTGGAACCAAGGCCGTCGAGGACATCAATAGACTCGGTATGCTTCAGTTCCCAAGGTCGGGCACGGAAGGCGTAGGGTTTAGAAGTCAGAGCACCAACAGGGCAGAGGTCGATGACGTTTCCAGAAAGTTCAGAGTCTAGGCTCTTCTCGAGGTAGGTACCAATCTGCAGGTCATTGCCGCGGCCGGTAGAGCCGAGCTCAGGAGCTCCGGCGATATCGTTGGCAAATCGAACGCATCGGGTGCAGTGGATGCATCGGTTCATTGAGGTTTTGATTAGCGGACCAATATTCTTGTCTTCGACGGCACGCTTGCCGCCAATCTCGTGGAATCGGCCGCGGTCGGCTCCGTATCGCATGGACTGGTCCTGAAGGTCGCACTCGCCTCCCTGGTCGCAAATGGGGCAGTCGAGCGGGTGGTTGGCGAGCAAAAATTCCATTACACCCTCACGGGCCTTGTGGGTAATGGGCGAGTTGGTCTTGACAACCATGCCGGGTTGCACTGGCCAGGCACATGAGGCCACAGGCTTCGGGGCTTTTTCTACCTCGACCAGGCACATTCGGCAGTTTCCGGCAATCATGAGTTTTCTGCGTGCAGATTGTTAGGCGCTCATTTTCGACATGAAGTCGTCGGACGGGGAGTCGTACTCATGATAGCAATATCTGATTTAATCATTAGCAATCTAGCTCGACTGGACGGGGTGACGTTTCCTGGGTACGCGCTCACCTGGGAATCGTAACGCCTGCTTTCTCGCATGCTTGAATCAGGGCAGAGCCAGCTACACTCCGGAGTCAACAACAATGGTGCCGAGCCTTCTCAAATATCGACACTTACCTTCTATTGAAACTTTCTTTCCATCTAGCATCACGTTAGCGCAGGTGCAGGCATCAATGGCAACGAAGGCGGAAAAGCTGCTCACCAATTGTCAATTCAACCTCCGCCTGGCGTCTGGGGGTGGCACTGAAGGTCCGCGAGGCGTTGACGGTCCGCCTACTTGTCCGCCAAGCCGAACGTGCCAGAGACTGTCGGAGCATCGTGTCGCCTTGACGGAATAAAGGAACTGGACGATGCAGGGCGCTTGCGGCGGAATAAAGACTCAGTCGTTGACTTCTGGAAGAGAAGTGGCCGAGCGGCAGCAATAGCAATGATCCCCACCGAGCATCGTATTAATTTACCTGCGCTCTGATTGGCCTGCTTCTTCTTTGTTAATGCCTGAGGCCGGAACGTCCGGTTCCACCATAAACCTCACCTGAAATTTGCAAAGCGGGAAGCTTTTTTCTCTTCCCTCACCATAATTGTACACGAGCACACTTTATTGTAGGTGAGCTTGAGCTTCGCGTCTGCACCAGTGGACGCGATGTCTTCAGTCGAGTCTTCCTCTATCTTGTGCCCCAGAGCAAATTCTAGTACGCCGATTATGGAAGCATGGGAGAGAACCAATCTCGATGAGCGCTGCCTCTTACCGCCGGTCGTTACATTCCTTCAATTGACTTGATCCATTGCAACACTGGCCAAGATGCTTGTAATTTTTTCATTGCTGGCTATGATGCATATGGACTTATCCCTTATGAGCTACAGCTGCACTGCATGAGTCGTCCCGGTCGAGGAACGTCCCCAACCCATCTTTGTTCCTCGTCTGCATCGCCTTTGTAGGCGACGCCATTAAATGTCTTGCCATGCCACTCATCTTCAAACGGGTTCAGAGCCATGTGCACGATGTGATTCAAAACGTCTCGCTCTCCATCTTTTTCAACCCGTCGAATAACCTCATCTAGGACCCAGCTCCTTGGGACGAAGTTTGGGTTCACCTGCTTCATGGCTTCAATTCTCTGCTGATCTTTTTCGTCGGGAACTTGTCGACCATCTTTCCAATCCTCCACCAAGCGAGCATGCCACTGCTCTAACCAATTCGCGATGCGGTCCCGTGCCTCATTCTCACCCACGGTACTTGGCGGGCCCTCGGCATGGAAAAATACAGCAGCTTTTGCCCTTCTCCCTTGGGGCGAGGAGACCTCTTCTAATTTGATGTTGCTAAGTCGACGGAAGAAGTGATTGAAGTCAAGTTCTAATGCTTCCAATGTGTCGAGAGCGGGACTGAATAGCTCATCAAAATCGTTGGGTTTGAGTTCCCGCAGGCCCAGTCTCAGCGTCATCAATCTCTTGTACTCCGCCAAGAAGACCTCCTTGAACTCATCGCCTGTTTGCATGATGAGCTTCTCCGCCCGTGATATGACCTCCTCCTGCTGGTCTTCCTTGACACCCTCCGATATGAAGGTGGCATCATCAGCAAGACCGGCCGCGCCCATCAATTCTCCCACAGCTTCTCCAAGTCGTACAAGGTTCCACCAAATAATGGTCGGTTGATTTCTATAGCTGTATCGCAACATGTGATCATCATGATTTGGCGTGTACGACGGGTCAAAATTATCCATGAAGGCGAACGGGCCAAAGTCTATTGAGAGCCCATACACGGACGTATTATCAGTATTCTACCAAATAGTCAGCTCCATGTATGCGCCAAATAGTTTGAAGAAAAAGAAGGGCAAAATCGTTCAGCCGAAACTTACCAAAACACCATTCATGAAGCCATACGCCTGCCAGGCAGCCACCGTCTTGGCATTGCGGCGGGCAATCTCACGGTACAATCTCGTGAACCTATTCTCCGCCGTCTCAGAAGGCCCCTGGAGGGCCTCCCCTGGGACTCCGCGACTCGGGGCCGGCGATTCTCGGGGCTTTTCAGGATCCTCCAGCCGGGCGGGCAGAGTTTCCCAACCGCCAAAGACATTCTCGGCAATGTACGTTGCCAACTTGCGTATCAAATCCCGGTCGCCCCGCGCGCGCAGGATATCAAAGTTGCCCAGGCGCAGCCAAGACTCCGCGAAGCGCAAGACAATGGCGCCGGGCTCCATGGTCTCACGCAGAACCTTGGAGTGCGGGAGGAGAGTGAGAGAGAGCGCCCGGGTAGAGGGTACTTTGAGAGCGTTGAGCGCCTCGGACACGACGAACTCGCGGATGCTGGACCGCAGGACGGCCTTGCCGTCCGCGAAGCGGGAATACGGCGTCAAGCCGGCCCCCTTCAACTGCAGCTCGTACTGCTTCCCGGTCTCCGGGTTCCGCGACTCGAACAGGGAGATGGCTCGCCCGTCGCCCAGCTGGCCGGCCCACTGGCCAAACTGGAAGCCTCCGTAGCACTGAGCCCACGGGTACCCGCCCTCTAGCTTCTCCTCGTCCCATCCGTACAACTTGTTGCCGACGACAAACTGTCGAAAGTCTTCCGTCTTTTCCTCTCCGGCCTTGATGCCAAGGTCGCGGAGGGCCGCGGGGCTGACGGCCAACAGTTCGGGATCTCTCTGCCGTTCGGGTCGGACCCAGGTGAAGAGGGCGTTGCGAACTTGTCTCGGCAGGATCTGATCTCGGGGTGTTTTATGCGAGTCAGCGGGTGTTGGGTAGACAGGATCGGGCGGTAGGGATTCGGTAAAGCGCCATGATTTGGGCAGGTCTTGAAGCGTGGCGCCTGCAGCGGTCGAGTGGTTCGCCGCCATGTTGAACGGAGCTCGGAGTCGGACGACAGCTCTTCGCAGGCCCGCGCAGTGTAGCATCAACGGAGACTTGTTCGGTTTTGTCTTCGCGGTTGCTTCGCGGTTGCGGTGGCCTCAGGGCAGCTTGATCGAGGTGAAACTCGATTTAGTATCACATTCTAGAGGATGCTGCTGCTGCGTCGGCGTCCATGTGGGCATCTGGTATGCGGAAGCGTGGTTGACGTCAAATGCGACGAACGGCCCGAGATTGATTACGTCATCGGGACTCCAGAATCCAGATTGCGGGCGTCTGTGTGGGGCGTCGCCGAAACATGCACGTTCGCGCGCTCCGACTGTTCGTGTAGAATTAAAAAGAAAAGAAAAAGAGGGGAAACCAAAATTTACATAGATGAAAAGATAAAAAAAAACGCAATCACGTGGTGTAATATTCTTCAATTACCGCTGCGTTTTCCCGTCCCTGCAGGCTTGCACCACACAGCAATGAAGTCATGTACATGACCAATCCCGTCAGTCTTCCGAGTCCCGACTAGTGAAGTAATAATAAATGCCATTATTACTCCGTAAATCAACGCGCAACTATTTCCTCCGGCGCCTACATGCGTCATCTCCATCGACTCGCTCAACAAACCAACAACAAAGCTGAATTCGGTCGTCAAGTGAAGCGAAAAGAAATGACAGGCAAAGCAGCGCAAACTTGGTCTGCTCAAGATTGTACTGTACCATGTACGGAGTACAAAGGTATCCGTTCCGTTATTCCGGTGCCGACATCCGCGCTCGGCAAGAACTGACCCGGCCGCGGCCTCCACCGCAGCGGGGAGCGCTCTGATATCGTAATCCATCATTACAAATTCGCAACGACAACGACGACTGTCCTCTGCCCTGTTATTTTCTCCGCGCCCCCCACCCGCGACAGGCTCATATTCTTGTGTCTATACCTCGAAAATACACTCCCGAATTCTCCAAAAGAAATAAAAAAAGGCAGAAGATGGCTTCCAGCGACTCAGCTTCCAAGGGCTCATTCCCACCAAGCCTGAAGCTCAATGATGGCAATGAGATCCCAGTGGTGAGCAGCCACGCAGAACCACATGCTCGCACTTCACTCTGCGCTTCCTCCAAATTCCAACACCCCTCGCCGGAGAATTGAACCATACTCACGGAACTCACAGCTAGCATACGGCCTCGGAACCGCCCACTACAAAACCACCCAAGGCTACGACGAGTCCGTCGTCGCCATCACCAAGACGGCCATTGAGCTCGGATACCACCACCTCGACGGTGCAGAGGGTAAGCAGAAGCCAGAGCGGCGAGACCCAAGATGTTCAAAGCACTCACGACAACCCAAGTCTACGGAAACGAAGAAGAGCTAGGAGCAGCCATCAAGGAATCCGGCGTACCCCGACACCAGCTCTTCGTCACCACCAAAGTCTTTGGCGAGCAGCAAAAGTCCACCCAGGAAGCCTTCGAGCTGTCCCTCAAGAAGCTGGGCCTCGACTACGTCGACTTGTACCTCATCCACGCACCCTGGTTCGCCCGCTCGGACGAGGAGCTGCAGCGCAAATGGGCCGACCTCGAAGCCATCAAGGCGTCGGGCAAGGCGAAATCCATCGGCGTCTCCAACTTTCTGCAGCAGCACCTCGAGGCTATTCTCCAGACGGCCAAGACGCCGCCCGCCATCAACCAGATCGAGTACCATCCGTACCTCCAGCGCGGCGACCTGGTCGCGTTCCACAAGAAGCACAACATTGCCGTCTCGTGCTACGGGCCTCTGCTTCCGCTGACGAGGGCAAGGGGCGGCCCCATTGACGCGGTATGGACTGAACTAGCCAACAAGTATGGCGTCTCCGAGTCCGAGGTTGGACTGAGATGGATCTTGGACCAGGGCCTGGTTGCGATCACTACGAGCTCGAATAAGGCTCGCATGCAGGGCTACTTGGCCAAGTTGCCTTTGTTTAAGCTCACGCAGGACGAGGTGGCGCGGATCGCCGAGGTGGGCGACCAGCATCACTTCCGCGGGTTCTGGACCCAGAAATTTGCGCCGGATGATAGGCGGTAAGCAGTAGGCTGTTGGTGAGTGTTACAAGGAGCAGTGGCATTTGCAATGAGTACAAATGCGAGTTGTGATGAGAAACGAATATATATATATATATATATATGTGTGTGTGTGTGTGTGTGTGTGTGTTGAAACGTGAGTCAAAATAACAACAAAACGACCAGCAATGTCGGCCTCTGCCCTCACAACTCATCATCGTCCGAATCATCCGCAGCGACTGACCGCTTCTTCTTTTGAAACGGCAGAGCCCGCGGGGGCGGAGGCGCATTCTGCTTCTTCTGGGGCGGCGCCGGCTCTCCCGCTGCTTCGCCCATGTTCTCGTCCTCGCCCTCGTCATCGTCCCCATGGTCACTCGCCACAGAGTCCGTCGCCTCAGTCGTGTCCCCAGCCGCCATGTCGACGTCCGCCTCGGGGGACTCATTCTCAACGGCCTGTGCCTTTCTCTTGGGCGCCCTCTTCCCCTTCTTGAGCGTCTGTACCTCCCCGGCGTCGGCCTCGGCCTCGGCGTCATCCTCCCGACGGGCACCGTCCGCCGTCAATTCCGTAATGATCTTCTGCTGCTCCCGAATCTTGACCTTCTTCTCATTCAGCAGGTCCCTAAACTTCTGCAGCAGCACCACGTCATCCTCCTGCTTGGCGGCGACCAGCTCATCCAGCTGCATCTCGAGCCGGTCCACAGAAGCCTGCAGGTCGCGGATCCGGGATCCAGCCGCGGCCGCAGACTCTTCAGCCCGGCCAGCCGCGTCCACAGAGGTGGCGCACCATTCAAACAGCTCAATCCGCTCGGCTTGGTCATGGTTCAGCGTGACGGCGCCGAGGCGTTGCTGCAAGCGGGAAGGGTCAGGCTCGCCACCAGGCTCGAGGCGCTGTGAGCACGTACAGTAATTCCCTGGACTTGCTTCCTGACGGAGAGGGATATGGACGACCCGGTTTGCACCGCGGCGGACGCCTGGATGCCAGGGAGCGGCTGCTGGTCCAGGATGGACTGCAGGATGGCCTGCCACTCCGTTTCGGAGACGGGGCAGTTTCCAACACGGAGGGGCGCGACGCGGTCATGCCGCACTGGGATGGGGATGAGTTTAGCGCATTTTGTCGGGGTTTTCTTTCTACCGCGTCGAAAACGCCACGGGGACGTGTGGTGATTTGAGAAAAGGATGCGGGCTTGGTGACTCACGGGAACACACGTAGGCGGCTCGGCCTTCTGTGCCGACTAATTTCAGGTCGAGGGGCTTTGAGCCCTTTGGCGAGACCTGCACGAGAACGTGGGATGACGGGTCGTCGGTTTGGGGGAATTTTAGGATCCGCCTGGCGGCCATGGTGTTGCGTGACAAATTACAATCGGGAGGCAAGTCGCAGGTGTTGGTTGGTTGGTTGGTTGGTTGGTAGAATCCTGGGGGGTCCTGGGGGTGGCTTGAGGTTCCCCACTTTAATGGTTCGACTTCTTTCTTGTGGCCTCGAACCGACCGGCAAGGTCGTTCTCGTCTCGCCACAACCTTGAAACATCCGACACGATTCGTTTTCCGAAAGCGACGCCAGCGCGTGCGGCATCCAGGATGAGCGGCTCGTGTCGCATGTCATCCGTTCGCGCCGTCGCGGACCCTGGCCCCAGTTCCAGCGGCGACAGGCGATGCCGGCGCCAACCGGGGCCTCGGCGCCGGACAAGGCCTGAAACTCGTCCCGGCCGGTGGCGCGGGTCCGGAACGGGGACCCGTGGTAGTTACTAGTGCTGCCATAAGAATCCGTTCTCCGTTCTCCATATCCCGAATGCGATCCCGGAATTACCAATCAAGTTTCCGTGGATCCGGACATGATCCATGCGGCAACTCGGAACGGCCCGCTTATTTTTCCCTTGGCTTGGCCAAATCAGGTTACACAACATTCAACTTCATTCTTATCCTCTGGCTTCTGCAACCAAGACCTACAGCTTCGCCTCCGGCTTCCCTAGTCTGTTTGCATCGTTGAGCCAGCATCTCTCTCTCTCTGTGGATGCCCTGGCATCGTACCCACCTCCATCTACAAAGTAAAGCGTCAAAGAATAAGTATAATGATTGACTTTCAAGTTGGCCATCTGGACACACACTAGAAAGGGAAGTGTAGGAATCGATACCGATCCCCTCAATCACGTCCCTACTAACAACCTGTCAGAGCTCAGGCGCTCGGAGGCGTAATTGCACAGCCTTCCTCAATTTGTCAAGGTTCAATCGTGCGACGAGGCCAGCTGGCTAGTTGCGTATCAGTTCTCACGAGGCATAAATATTACAAGAGAAGAGACATCTGCCGTAGAAAGAAGGACGTTCAGAGATTAATGCAGTCGCCGCCACTATTCTAACTAGCTACAAGGTCTTCGCGAGATCCGGCTCGGTGTCTCCCTGTGTACTCTGCTAACAAGCCTACCGACACAGCCGGACAAGCAGCATACTCTGCGGGAACCACGCCCGAGGCCGTTTCCGGAGGCACAAGAAAGCAAAGCCCAATGTGTGACTTCCACCCGCATCCCATTAATCATTGTCCACCGCCGAAATGCAACCCGTCGAATCCCAAAAGCAGCGCGGATAATCGAGCCCCTGAAAAAGTCGGCAGCAGCAGTCGGGGGAACTCGAAGAAATTGTGACCGAGGGCTCCGAGTACGCGTCATGTCAAAGAGGGCAGGCAGGCATGCCTGGACCCCTAGTCTTGAGAGTTTGAAGAGCCCCCTGTTTCTGATTCACCGACTCGTCCGGACCCGCGCGGTCCATCATCATACGCCGCCGCCGCCGCCGCCGCCGCCGCCGCCATTCTCGCCAGCGTCAGCCTATCCGCCGTGGGACGGCGTCACTGCTGCTCCCCGAGTTCTCGGGGCAAGTTTACCCCTGGCCGCAGGTGGCCTCAATGACGAAACGTCGAATTTCTCGCTCCAGGGGGCTTATCACACACCCGTTCGTTGTGTCGATGAAATCCCTGATTTCCGCGACGGTCTTGTGCTGGGCGCTAAACATGGAGTATCAGCACCCCAAGTAATAAGTAACAAGTAACAAGATGAAGCGGGCAAACAACATCGTTCCCTGTCAGGAATCGAGAAGAGAAAAGACTGCTTCCTGACTCACCTTACGTCGGGAATGTTCAGCACGTTCTTGGCCACTGCTACCACGTGGTCGAGAGAGATGCCGTCACAGTTTTGCCAGTATATCCAGACGGCAGATGTGAAGCTTCCATGACTGTTTCGGGATTGAAGATGAGCAGTGGGATCTGTGGGGTCAACTTAGCCATCGGCAACGAGGCCAGCTTCGCTTTTGGAATGGTGATTGCGACCTACTGCTCCCGGAATGCCGCCCTATCTCACTCATCAAACTGTGGAGATGCAGGTTGTGAGGCTCGACGCCCGACGTTTCCAAATAGATGACGCGACTTGTAGGGGGCATTTTGGCGACTCCGCCGCTATGGTATGGCGAGGTGCGGTAGACGGTCGTGATTTCTGTGACGTGAGGAGAAGACGACAGAGAGAGAGAGATAGAGAGTGTCGGCGCGTGTGTACGTATGTGGTCGAGAGCCGGAAACACCATGTGAATTTAGGACTGGAGAAGAGAGCCAATTTATGGACGTTTCCGACCACGGATCCATACGATGCATCTCGTTGTGGACAGCTTGGAACCATATTTGCCACGGACGAGATGTGTGTGGGAGGAGCGAGACGGGAAATGAAGCACCAGGCAAGAGGTGGGCGGGTAGCAAGTACAATGCCTCTGGGGCACGACGTATGCATGTAGCACGAGTCTGTAAACTTCTGACCCAGACTATTCTTCCCTATCCAACATGCCTTGAAGAAGAGTAGTTCTTGTCGAGGCTGTCCAGGGCCATGCCGCGGGTGCTTGCGCGTCACCGGAAATCACCTGGCCTAGTGTGCGAAAAGCATGCTGTCTGCTACGAGTCGTTGCTAGTGTGTAACATTCAGGCATCGTGAGACATTTGATGCAGGCTCGTTCGAATAATGCTTGGGTTTAGAGAGTGTTCAGACGAGTCCTCGAGCCCCTCGACATGCACAGCCTGCTCAATGGGACATGTATCCTTTATTCGTCGTGCGCGGGCATCCAAGAAAGGCCTTTTGGGAGAAACCCTCATGGATGATGAAGGCTTACCTTGCCGTACGTACTGGAGTGTAGTGTGCCGAACAAAGCCATTCCTTTGTTATTATGGTGGGCATCCCTTGGCCGCGTAAATAAAGCGGTGTCCAAGGGGTCTCCAGCGTCGAGCCGGACGGCGTATCGTATCCTGAGTCCTGTCCTGTCCTTCGTATCCCGAGTCCTGACAAGGACAGGACAGGACAAAGATGATATCGCCTCTTGGCCCGCCCTGGTTCCGAACTTTCGATGACGCCAGATCTATCACGTTGGACAAGTGACCCATGGAAACCGTGTGGCCACTCGCCGACCATCCTGCGCAGGAGGAGTTCAAGGCCGCCCTCGACTCTGCCGGCCACGAACGTCCCAACCTGCTGCGCACTCTCACGGCAGCGGCATGCATGTGAATGCCCTACTAGTTCATTCTGTTACCTAATAGTGTTTGGCGGGTGAAACTAGGTGAGTGAGTGACGTTCTCATGAAAGTACCGTTGATCCGACGTATCATAGCCATCAAGTGCACAAATTCATTTTATTCCAATCTAGATACGAGTGTGCTGTAGATGAATGAGGGAATTTCCTAAAAAAGTTGTAATGAAAACAAGAAGTGAAAAAGGTCCGAGTAGCCATCGTCTAGATCAATTCTTCCCCACCAGGACAAACAAAGGCTGTCCTTGCTCTCATAGTCCTTCTGAAAAGCAGTGGAAAAAGTGTTGTCATGATGAGCGCCATAGAAGCAGAGCTTGTACTCGCTGTATTGATATGAAAATGTGATACCCATCCTTGGGGCCTCAAGAGTGATAAACCCATTTCAAGAACCTGGGGCCCAGGGGCTCTCAATATAGTATATGAGCGGTGTGCCCTGGAATCCTGAGACAACCACAATGCCTCTTTGTTGCGCCTGCGGCCTCAGGCCTCCATGGTGATTCGTAGCCAGGTCGTCATGTTGTGTGACCGTCGTTGGCCGACCCTTTTCTCCTATAGCTGGTTGAATAACGTTGCCCTTATGTTTGAAGACGGCGTCGAACATAGAAAAGGCGTGATATATCATCTGCCGCCAGTGGCTTGCTTATAACACTTGGCGCCTGAGGTGTCGAATCTGAACACCGCTTGAATCTAGGATGAAGGCACTACACGCAATTCGATATCAGCTTCTGTTCGTTACGTTTTTTGAATAATGTAGAAATGAGAGAAGGATCTACTTACTCCGTGACTCTTGGGTAAATACCTGCGAGAATAACTTGCAAAAGGGTCCAAGCATCGTTGCAATCCTCAAGGTTGCTGAGGCCCTTCTCGCTGAGGCCCACCACGATAACTCGAAATCCGTCCTTGCGATACCGAACTTGCCAAACATCTAGAATCCTGTAGACATTGTCCACATAACCCCAAGCGTATGGAAAGACAATCACATAAGCTGAGCAGATTGCAGTCGAATCAGCTAGCTGTACGGATATATCTCTGGCAGGTGAGGAGATTGCAATCGTGTGAGCTGGCTGGGCGGATGTATCTCCGTTAGGTGAGGAGGTTTCAATCGTGTCAGCTGGCTGGGCGGATATATCTCTGGCAGGTGAGGAGATTGCAATCGTGTGAGCTGGCTGGGCGGATATATCTCCGTTAGGTGAGGAGGTTTCAATCGTGTCAGCTGGCTGGGCGGATATATCTTCGTCAGGTGAGGAGATTTCAGTCGTGTGAGCTGGCTGGGCGGATGTATCTTCGTCAGGTGAGGAGATTGCAATCGTGTGAGCTGGCTGGGCGGATGTATCTTTGTGTTCAGGTGAGGAGTCAGATGCCATGATGAAGCAAAGAGTATGCTGCAAAGTTGAAAGAGGCGATATAAATGATGTGTAGATAGATGTGATGTCAAGTAGATGCAGGTGGTTGGTATCAGGCTCGTCGGCAGGAAAATCTCGGGTTGGTGGTGAGCTTGTCGAACGAGATTGAGGCTGAAGGCAGAGGCAATGTCGGGGGCTATTTGAGCTCCAACTGGCGCGACGCATTTACACGAACAGAAGTTGAGCACGATAAGTTACGGGGTTGTCCGTGATTTCGGAGAGAAAGTGACTCTTCATTTTCGAGTCTGATGAGTACAAAGCGTAGTGATGGCGCCTAGAAAGAAACTACAGCAGAATCGGTGATTTCCACTGCGGGAACAATCAGGATTAGACACCGTCCAACGACTCAAGTCATCCATCGCAGCTTCACCGGGAGAGCAATTCGAAAAGAAGAAAAAGAAAAAAGAAAAAAGAAGAGGTTTGTTTCTTTTTCTTCGTGCCTCCGAGCCTTGTGCGTTCAGCATCGAGACAGTCGACGTCGAGATTCGGCTTGTTCAGAGTTCAAAGTGTTTCGGGAAGAACAGCTCAAGCATGATTAAAACATGCCGTCAACGATTAAAACGTAAAGTGACCGGTCAATCCATACCGCTCGCTTCATTTCGAGCCTGCATCCTAGTTATCTAAGCACGTAGAAAACTGCAGCCTCACAGCTAGCACACACGGCGGCCTGCGGACTTCCCCGAATCGGAACAATAACAGAGTGCTCGCTAGACCAGACATGCCCGAATTCACAGTCTGGGGAATGAACCGGGCGCTGCGGGAAGATGACAGCCGAAACTTTGCTGTTTGTGAGCGCCTCAAACCCAAGCACAGACTTTGACGGAGTGCTTCCCTGTGAGATTCAACTTTGAGAAATTGGAAAAGTCTCGCGAGATCACACGCATTCTTTGCGCCCGGGCAGCTACCGGACAAGATCACGGGCGGTACATAATTCCAGCCCTTTGAGTAAGCGCTTCGCGGAAGAGACACGGATGAGAAAATAACGGTGTATTGAGAGTGCGGTGAATATAGGAACCCTCGTTCCGGCTCCTGATTCTTTCGTCATGTCAAGCTTGCTCTGGTTGCTTTCCTTTGAGCGAATTAGAAGAAGTCTTGGACAAACCCATGTCCATTTTGTGGTCTTTGTATCGTGCGGTCGTACTGGGTTGAGATCTCATCTCGAGCATCGGATGAAGTCGAAGCGCTCGCGATGGCATTAGTCAGACGCGACGTGACCAATTGCCGGCGAGATCTGTGAATGTCTTATCAACTTGTGGGCCTTTTCAGCACATGGCAAGATGGCTCGCGCTACGAAAAACAAACACCAAGCGAATTGCTCTTCAAAAATTCCACGACATACGGCGGAGAAGCTGTGACGCCTTCACCATGGTGGCTACGGTGACCAGTTTTCTTGAAACAGACGGAAAACACTTGAATTAAAATCCCAAAATCCAAGCCACACCGCGCCCAAGTGAAGTATCGTGCACATAATATGACAGTGGTAGTCGGTGTCATAAACTACTCCTCTTTCAATCCCGGCCATCGTCTTTTTTTCTTCAGCATCATGTCTTGATAACGAATCACCGCCCGAATGAGCCACGCAGCCTGGCATGTATCCCTACAGAAAAAGCGAAGACTCAATGCCCAACTAAGCAACGCAGAGTGAGAGGGAGTGTATCAATCTTCCATCTCTAATAGACGTTCGACTCACGGAGAAGTGAAGAGAAGAACGCATATGCTGAAATGGATTCCATGTCGTCAATAGTGGATACTTGTTGCTCAGTCACAACATCTTGTTTCGCTCGTGTTCCCAAGGCCAAAAACATCAAATCAAGCTCGAACAAATTTCTCGTCATCATTATAATCTTGGTCCTGTCAGATCTTGCAAGACATCCCTTTCCGATAACGCCGTGCCCACAACGCCATTGCGCCAAATCAGGGTATTTCGCTCAGTCCATCATTTCATATTGGTGTTGCCCCTGATCGTGCAGCGTTAGGTATGTTCCAGGTTCGTCGTGTGCAGAGAGCCTTACTGATCCAACCCTAAGTAGTCAGCCGCAGCTAGGAGCTCCAGACACAGCTCTACGGGAATGTCCATGTCAGGAACGTCATCGCTGTTCCGGTAACGGTACCAGTAGTGGAAGTACTCGACCACTTTGTCGAGGACCATGCCACTGTGACGAGGGAGGAGAAGAAATGTCAGCTGCCGGTTCGTGCATCATGGAGGCAGCAGAAGCCATAGCGGGAAGGCGAGCCAGTGTGTTGGGCATGCCCCGACCATCAGTTCAAGTGTAGTGAACGATCAACCAGCCCGACCAGCCAAGTAGCGGCGTTCTGTCATGCACAAACCAACGTGGCGTCGCATCGTGATTGCGATTGCTCTGTTTTCATCCTTCTGGCCAAGGCACACACGGATGGACCATCATTCGCCTTCAATCCGCCTGCCGGAAGCTTACCTCATCTCTTGAAAGACACAGCGTGCATTCTTAGCCTCGGCGAACTGGCCTGCACCTATCTGTGAGCTGAATCGAGCTTGACCCGTGTCGGGAATACGCGGCAAATCGGTATTCACGCACTTCGCTCATCCAGCATGCCCTTGATGATGGGGCTCACCATGGCAGCCTCGCGCAAAACTACAAATTCGAAGCCGTCACCTGACACCAGCGTGACATACTTGCTTGGCGTCTGCAGCATCGCCATGGCGCGTGTGTGGCGAGGAGGCGGACTGGATGGAATCCGCGAACGTGATGGGAAGTGGAAAGAAGGTGTGCGGAAAAATTGCTTGCGCGAAGGAAGCCAGGATTGTGTCTTAAAGTGGGGGCTTTGCGGCCAGCTGAAACTGCCCACTTGGTCCCGCTTCACCACACGACAGCCCTCCCATTGGCCAGACAGACTCCGTTGCCCCGTCAACAGCTCGACGCCCTGCCGTGGTCGACGGCTGCTGCAGCCGAAAGTCCGCCGCCTCTTCGCATCGCCCAGTTCGAGCCCGACAAGAGCAAAGCAACAAGTGCAAGTCTTCCACACCCTTCTACCTTCAACTCTTCTCTCTATTCGACATTCTCAGCAACCGTATAGTCATCATCATAGTCACCGTCCGCATTGCCATCTC
The DNA here is from genome assembly GCF_000804445.1 of Metarhizium album ARSEF 1941. Lineage (NCBI taxonomy): Eukaryota > Fungi > Ascomycota > Sordariomycetes > Hypocreales > Clavicipitaceae > Metarhizium > Metarhizium album. The sequence goes on from NW_024467575.1 coordinate 3,402,529, forward strand.
CGCCTACTATTTTGCAGAGCAGACATAGACCGAAAACAACATTGCCGTCTCCCGCGACACAGACCACGTCTGTTTTGCCTATTCCCGCCAGCTGGCAAGCAACAACATTCCGGAGGTTGTCACCGAGTGAAAGTGGATTCACGTCGCGTCTGAACGCTTCTCTTGGCGCAAACGACTACGTTTTTGGGCTCCCTGTTTTCTGCCGCACGTACGTCTTGCACCGCTCAAAAGGGATGGCTTCGCATTACAGCAATTCGTACTACGCGCCGGCCAGTAATGAGCGACCGCGGCGACAGCAGCGCACGCGCTCGAGCAACGGAACTGTCAGCACCACGGTGAGCTCGTCCTCTGGACGGGAGTCTGCAGCAACCAATATGACGGACGTGCCGGCCTACTCCAAGAAGATTGTGGTGGTCGGTGATGGCGGCTGCGGCAAGACGTGCTTGCTCATCAGCTACAGCCAAGGGTACTTCCCAGAGGTGAGATGAAACCCTCCCGGGTCGCGTTTTATTTGTTCTTTTTTTTTTTTTTTTCATTTGGCTTCGGCCCGCTAACAAGAGCGTCGATAGAAATACGTCCCGACTGTTTTCGAGAACTACATCACATACCCCACGCATGGTCCTACTGGAAAGACCGTCGAGCTAGCCTTGTGGGATACCGCCGGCCAAGAGGAATACGACCGTCTGCGCCCGCTCTCTTATCCCGAGACGGACCTGATTTTTGTCTGCTTCGCCATCGACTGCCCAAACTCACTGGACAATGTTCTGGACAAGGTAAGTGTCTGCGGTTTGACGGGGCAAGAGCATGATGATGATGGTGCTGACTACGGCCAGTGGTATCCCGAAGTCCTGCACTTCTGCCCGTACACCCCACTCATCCTGGTCGGCCTCAAGTCGGATCTGCGCTACAAAAAGACTTGCATCGACATGCTCAAAACCCAGGGCCTGACACCAGTCACCACGGAACAGGGACTGGCCGTTTCCGAGAAGATGGGTGCCCAGTACATGGAGTGCAGTAGCAAGGAAATGCTAGGAGTCGACGAGATTTTTGAGCGCGCCATTCTTACCGTGGTTGCCAACGACAGGCGGAACCATGACGCCGTGGCACTCGGCTCTGGTAATGAGAAGATTGGGCCCATTCCCGGAATGAAGCCGCCCAAGAAGAAGAGACGATGCCAACTTCTTTAATTGCTCCTTGATTACCACTTTTTCCATCTTCAAAGAGCGCAGTCACATATCGAGTACTGGCCCGTCGCAAAGGGTATTGTAATGACCATCGCATGAGATCTCTTGGACCCTGTCACGCTTTTTTTTGTCCTTTTTTTTTCATTTTTTACGATTGCACTTATTACGAACAACATTGACGCTCTGCCTCGGGGCTAGCTAGATATAACATGACGGAGCGCAGGACAGGTCTCCTGAGCTTCAAAAGTGTGCTTACGCTCTCCCGGGGATTTGGTACATATTGCGCCAGAGTAGGCGTGAGGGTGAAGCCGAGTGGAATGGAGGCATATGACGAGCGGAATGTAGGGTATAGGTTGGGTAGGGAATTATTAAAAAAGTGATTCAATTATCCGTGTCGTTACTGTGATTATCCCAACACCGAGGCCTGCTCTTGCGTGTTCCAATCTGCAGTGTACTGACGTCGACGGGCATCACCCATGCGCTTCATCACCGGCGGCGTCGACCTTGTCGCCCTGCTGTTTCGGCCCATCCTTTGCCATGACGCTTTCGAATTGCGACCACAGCGCTTCGACGGAGGAGAACTCGTTGCCGACCTATTCTTGTTAGGCGGGCGATAGCAAAGTTCCAAGCTTGAGGTGGGGGGTGTGGCAAAAGGCGAGCCTACTTCTATGACGGATTCAAGAGACCGGTTCAGTTTATTGATGTTTGCCAGGACGTGTTCGAAACTCTGGGCGGTCAGCTTTGCTGTCGTCGGCGGCGGCGGCTGGTTTGCACGCCGGCGCAGGGGAAGGCGGTGCGGAACGAACCATTGAGATGTCGTTGAGGAGCGCCTCGCGTTGTTGTTCGAAGAAGGACGTTCCGCGGACGGGGTCCGTCTCGGAGGTACGTTGGCGCTTAGCCATGTCGTCTCGTCTCGTCTTGGGCGCGACCTGGTGCGCTGGTGCGGGAGGGGAAAGTTTCCGCTTGTGCTGGCCGATGGCGATGGTGGGGGTTGACTCTCACCCCTACTCGCACGGGACAACAACAGCACATGATTGGTTGATGCGCCTTGTGCTGTAGGGAGCTGTGCGCCGTCATGTTCAGGGGCGCATGTGAGGCTCTCTTTTAGTGCTTCTTTTCTCTCCTTCACAGACGTGCACATGCCGGGACAAGCTGATTTCAAGTAAATAGTAACGCACGTGACTTTACGTCGCTGGCTTCCCATAGTACTTGCAGCGTAGCTTATTGTTCAATTGCTCACCAACTACTGGCGGGATAACCTGTATATACCTTCGACTGTGAAGATGCTGTCCCAAGAGGTGGTACGACATCCACAACACAAGGACAGATTACGCGGCCTCGTCTCACAATCGGATGCTCTGTAGATGCATCTATATACAGGAATACGGAACCCCTCTCGTACACTCGACGATTTTTCTTGTCCAAGTCGCATCGAAATCATCTGACATTCAAAGCCCGCCATGCAGAAAAAAAAACCTGGACATACAGGTAAAACAAGTTGTTCTTGTTCTCTACAGTCATGAGAGGAGCATTATACATGTTTGACCCAACGCCGGCCCTTGGAAGATTCATGGTTTTCGGCTTCGCCCGTACTAGTACAATGACATGCGTTTAGTCCACAACAGCACGTCTCTAACATTTTATAAGGTGGTGGTCATCCATCTTGCGAGGACGGAGGGGTGGTTGGTTGGTTGGGGTTGAAAGAGCGGAGGAGCATATGTTGTTGGTGACCATCATCATCATCATCGGCTCAAGCGTTCTTGACGACGCCGACCTTGGCGGCGCGCAAAACCCGGCCGTTGAGCTTGAAGCCTTTCTGCTGCACGTGGAAGACGAGGTTGTTCTCCTTGTCGGGCTGGGGAGCCATAAAGGTGGCCTCGTGCTCGTTGGGGTTGAACTTGTCGCCTTCAGGGTCTAGCCGCTCCAGGCCGTGCTTGGCAAGAGTCTGCATAAGGATGTTCTCAGTCATCTTGAGGCCGTCGTACAGGTTGACGAGGTCCTGGGAGCCTTCGTCCTTGGCAGTGAGCTTCTCAGGCGGGACCATGGTCAAGGCGCGGTCCAGGTTGTCGACGCTCTCGACGAGGTCCTTGGCGAACTTTTGAATGGCGAATTCTCGAGCCGTCTTGACCTCGCGCTGGGTGCGGTCTTGCAGGTTGCGGAAGTCGGCAACGGTGCGCATGCATTTATCCTGCTCAAGCTGTAAGATGACATCCAGGAGGAAAATGTAGTCGGCGAATGCGCAGCTGGGACAGAGTGAATTATACCTTCCAGTCACGAGCTTCAGCATCCTTTGCCTCTAAAGACTTCTTCAGCTCAGCCACAGCATCCGGCTCCCCGGCATCGTCCTTGGCCTCGGCTTCGTCTCCCTCTGCGGGAGCCTCCTTGGCATCGCTATACCACCTCGCGACAGCTGGCTGGGTCGTTCTTAATGACCACGCCGCAGGGGCTGGCTGGAATCGAGTCCGTAGCGCCGGCTGGCTGGCTGTCAAGCGCGGGGCTGAGCGCAGGACTCGGGAGGAGGTAGAGAGAGCCTGACGCAACATTACGGGAGAAGATGCGGCTGAGGGGCGGAAAGTTCAAATGTAAATGCGCGTCGGAAGTGTGTCTATACCGCCGCGATGAAATTTCAATCCGGAAAACGGAGGCAAAGGAGGCGGCGGATCAACCCCGGGCCGACCTTATGCACGACACGAGGCAGCGACACGCGCGCTGTGGCAACCTGGAAGGACAAGGCCGGCCAAGGCTAGCTGGACTCCAATCACGGCTTCAGCTCGCACCGCACCTCATCATCATCCGCTTGTGCCGACCATCTGAGCGGTCGGTATCCCCGTCTCTAACGGGCCCTCTCGACTCTCCTCCCGCTTCCTTCGAAAAACTCTCTACCTCCCCTTTGCAGACGCTCGTTCGCCTCCACCCCCAGAATGGCGGTTGCCGACTCGAGCCGGCTCCAAGAAGCCCAGAAGCTTGCCAAGACAGACCCGCGAAAGTCTGAAGCCATTTACAAAGAAATCACCTCCAAAGCACCTGCTGCTACGTCGGACGCGGCCACTCGCGAGTATGAGTCGGCGCTCATCAGTCTGGGAGAGCTGTATCGGGACGAAAAGTCAGTGGCCATTACGCGACGGCACGTACGGGCAACAAAGCCGTGGTGCTGGTGCTGCGGAATCAGCATTTGAATTCGCTGCTGATTCGTACATACAGGAAGACACAGGAGCTCGTGGATCTCGTTCGTGAGAGCCGTTCAGTATTTTCATCGTTTGCCAAGGCGAAATCATCAAAGCTGGGTAGGTGAAAGCCATGTTTCTGGGTAATACGAAAACCAACCTCGTCTAACCATCCGTTGCTAGTCCGGCAACTGCTCGACCTGTTCAAGCAGATTCCCAACAGCACCGACATCGAAGTGCACATCACCAAGGACTGCATTGAATGGGCCACCGCCGAGCGCCGCGCATTCCAGCGCCAGGACCTGGAAGTCCGCCTTGTCGCGCTCTACATGACCAAACAATCCTACTACGATGCACTCACCCTCATCAACAGCCTCTTGCGCGAGCTGAAGCGCCTCGACGACAAACTTCGCTTGGTGGAAGTCCAGCTCCTCGAATCAAGAGTCTATCACGCACTCGGAAACATCCCCAAGGCCCGTGCGGCCCTGACCACGGCGCGAACAAGCGCGGCAAGCGTCTACACCCCGCCCCTGCTGCAGGCCAATCTAGACATGCAGAGCGGCATGCTCCACGCCGAGGACAAGGACTTCAACACGGCATTCTCGTACTTCATCGAGGCACTGGATGGCTACGACAGTCTGGACGAGGCGGCCAAGGCCCAAGCCGCCCTGCAGTACATGCTCCTGTGCAAGATCATGCTCAATCTCGCCGACGATGTGAACCAGCTCATGTCCTCCAAGCAAGCAGTCAAGTATGCCGGCAAGAACCTCGAAGCCATGAAGGCCATTGCCAGGGCACACTCGAACCGCTCTCTGGAGGAGTACGAACGTGCTCTCTCCGCCTACCGGTACGAACTCGGCAGCGACGCCTTCATCCGCAACCACCTCCGCCGGTTGTACGACGCCATGCTGGAGCAGAATCTCATCAAGGTCATTGAGCCATTTTCCCGCGTCGAAATCGACCACATTGCCAAGATGGTCGGTCTCGACACCCAGCAGGTCGAGCGGAAGCTGTCGCAGATGATCCTGGACAAGGTCATCATCGGCGTGTTGGATCAAGGAGCAGGCTGCCTCATCATCTACGACGAGACGCAGCGCGACGAATCGTACGACGCAGCGCTAGCAACAATCGACAAGTTGAGCAACGTGGTGGATGTCCTGTATACAAACCAAGCTTCCATGCTAGAGTAAGCAAAGAGGGTGCAAAGACTGTCTTTTCACTGTACCATCACGGTAGACGAGGCGTTCCAAGAGGCTTGACCCTGGTACAGGGGAAAAGTGACGAAATATTTCCTGTCCCAAGACAACCGACTGTACTGTGAACCAAAGTGCCATGTCTTGCTCTGTATTCCAAGCAGATCTCCACGGATCTTAGCTGCTGTCTTTCCATATGCGGGAAAACCAAAAAAAAAAATTCAAACATCAACCATGCAAAAGTGGTATCTATCTGTAAACAGGTGCTTTCCACCAACGCCATGCCCCTTGATTTCCTTTCCAAGGACTACAATGTGGAAAGATAACTTTGGAGGGAAAAAACAGAAAACCACTCATCGTTAATCATGAGGAAAACACGACTCTCCTTTCGACGGGTCCTCTGGCTTCCATGCGTCTCGCCTCGCCAAGAATCAGGGCAAAGAGCCTCTTTGCCAGGACGTCTGCGTCCCAGCCGCCGACCTCTGCCTTGAAGGCGTCCACGACGTCCAGATGCCATCTGTCGAGAGTCATGGCCTCGCCGTAGCTCTTAACTGTTTTCCCGAGATATTGATCCGCTCCACGGGTGTAATTCACGGGAAATGGCGATGAGCGACGATACTGCAACAGTTCGTCCAGCAGAAGCCAGTGCTGGCGGGACCAGGTTGTCTGGGACAAGGGTTCTCGAGTGCGAAGCTTGGTGGGAGACGGGGCGTCTTCCATGGAGACGTCCTCCATCGAGGCGTTTTCCTTGTCATCTTGAACAATGGGCTGGTGGGGTGGAGGAGCAAACAAGTCCTGCGAGAGTATGGAGTTGGAGTGTGTTGAGCGGTCTTCCAGGCGGGCTTTAGCTTGCTCGGCCGGCGAGAGGACGGAGCTGGTGAATTCGACCACGCGGCCGGGCGTGCGGGGTTTGAGAGGGGACCGAAGGCTGGACTTTGTGGGGAACGCAGTCTTGGGTGGCAAGGGGCGGAGAAGGGGACGCTGGAAGCCGGACGAGGCTTCGCTGGCGTTGGACGCTTGTTGTGTCCATCTGTGGATGTCCGCGTGGGAGAGCTGCATCCTGGGAGGGGTGACGGCCGCAGAAGGATTGGAAGAGGAACGAAAGAACGAGCTGCTTGCTTGACCCGGTCGAGGGGTGAAATTTTGCTTTTGGGCAACGGTTGGCCTGAAGGCTTGCTCTGGCGTCGCCGGGGGCGGTGACCTTTCGGCCTCGGAGCTTGGCTGCTGCTCTTGCGGCTCGGGAGTTTGTTCCTGCTGTTCAGAAGGTGACGACGGCTCCCTGAGCCGAGCTGGCGAGAATAGACCGCTTCCGTTGCTGCTGTCAGGCCGGAGATCCTTCTGAGGGATCTGCGGAAACATGGAGTTTGTGGGCACCACAGGAGGAGCCTGCCCGGCCATGGACATGGAAGGCTGTGCGGATTGAGCGGTGGATTGGGTCTTTCTTGCTAGCATGAATTTCTGAGCTAGCATGCCCGGGATTGCTGCCGGTGAAGAGAAGAAAGAGGAGAGGTCGAACTTGGTAGCCCTGTTGCCTGATTCAGGAGCGTTGGCTGCATTCTTGGCTTCGGCTTCTTTCTTCTGACTTTGAGCAAGACGAGAATATTCATCCGGAGAGCTAGACGGAGGTGGTCGATCGGGGACAGCACTTGGTTCCTCTGTGACATGAGATAGATCTGGCACCGCCTGTGAAATCATCCTCGAGATTGCTGGTCGATGAACACTTCGTTTTGTCCAGGGACTTGGAATCGCTCCACGCCGATTGTTGCTTGTCGGGACACGCTTGCCAAAGGGCTGCTGCCTGACAGAGCGAGGTGTTTCTCGCTGTGCCTCTAGTTCCCAAATATCCGTCTCATCATCTCGCGTATCCTGGTCCGGCTCTGGCGCCTCGACTCTTGGTGTGGATTCTCGAGGCGGCTCGGTCACAGGAGCTTCAGCAGGAGGAGCATTAACTCGCTCGACAGAACCGAGTTTCTCGAGCCCGGTTCTCAGCTTTGGCAATCCAGCTACCTCTCGGAGAGAGTTATCCCCCCGCAAATTCGGGCTGATCGGACCCTCTCTTTCGACCCAACTCATGGCTCCATCGCTCGGGGGCGTAATATGCATCGAGCTTGCCGATGACTGTCTCGATAGAGATCTGTCTGACCTATCCCGCTCCACAGACGGTTCTTTGCTGAGACGAACTGGGCTGAGAAAACTAGGGTATATCGGGTTCCTTGATGCAGAACTGGAAGTCTCTGGTTGGGCCTGGTTGTCTGGTTCCGTTCCAGTCGGGGCAGCACCTCGGTTCTGCAAGGGGCTTCTGCTCATTCGACGACTCGTCTGGCTGTCTCTTGAGCCTGTCCACGAATCCTTGCTGCCAGAACGTCTGAATGGGCTGCCGAGTTGCTTCTCACGTCCTTCAGGAGACGGGGGATCCGAAGTGACGCTCTGAAGGACACGCCCCGCTCGTATAATCGTAGAGAGATGAGGCCGTGACGTCTTGTCCAGCAAAGTCTCATGCTGAAGGGATGCAGGCTCTTGAACGGGTGACGAGTTGTGTTGCGGAGGAGTCGCTTCCGGGGACTGTCGAGTAGTTTCATGCATGGCAGGAGGTTCTGGTCGAGCCTCTGAGACAAAGAGATCACCCTCCGGGTTTTTGTCATACAGGTGCACCTCATCCTCCATTTCTTGATCCTCTGGCTCTTCAGATACTTCAACTTCACGGGGTTGCTCGGTTATGGCGCGAGAAGTATCCCCGGATTGAGCAGGCGACATACGCGAGAACTGGAGACTCGAGAGTCGCCTCGAACCTTGGTATGCCATTTCTGCACTCGTAGCTTGAAGCTGAGGCTGTGGTGGTGTATCGTCTGGAGTTGGCAAGCGTGAAAGCTCAGACTGAGCTCCCGCACTGGCAGTTGAGGCCGCAACCGCAGCAGCTTCGTCGACAATTTCGTAGTCTTCTTCTTGATCTACTTCATCGGACATCTCTTCGTCCGAGTCCTCTTGATGATCTTCATCCAGCTGAGGTGAAGCATCCATATCCTCTTCGTCCGCCTCCTCTTCCTCGTCAGCGTCAACCGTCTGGATCATTGCTAGCGGCTGCTCCGTTTCCAGGCCAGCTAGTTCAGCATCGTCCAACCCATCTCCGTCATATTCAAACTCACTTTCCTGAAATTCCTCGTCATTCCCTTCGAAAGGCAGGACCTGTTGCTCTGAGGCAGATTCAAGTTCTGGCCCAGACTCTTCCTGCTGAACTAGGTCGTACTCCCCCATTTCTTCTCCACCATCGACATCTTGAATCGGTTCTTGCCTCGAAGTCGCTTCTTCCTCATGGTCTGATCCAACCACCATTTCCTCCGCTTGGTCTTCTTCTCCAGATCCTTCGACATTTTCACCTTCGGGCTCATCAATCTCCTGGGAGAAATCTTCTTGTTGTTCCATGGCCTGCTTAGGTACCTCGCTGGTTCGAGTATTTTGTTCTTCTGTCCCTACAACCGCTTCCACCACTTTGGCGGGTTCGTCGTCATGTTGCTGGTCGTCATTAGGCAACAGTGCACCGTGATCCTCCTCTAGAGTCTGTGCTTGGTCCACCTTTTCTTTCAAGCCATCGTAGGCCATATTTGTTCGCGGTCGTCGGGGAGTAGCAGCAGTAAGCACTGCTTCCGGAATTTCAGAAAAGGAATCCTCATATGGGTTGGAAACCTCTTTCTCCAAACGGTCCGCACTTCGAAGTCGGCGATCCGAACGTGGTGATGAATGAAATTTATCGATCTGTTTCGTTTGTACAGCAGGAGACCCTCCTGTGTGTAATGCATTCTGCATCAAAACCCGATATCGCAGTGGCGACGAATTAGCCGACTTTCGAGGACTTCGTGACCATCTCGGGCTTGGCCTGCCCGGTGATGACGATTGAGGGATTGGTGTTGATTCTCTGTCTATCACTTCATCCTCAACTAGCTCCCTCTTACCAGCTTGCTCATCAACCGGCTGCTCGTCAACAGCTTGTTCGTCAACAGCTTGTTCGTCAACAGCTTGCCACAGCTTGCTCGTCAACAGCTTGCTCAGCTTGCTCGTCAACAGCTTGCTCATCAACTGGTTGCTCCTCCACTGGTTGCTCCTCCACTGGCTGCTCCTCCATAACCTCTTGCTTCCCTCCTAGTTCCGGTTCAGCTGGCTGAATGGCATCTACCGTATCATCATCTTCTGCGGGACTATCGTGATCAGTCTGTCGAAGGGATTCCAGTGTGTTGTTGATAATGAGATTGGTCTCATCGCCTAGCTCCCCTCCCTCGACCGGTTGCACAGAGCTGTGGAAATCGGCTCGCAAGGAGGGTATTGAGTCCATGAATATCATGCTGAAGTCTTCGCCTTGTGCAATAGTGTCATAACCAGCCGGAGCGGCACTCGCGGCGGCGTCTTCAGCCTCAAGCGGCTGATCAATCGAAGATCGATCACTGGCGGCTGCTACCTGGTCTGCATACCCATAATCACCATAGTAGCCTTCTCGAGAAGTCTCAAAGTGATCCAGTTGTGGTTCTGCATAGGTTTCCGTCGGGAAGCGAGGCGAGGATTCGGGTACCACATCTCTTCGTGTTCGGGTTGAAGCGCGTGGCGTGGCACTTCCTATCCACATGTCTGATTCGGACTCTGCAGCAGCCAGCGCCAAGTTTGGTGATGGAGACGATGGCACGGCAGGGGCCGGAGGAGGAGCTGGAGCCGGCGCGTCCAGAGAAGCATCATCCGTGGACTCCGAGGGTGCCCTTACTAGGTCCACCTCGTCTTCGCTTGTAACGGGTGGCAGTTGTGTTGTGTCAAGATTGATGTCTCCGACTTCATCAGCAAGTTCGAGCAGTTCATCGGGTGCCAACGCCTGACGTCTCCGCCTCCCTCTTCTTGTTGCAGATGGCCGCGGGGTGGTGACTGTGCCAACCTCGCTCGAAGGTGCCGGCGCGGAAGCCTTTCGCGGGCGCAAATTACGTCGTCGCGGTGTGAGCGTGGCCTGCACGGTGGCCTCTTCGCTGGCCTCTGAAGACGGCTCCTCGCCATCTGCGCTCGTCAATGTTCGCAGGCGTCTAGGCGTTCTCCTAACTGGAGTGACTGCGCGCCTTTTTTTCCCCGTGGTTGGCATTGGAGTTCCATTCGACTTTCGCTGCAGGCCTCGTGCCTTCGGCTTCGGAGTAGTCCCGTCGTGACCGTCTTCTTCTATCGACTCCCGCAGAGGCACGGTTGTGGTGGTGGTTCGTCCTCTCAGTCGCCGCCCAGGTGTTGACGACGTGGAGACGGGCGGCTGGAAAAGCTTTCGCCTGGCATTGCTCCCAACACTCGTGTCCTGTTGCGGCCCATCCGTCTCAACCGTGACCAGTAGTCGCTGTGGCGACATTCGGTCGCCGACTTGTAGCTCAAACGTCTGTTTTCTAGGCGAACTGCTCAGCGCAAAAAATCTTTGCGACGACTGACTCCGCGTGACACGGCGAGTAACGGCAGAGGGGGGAACTGAAGCGAGCTCCGCCATGGTCGAATCGTTGAGAGGATCCGGTGATGACATGGTGCGGCGCTCAGCCTTTGTGTGATGAACTCTCGACCGCCTAGGCGGGGTGCCAATATAACTTGTGTGTATGATTCAAAGTTCGGGCGTTGGCATCAGCTTCCCAACCGTGGGTGCTGAGCGGCGCCGCATGGAATGCAGGCACAATAACTTGATGGACGATCGACGTCGAGCGCGGCCAAGTCGTGAATGGCCATGTCTCGTCCGGCGGCGTGGGCGGTGGTGGCCTTGGCGATTTTGTTTACCTGAGTCCCTGTCGGGACTAGCGGCGGTCAGGGACGTCCCGACAGGACGAGCCCGCAATTTTGGTTCTTCCGGGGTTCTCTGGGCCGTCACAGGCACACACAGACGCACACGGTCACATGCATCAAAAGAATGGCAGCACTACGGGACTCTACGGAACCATGACTTCACTTTGGCGCTCTGCAGTGCAACGGTGGGCCCTGGGGTTTGCTCCTGCCTCGCTTGATGGGCGATCCGCTCCTGCCCTTCGGCATCAGACACTAGACCGTACCTCGGCTCGTCACATCGACGGCTTCACAACCAAAAGGCGTCGAGTCGCTTGGACATCTTTTTAACTTGAACTCCCTGCTGATCCACGGAGAACTTTTTTTGTTAAACTTTCCCTCAGTCAATTTTTTTGTAATACAACTCCTGGTCGTGTTCCCTTTATCGATTGTTCTTATCCTCCCCTCGGCTCGCGAGGACGATACAATGGCTGCCAAGGCTCCGGTCCCTCAGAATGACAACGTCGCTCACGCCCTCGCTGGCGCAGGCGGCGGCATCTTGTCCATGGTGCTGACGTATGACTACCACATATTCGCCAATTGAATGAATGCGCGCAGACTACTCACATGATTCCGCAAACCTACAGCTATCCTCTCATCACCCTCTCCACCCGCGCTCAGGTCGAGTCCAAAAAGGCCGAGAGCAAGTTCACCGATGCCGTGCGGAAGATCATCGCACGCGAGGGCATTGCCGGACTGTATTCAGGCATCAACTCGGCGCTCTTTGGCATCAGCGTCACCAATTTCGTCTACTACTACTGGTACGAATGGACCCGGGCCTTCTTCGAGAAGGCCGCCGCCACGGCTGGCCGTGCCAACAAGAAGCTCACGACGTTGGAGTCCATGATTGCCGGTGCCATTGCCGGCTCGGCCACCGTCGTCATCACCAACCCCATCTGGGTTGTCAACACTCGCGTCACCACGCGCCAGCAAAACTCCGAGGCCGACCTGGAGTCGGGCAGGCCTGCCAAGAAGCCCACGACCTTGGGCACGCTCATGGCCCTCCTTAGGAAGGAGGGTCCCCAGGCTCTCTTCTCCGGCGTCCTGCCGGCGCTGGTCCTGGTCGTCAACCCCATCCTCCAGTACACGCTCTTCGAGCAGATGAAGAACTATGTCGAGAAGAGAAGAAAGGTTACGCCTACAGTCGCCTTCTTCCTCGGCGCCCTCGGCAAGCTCTTCGCCACGTCGGTGACGTACCCCTACATCACGGTCAAGAGCCAGATGCACGTTGCTGGCAGCCACAGCAGCAAGCGGGAGGGCATGACCGAGGCCCTGCGCAGAGTGGTCCGGGAGGAGGGATACGCCGGCCTGTACAAGGGTATGCAGCCCCCTTGTCTCTTCCACCTCTTGACTGGAGACTGGACTTGAGCCAAGCAACTGACATGACGCTTCAGGTATTGGTCCCAAGGTCACACAGAGTGTCCTGACTGCCGCTTTCTTGTTCGCCTTCAAGGACGTGCTGTATGAGCAGACTGTCCGTCTCCGCCAAGGCCGCAAGGCTTAGACCTACCACTTGCACTACCAATACTAGCCAATGCAGAAGAGAAGTCATGAGATGGGATAATGCTTTGATCGCGCGCGCACTGCAAGCAAGCCCTCTACACCCTGTGCTGTGCTGTGGTTACAAGAGGGCCGAACTCGAATAAGAGGGGTTTGCTTCCCGTGGGCAAATTCTTGGGGGCTTATGCGCGACGAAGAGATGTTGGAAACAGATATTGCAAAAAACACGATTGAAAAAAAATGTTTGAAGAAGATAAAGCCGTATGAAAAAGCAAAACCATCATCATCAGGGGACAATGCAAGGAAAATGGACATTTACGGGCTTGATACCAGAAAAACGTCTGTACCACCAGGATTGTAGACAGGTTCATACTATCAATCTACTTGATCAAACACTCGGTCTTTGCCTGTCCAAGCGCTCAGTTACCCATCTCCACAGTCACAGTTGGAACTACCGTCGGCACGATCCACCATTCGTGGTACGCCTTATCCGGCGTTGGTACTGTTGCCGCAACGCGCAACCCACGCTCCGTGCCACGTCCACCGGCTGTGCGCTGCAACGCCTTTTGCAAGCAGGAGATTGCGACGCCCGCGGCTATGCACGCCTTCAACGCGCCCTTTGCTGAGGCGGTCCACGCCTCGTGCGATCCTACTGAGAAACTATCCTCTGCCGAGAACCTGCTGAGCGTCTCGAAGCCTCTCTTTGCGCTTGTCGCTGCGCGTTCGGCGTATTCGAGAAGTTCCTCCGTGCTGCTATCTGGCTGCGTTGTGCCGAGAGTAAATTCCCCAAAGCTGGGGGGCGTGGGCAGGCTGACGGACGCGAATGGTCGCATGCGGAGGTCGTAGCGCAGCTGGTCGTTGCTGTAAGGTCGCGGGGGCGGCTTAATGATTGCGTGGCGGTTGAGGACGGTGTATATGCAGCTCAGCGCGTCGGAGAACTCCCACGTCACTGCTGCCTGGAGCAGAGACAGTCTCGTGAAAGCGAGAGATCTTTGGAGCTGAGCCTCTTGGCCGGGGTCGATGGTGGGTGAGAATCGGGCCGTGGTCGTCTGGCGCACGACGAACGTCTTGATTCTTTCGGTATGTTGAAGGCGAGATTTTGCGAGGTAGTTCAAGTACCAGTACATGCCGGCCAGTTCGTCCGTCTGATAGACCTCGAGCTCGAAGCCTAGCTGGACTATGGCCTCCATTTGTTGCAGCTTGTATAGATACGTCCATGATGATAGCGGAAGGGAGTAAGTCTCGATAGGGTTCAGGCCAAGCGCGGATCTCTGCAGCAGCGGCTGCTCCTTGGTCTTGATCTGCAGGATTTGGTCAATGTCTTCGGCGTCAGCTTGGAGGTTCTCCCAGTCTCGGATCAAGTGGCAAAGCGTTCGGCGGACGCGACATCTGTTTTGGCACGCGGTTCTGAGAATGTCGAGGAAGGGTTGTGCAGCTCTTTGGCGGAAGAGCTCCATTTGTTGGGACATGACGAAACGAGGATCGTGGACCGCTTCGATCTCGTCGTTGTCCCTGTCGAGGAGAGGGTTCGCGGGAAGGGTGATGATGGAGAAGTCGTCGTCGAGTAGTTGGCGGATACTCATGGAACCCAGTATCTCCATGGCGTTGAAAAGAAATGTTTGCAGAAGGGTTCGTACGTAAACCATTGGTTGAGGCTTCTTTGACTGAAATGTATATACGAAAGTCTAATAATGTTAGGCATGTCTCATGGCGAGAGCATAAAAAATAAATAAAAACACAAAAAGAGGAGAGTGTGCTCGTACCTGAAGGCATTGTGAGTCGGTATATTTTAGGACGCCAATGACTTCGAGACCATCTTTACATAACCTTGATAGATTATTAAATGCATCATCAAACTTGAGCTGAACAATTGGTCGTGGCGGCATAGTACTAGCCAACTTCCTTTGTAGCTTGGTGCTGAACGCGTCCTCAACCGGCTTGGTCAAGGAATGCGTCGAAGAGATCCTGGGCAAGATGGCAATCGCTGCCTCCCATGGCAGCCTCGCCTTGACAAGATCCCTTACGTGCTGAGGTGATTCAGCGGTATCCAAAAAGATGTCGCGCAGATCCAAGCGGCTGATGAGTGCTTCGGCAATGCGGTCAGGTATGGAGCCTTTCAGAGATTCAACGGTCCCTCTGGCTGCTTCCAGGGCGTCTTTGACGTCTTGCGTGGGGAAATCGGTCAACAAGGTGCGGTTATACGTATTGGGGACAAAATCCTCCTCCTGGATGCGGTCAGCAGCAAAGTCAGCTGCAGTGAAAGAGCTAGCATACCTCGTAGAAGTGCTCAGATTTGATGCGTTCATTGACATGTCCACATGCCTTGAGCATCCCTAGGCAATAAGCTCGGAGAATGTCAAGTAGAGGCTCTTGTTTCACTTCCTGGCTCCTGTTCCTGACGAATTCGGCCTGTCGGATGCTGCCAGGCTCGGGCATCAAGAGCGCTTCTACATAAACACTGGTGAATATTGTTTGTGACAGGGGGTAGCCCAAATGCCAAGCCATCTACAAGTCAATCAGCATATTCATCCACATCCGAAACAGACTTGCACCCACCTCGTGGCATAAAAGCTGGTCCATGATACCAAGCACCTCCTCAGGCAGCAATGACCGCGACACGTCATAGAGCACCTCAAATTCCTCGCCTGGCTGAACACATCCGCTGTCCATTTTCGGATCCATAATCTGGCCCAACCGTTAGTGACATGTCAACCAGATGCGAGGCATCCAAATACCAACCTCCAGGGCGGCGACAGAGTCAAACAGCGTGAAGAGGCCATCCTTGACCAGCTCGCCGGGCTCCAGCGCTACAAGACATTCAGTCACTGCTCACTAGAGGCGCAGGGCCTACCCACAGGCTCAGGAGACATACTTGCGACCGCCGCCGTGAACTTGTCGGTAATGTCAGTGGCAATGATGCCGGCAGATCTTAAGGTGGGTGGCGGCAAAGGCGGCTCAGGCCCATGGCCGCCTAATGATAGTCGGGAGATTTCTGCACGCGCCATTAGCAAGACAAAATGCGAGGGGATGCTGGAGGGAAATGTAGATTGTACCATCTGCTGCACCGACTGCATTGTCGGCCATCTCGAAGACACTACCGCCAGTCTGGGGGCATAGCGTGATAGTATGGGTGGGCTGTTGGTGTGCATCTAGAATTCTAATGTTGTCGGAACGTCGTGGGCCGACTCGTGGCGGACTGGCTTTGGCTTGCTGCCCAGAGTCAGAATCTGGGGTGCGCAGGGTTGGATGGGGCGGCGGGCACCCGTGCCAGTGCCAGCGCCAGTGCCAGTGCCAGCGCCAGTGTGCCAGTGCCAGTGCCAGTGACTCGGTGAGTGTGCATGACTTGGACCTAGACAAAGAACCAGACCGTCTGGCAATAGCGGACAACCATGGCCATGGCATGATTCTCGGAACCTTCCATTGGAGCGCGATACAATGCACTTGTCGTCACACGTTCACAGCAAATTACTCGACGTACTGAGCCCCATCTATCCGGCTCGACAAAATCGTGCAAGATGCAAATGATGGGCACTAAAAGTTCGCCAGGTCGGATCGATATAGTCTAGCAATCAATATGATACAGTGGCAGCACTGCTCTTCGCAGGAGGCTCCGAGCACATGTTCGTGCCTCTTCAACAACCTCCAGGACCCTGTTGTCCTATCCGCCACTCTCGCCGGCGTGTTTCCTCCTTGCAAGCACGCCACTATTTTCCATGTCGTCGATTTGCAGAAAATCTAAGAGGAAGCGCTCTCGGCCATTGCAGCAGCGTTGGCAGCCCTGAGATCCTTGAACTCGCCCTGCTTGCCGTTCTATTGCGGTAATTCACAGTTAGCTTCCGGCCCCATTCGCGCTCCCCAAACCCGAGACCGGGCGTCACATACCGACCACTTGGAAAAGCGCAGCTCCATCTCGCCGCGACGCTCGGCAACGATCCTCTTGTCCTCCTTGAGGCTGCGGCGAACAGCGCGGGCCGCAACGGCCAGGTAGCGGTTGTAGCTGTTGAGGCCTTCAGGTTAGCATCTTTGAATCTTCAGAGGCGCCGCCTGCAAACATCGTGGCAGTCGCAATCGGCGCATCGGCGGGCACATCAGCGACACGTGGGATCAGTTGACATACGTCAAACCAGCGGCTTTCCACGCAGCAGTCATTTCGGCGGTATCGAAGAGGTGAGGCTGACTGGGTATGTGACCAAATAATGAAGTTACTAGTTTAGCTGAATCCCCCAGTCGAATCGATTGGGAGCATCCTGCCTCAGGCACGGGTAAGTAGGCTCACGTGATTTCATTGTTGTCTGGACTCTGGAGCTGAAGCCTCCCTCCTATTGGCCAGAATTGCCGCTCTCGACCCACTGCGGCTCCCAAACGCCCAAGTCAATCCCGAAATATCAGATGCTGACACAGCAGATACGCCTTTCCCTGTTTCAACCCGTCACTCCATCTTTGTGCTGTCACAAGTCTTCTTTTCCCATTTAGTAGGAAATCTTGGGCCGTCCCTGAGCAATCCTTGAGAAAGTGACGACCCTGTGATATCCATCACGTCTCCTACGTGTCGCATAGCATATAAGGTGGTCTACCAGACAAAATAGTGTGGTGTGGCTACACCCGTTTTCTGGTGTGACGCTACGTCCAGTCATTCATAGCAACGGCAGCACATGTCCGAAAAGCCGAATGGCAAGGGATTGGTGCGGTTCGCCGTGACGGTCATCAAGTCATGGACAATCTGGACCTACATCACCATGGCACCAGGCTGGTTTGAAAGCGACGACGTCATGAACAGGCTAGAAATCTAGCTGGCTCGCGTTCTTCGAAACCACACCTCACATTACAGACCACGAACAGAAACAGCTTCACCACCAGCAACACCAAAATGGCCAACTGCTTGCTCTGCCGATGATGCATCCCCGTCAACACCATACTCGTCACATGTCACCCTGGATCGCTAGTGTTCATGGCGAAATTCCCAGTCCGTCTTTTTACTCTCGCGTGGACGGTAGCGCAATCAACGTGCGGTTCGGCATTCCGCCTGTATATACGTCCATTGGCATCCAGCTACATCAACGCACACACACAAGATGTAACTCGTTGCTAACAAGCGCAGCCGTTCAACGCAATTCACCCAACTTCCCCCTTCGTCATGGGATATATTGTAGCACTATAACAGCGGTGTCCGTTTCTTCTGATACCAGGGATCAGCCACCTCTCTGAGCCGTTCACACTGCGCGCCGACCACGATGTGTCTCTGCAAGCCAGTCCGCCTCGTCAGCCGCGTGTTGGTCTGTATCGTCATGTTCCCGCTCCCCCTGGCTACCTATCGAGACAGTCTCTCATTTCCACTACGTGTCTGACTCGTATATGTCGATTGTTGGGCCGTGGGCAGGCCGTGCAAGGACGAGCGTCTCTTTTCCGGCAGCTGACATTTCCAAGACGCAATCAACGGCGGATGCGGAGGTGGCCGAGGCCGATGCTCTGGGCACGGATAATCCAGATCCGGGGCAGGTCGGGGTGGACAGCATGCCTCTTGATGAGAGCAATGTGGCGGCCTTTTGGCGTCTCGTGTGCGGGTCCAGTACCGAGGGTGTCAAAAAGCTCGTCGTCAAAAGAAACAAGAAGCAAAACTTAGTCGGACCGCACAGACGCCGTTCCCCTCCCCCGACGTAAATGCAGAATGGGATAAACTGTAAGAAGCGCAGCGGCCATCATAAAGACACCAGCAAACACCTGCAGGCGCCAGTAGCCCGACCGTGCCGACTTCACATCGTAGATTGCGCCGCCAATGGGACTGCCTATCAGCATACCCAAACCAACCCAGCTCCAGTACGTACCGGTCCGGGAGCCTATCACGGCCACCGATGGGCAGAACAAGGGAATGAATGCGCCGGGGAGAGTGACGAGGATGCCGGATATCATGCCCCAGAAGACAGTCCACACGACAGTACCGGCAACCGTGTCGACGGCGATCCAGCAGAACAGCAGGGTCGATCCCGCGACGAGAGAAACGGCAATGGTCTCGGTGGGACCAAAGACGGCGCCTGCGAGACCTGCGGCCAGTCGGCCAATGACGGAGGAGCCATTGAGTATGGACAGGAGATCAACAGTCAGGTCGGGACTGATGGACGGCACGCGGACCTTGGTGAAGAGTGGCAGGTAGAGGAGGGGGATGTAAAAAGCAGTGGCACTAAAGACGGAGGCGACGGAGAGAAGCATAAATGGCAGGTCGGTAAAGCTTGAGGTGTCGAAGAAGCGCCGGATGACGGGGGCGCGAGAGGCTTTGCGCCGCCCATCAAATAACACCAGATGGGACACGAGGTATAGCACTAGGATGAGAAAGCCGATGGAGCGGACGGTCCAGGGGAAGCCGATTCGGGGCACAAGAGCGCGAAACATGGTTGGGAAGATGATGCCGCCTAGGATACGGGGTTAGAAGGCGGGTTCCTGCAATAACATCAACGTAAGGAGGGAGGAAAGGTCAGGGGTTTGTTTGTCGCTTACCGACGCAGCTGCCACATGCCATGAGGCCCATGGCCTTGGCTCGCGTTGCGGGATTCGGCAGACAGGCGGCGGCGGCTGATACGCTCGGTGTGAAGACGAGGCCGGAGCCGAGGCCAATGCAAACAGCCTGGCTGAGGAAGAGCTGGTAGTATTGGGTAGAGATGCTGAGCATCATGAAGCCAAAGACCTGCAAGAGGCTGCCAGTGACCAGCAGCGGCTTGTAAAAGCCTCGGTCGTAAAGCGGACCAGCCACAATGCCGACGGCGAAAACTAGGAAGGCGGATGTTGTTGATATCCAAGATGTGTCGGAGCTGGACTGTCCGGGGATGAGAGACAGCTCGTAGTAGGCTTGGAAGGCGCCGGACGTGAGGAGAAATCCCCTTGAAGGAAGCCGGTTAGCAGGCGGAGATGGGGGGAGGGAGTCTGCCATAGCTAAGTAGACTTGCCATGTATTCATGAATACAATAAAGGTACTGAGAATCTGCAGCCACGGATGGCGGCCGATGCGAGGCGAAGTTGGCGGACGTGGGACAAGTTCGACGTCGGGACTGTGGTCTGGAGCGGTGGTGGACGGGATACTCTCTCTACCGCGGTCTGGAGCGGTGACGGTCATTCTGTCTATTCACCGTCTTGGGTCTCGACTGAAGAGGAGACGAGGTCTGGTTCAGGGTTCAGGGAGCAGGAGGATGGTCGAAGGGCGCGCGGGAAGAGGCACCCAGGCGGCCGAAGGGGATGAAGCCGCGAGGGAGAGGCGTGGACCGTGACGGCTTGACGATGCAATCAATGGCGTCAAAACTCCATGTCCGAGATGAGCTGCTGTCTGCCGTCTGCCGTCTGCCGTCTGCCGTCTGCCGTCTGCTGTCTGCTGTCTGCTGTCTGCTGTCTGCTGTCTGCTGTAGGTTGTGAGAGGTGAGCATCCCCGGTGTCTTGGTCCATGAGCTGCTGGCTGGCTGGCGGCCAAGACAATTCCTGTGCCGCTTTGCTTCTCCTTGATGGACACGGACTTGCAGAAAGCCCTCGGGACGCTGCCATGCCAATCCGTACTCCAAATGCACGACGGGACACGGGGGCGCACGTCGGGACATGTCGAGACTCGTTTAGCAACCGATTAAGTTTTGCACGGCAAGCCCGACGAGCGACGGGGTGCGGTTCGTCAGCCAAGGAAACCATCTTGGCCACGCCTCCCCGGCGCTGCATGCATGCATCACGCGTGCATGTGTACATGTGCCATACATGTACTCCGTACATGGGCCCGCGGTCCGTCATCCATCACATCACCACCAACCTCAACCTTGGCCCCCTCCCCCTCCGCCTCCGCCTCCTCTTCCCGCCGTGCCGTACTCCGTACCGCCCCTCGGCCGCCCGCACGGCCTCTGCCCACGCATCCATCTCCTCCCCGTCGTCTTGAGTCTTGAGTCTTGACGCCCTTTATCCGCTCCTGCCCCCCAGCCCTCCGCTCACGTCGCTCTCCCGACCGAAGCACCGACGCACGGAAGCCGAGCAGCGACTCGTCGACACGCCGGCACCTCCAAACCTCCAAACCTCCAAACCTCCAACCATGGCAGCACACGACGACGCGGCAAGACCGGCGTCAGCCCGTCTCGCCGACTCGGCCTACCACTCGCCGTACGCGCGGTCCGGCGCGCCGCGCCCCCATCCCAACACCGACCCGTACGCAGCCCTCCGCGGCCGCGCCCTCTCCACCCTCGAGGCCATGGGCTTCGACGCCAACACCATGGTCGAGCACGGCGTCCTCTGGGCCGAGCACCAGGACCCCTTCGGCCACGTCATGCAGGGCCAGTACATGGCCTTCCTGGGCGCCTGCTTCTGGCGCGTCATGGAGAGCTACGACGAGTTCCTGAGCAAGGAGGAGTGCGACGGCATGATCCACGCCCGCACCGTCATCCCCGTCGTGCGCAGGTACGAGCTCGACATTCGCCGCCAGGTCAAGTATCCCGACTCGGTTCGTCGTCCATCTCCTCTCCTCTCCCCTCCTCTCCTCTCCTCTCCCCTCCCGTCTTGCGTGGGAACCGGGAATCCTACAAGCCGGCTTCCTCGGCTGACTCTCCCCCCCGAAAAAGCTGATTGCAGCTTACCGGCAGGATCGCATAGAGCCCACGCGAAACCATGGCACTACCGTGCTCTTCTCCCTCAAGCAGCAGGCGATTGTCGCACAGGTCCGGGGCTCGACCACCTACGTTGATGCCAAAACCGGCCGCCCCGTGGACATTCGCACACTGGGAGGTGGTTTTCCGGCCTTTTACCAAGGCTTCACCAAGAAATCTGAACGCGCGAACCAGCTCAAGGAGAAGTGGGAAAAGGAGCATCCTAGATCCTCAAAGAGCACAGAGTCTAAAATTTGAAAACAAACGAACTTTTGACAGGCGCTTTTTGCACCCCCCCTCCACCCTCTTTTTCAAGCTGGCGCCACGGGAAACACCAGCTCCAGCTGTAGACGCAATTGCAACCATGCCGCAGAGCATTTCACGTCTCCGCCTCGCCTCGTCCATCATCTATGCTATGGCCAGGGTTGCGGCTGTAGAAGCCGTTGCACCGCGCGAACCCAGAATCTAAGACTCGCTCTGAGAAACCCATTGCGAGGTGGCTGAATGCCCTCGCCATCACCGATGAGATCCAACGGAGGAGTCTTGTCCCAACCGTCCATAAAGGTCCGCGCAGCATGGACTCCAGCTGCAAAGCCATCCTCATGAAACCCAAAGCCCATCCAAGCTCCCGCAAAGCCAACACGCCTGATGCCATTGATCTTGTGGAGGTGGCGCGCCATGAGGATGCACTCCGAGTTGATAATGGGATGGCAATACACGTGGCTGCTTTGGACCGAGCGAGGCGCCCGCACTGGATTCATGCTCACAAGGACCCTGCCCGGACTTCCGGGTTCTCCAGGACGGGGAATCTCCTGTAGCCTATTCATATCAAACGTGAGCGAGAGCTTTCTTCCGTGATTGCCTTCGTTCTGCTTCACATGGTCCTGCGCCGCTGTGGGTGTGTGAGGTGCAAGTGTGCAGTTCCACGCCGCGCGAGCTGAAAGACGTCTTGGCAGGAGCTGGAAATCTGTCAGCGAGACTGCTCCCTTGTTGTTGTTTTTGTTATATGTGGATGGTCCAGTTAACCAGCGCCATACTCACTGAAGTGTCGGAGTGAAGGTAGCATGTGTTCCTGCTAGTCTTGAAGCCACCGAGAATCTTGCGCTCCAAAGCGGTGACATCGTCCCCCAGTAGAGTAGCGGCTTGGTTCGCATGAACGGCAAGAACGACATGGTCAAACGTCTTTTGAGTTCCATCTAGGAAGCTGATCAAGACCTCGTTCCCTATTCGTGTCACGCTCTGTACAGCCGTGCCCAGATGTAAATTGTGTCTGTGTGGAAGGCTGTCTTGGAACGCATCGATGTACGTTCTTGACCCATTTTGAAATGAGCGCCACCGAAGTGTTTTTGTGACGGTATCTAGCAAGCCGTGGGTCTTCCTTTTTGTTTGTTGAAAAAAAAGAGAAGGAGCAAAGAGTGAGTCAGTTCCAGCACCTCGTTTGTTCGGAATATTATATGTGATGGAGAAATTTACATGAAGCGTATTAGCGGCCGCGCAGGAAAATTCCTGCTAAACTCTTCTGCATCAATGCACCAAGGAGCAGCCACCATTGGCATCAAGAAGTACATCCCGAACTGACGCGAGTATCCCTGCCTCGTCAAGTAGGCGCCAATAGACTCGAGAGATGTTGACACGATCCGGGTCTCTTCCGCATCGGACGCATTGCCGCCAGTCTGCGCCGTGTGAGCCGCGTACTTTTCGCGCCGGGGAGATCTTTGCTCATGAAGAATGTCCTCGGCAAAGAGGCTAAAGCGAATAATATCAAACATCAACCGCCATAACCAGGGGCTCAACAGCAGCGTCAAAGTGGCGATGAAACTGAAAACGGAGCGGCTGCTCCATTCGAAGCTTCGGTCGGTGGTGGTGACAGCAAACGACATGTCCGTGGGAATTGTCCTGATGCCCAATTCACCGAGAAAGGCGTTGAACCGGGCTACATTTAGATGTGGTTAACCACGGCGTCAACTAGATGTGGTCCTTTTTTAATTGTTGATGTTGTTGCTGGTCACTTTCGAAAAGGGGCAGGGCAACTCACGATACGTAGCTTCGTCCATTACAATGAAGCCCGTGTCAACGTCGACGGTTGTGCCGTTGCCTCTGAAGGGAACCGAGTTGGCATGCCCGCCGAGCTTATTCTCCGACTCGTAGATGTCTACTGTCACGTTTTGCGCACTGGGCTTTCGCAGCTCCCACGAGCAGGCCATGCCAGCGATGCCTCCGCCGACAATGGCAATTCGGCGCGACTGACCAGTCATTGTGTCTCCCGCCGGCAAGGCTGTTGGACAAGAGGGACGAATAGTTGCATTGCAGGAAAGGGCCAGAAGAGACTCCAGCTCCTATGGCTGGTCTATTTGTTGAAACTGCGAGACGATACGGAGTACCGGGAGGATCAATGTACATGGAGGGTAGCAATGACGGGGCGTCGTGTCTCTGAGCCTCTCCGCCTGTCTGGGACGGGATGCCGTCAGGGTTCATCGCGTAGACGCACCACACAAGAGTCAAGACTCGAAAGCCCACGCCTCCTCCGTACCGGTCATCTTGATCTGCCCACCCATCAAATCAAGCGCGGCCCGCCAGACACTGTGACTTTGAACACTGAATGCCACATCGGTCTGACATTAAGCCGTCACAGATAAATGACACATCAGAAATAATGGGCTGTCGTCATAACTGTGCTCGGCCCAGTGCCTCGAACGGTGTGTCTGTCCGAGGGCTCAACGGCTGGGCAAGGCGGGCGACGAAGAACCAATCAATAGACGGCAACACTCGGGCCGTCCCAATTTTCTCATCTGGTCTCGACCCTGCCAGTGTGAGTCAAGGTCTCGATTAGGTCCCGTGATGATGAGTGCGATGACGGAGTGGGTTGTCGCTGCAGAGGAGTATCGAAATATGGCGCACACCCGCCGTTGTTGGGGGCGATGCGGATCGTACTATATTAGAGCCCGGCAGAAAATAGCAGACACACACTGATTAAGCGACTATAATTAACCTGTGCAGGGATTAGTAGATGTGGTGGTTGGGTACGGAGTATACATACGCGGTGGCGTTTGCGTTGGGGGAAATAAAAGTGTACGAGCAAAGAGGCAAAAGAAGGGAACGAAAAGGAACCGAGGAGGGCAAGCGTGACTGCCGCGCGTTTATGCTCGCCATCAGCCTCGCTCGCTTGTGATGACATGCATGCGCTTTGAAATGCCAAGGATGAGGCGAAAACAGAAACAAAATAAAGTAACGTTAAAACAAAATGAACGAGAGAGAGACAGAGACAGGACAGAGACAGACAGCCGGAGAGAGAAAGGGGGAAAAAAAGGAGGGAAAAAAACACCTGTCCGCGCCACACGCGCTTGCTGCTCTTCCGCCGCGAATTAAAACCTCAGCCCTCCATCGTATCCTGCATCTGCATTGTGATCTTGGCCGCCCTACTCTCCAGACTCCAGCCCTCGATCAACTAGTTACACAAAGTCTGCGCATCATGCTTGCCGCGTTCACACTTCCCGTCTACGTCTCTCAGTATGTGGCTATAATTCTTGCCGCAGCCCTATCTTTCGTACGCCTCCTGCCCTGCGGCAACACTGAAGCCGTAACTAAACCAGCCCAGGTAGTCATCATCGTCATCCAGAGGATCTACTTCCACCCGTACAGCAAAGTGCCCGGTCCGTTTTTCGCCAAAGTGACCAGCATATACTCGGCATGGCACTCATGGCGAGGCACCATGCACCTTGACGTGCAACGGTGCCACCGCAAATACGGTACGTGATCCGAACTGGTCGCAACCCTAACCCTGACCCTTCCCCCTAAGAGACTCGCAACATGCTCATCGTCGTGATTCCGCAGGCGACCTGATACGATATTCTCCTAACCAAATTCTCTCGCTTCACCCCCCCGATCTGGCAGGTTGGTAGAGCCGTCTCCCCCCAAGCAGAATATGGAAGCACCTGTGGCTCACTCACAAAACGCAAGCAATATACGGCCACGGCGCGCCGTTCCGCAAAGCAAAAGGCTACGCCACCATGATCCCGACGGCCAACGGATGGAGCACGATGCCGTCCATCGACAAGACGCTGCACCGCAACCTCCGCGCCGTGGTGAGGAGCGGCCTCGGTGCCGATTTCCTCTCGCGCTTCGAGCCTGCCATCCTGCGCCATCTCAAGATTTACTTTTGCCAGCTACGGCAACACCAGGACCGCGACGGCTGGACTCGCGCCGCCGACATGAGAAAATGGAGTGCGTCTCTTGCATCTGTTCCGTGATCAATCATCCCAACTAGTCAGCACTGGGACGAGAGAAAAAAAAAAAAGTAAAAAAGTAAAAAAGTTAACCAGGTCCAGATCTCTACTTGGGCTTCGACACAATGGCCGATTTCGGGCTCGGCCTCAAGACCGACTTGCTGCGCAGCTCGGCGAGGGACTACATCTTCCCGGCGCTGCACATGCACGAGAAGAAGATGGGCCTCTGGGAGCAGCTGCCGGCCCTCAGCAACATGGGCATCGGTCAGCTCGTGGGCGCCGTGCTGCCGCTGTTGTCGTCGCAGGCGCGCGCCTTTGCACGCTGGTACCGCGGCTTCATGGAGCTCGCCATCGCGACCAATACGCACGAGAGCCACGGGATATTCGGGCCCGTCATCCAGAGCGGGCAGGGGACGCTCAAGAGCAAGAGCGCGGGCCACAACCGCGAGCAGATGGTGACGGAGGGCGCCTTCAGCACCTTTTCGTCGGCGGACGCGTACGGCATCATGCTGTCCGGGTTCTTGCACTACCTGTGCCACTGCCCGGCCGTCTACGAGACCCTGGCCGCCGACGTGCGCGCGCGGTACCGCCCCGGCGAGGACATACGGTGGGACGCGGAGCTGGCGTCGAGCGCGTACCTGCGGGCCGTGATCAACGAGGTACTGCGGCTGGTGCCGCCGGCCTGCGGCGTCCACTGGCGGGAGTGCGAGCGGGCCGGCTTCACGGTCGGGCCGGGGAGCGTGCCCATGGAGGCGGGCAGCGACGTGGGCATGAGCCTGTTCGCGCTGTTCCGCGACGGCCGGGTGTTTCGGGACCCGACGAGGTTCTGGCCGGAGCGCTGGATCCCGGGCACGCTGCCGGAGGCGGAGCTGTGCTTGGCGCGGGCCGTGTTTGCGCCGTTTTTGTTGGGGCCGAGGAACTGCGCGGGGAGCCATGTGGCGCTGATGATGGCCAGCGTGGCCTACGCTTACGTGCTGGTCAACTATGACTTTTGCCTGGGGCAACCACAGGCGGCGGCGGGGTCGGCGGGGTCGGCGGGGTCGGCGGGCGAAGGCGCGAGTGCCGGGCCGGAGTTGAGCTTTGAAAGCCACTATTCCATTGCGAGCTGGGAGAGCGGTCCGTTTGTGCGGTTTAGAGCCAGGCAGGTGGGGACCTAGGTAGTTAGGTACCTACGTAGGTACGTAATTCTCCTTACCTTGCTGAGTAAAGTACTTTAGGTAGAAGTAGGTAGGTAAGTACCTAGGTACTTAAGGCAGGCAACGTTGGGTTGGGTGGCAACGTGGCACTCCGTACTCCGTACTCCGTATTTGGCCGTCATCATGTCCCGTCCCATGTCCCATCCCATGTCGACGTCAAACGTAACTCTGGGGTAGCGTCTTACTGTTGACGGTTGATGGGTGGGTGTCTGACGATCGGCCACCTGTCAGCGTCGCATCGCGGCACCTAGTCCCAGAATCCTCGCCTGTGATTGGCGCAAAAGCGACCTGGCACCCCACGCAACAAAGTTAAGTACGCAAGTACGTTCTCGTACTTGCCGGGGTACCTGCCTAGCTAGGACTCTCCCTCCTCCATCCTCCGTCCACGCACGCACGCATGCAGAATCCTATTGGCATCGCCGCTCACACACCGCAATTGCAGATGCAGCTCGGCACAACTCAAAAGTCTGCAGAAAGCATCATCTCCCCATCAGCGACACTTCCATCCGGGCTGACGCCGACTCCGAGCACGACATCGCCTTGCACCACCATGTCACCCCCCTTCCGAAAGAGACAAGACGTGGAGACTGGGCCGTCGTGGACACTGATGGATGGACCGAACGTCTGGAACCTGAGCAGTCAACCTTGCCTGTGCCGGAACCGATGGATGCTTCAATCTTCCTCGTCGCTGGCCTTTCGTCTTCCGCCGTGGCCTGGCCCGATGCTGCCAAGCTCCAGATAAAACCAAAGCAGCTGCAAGCCGGCCAGCCTGCAATCCCCCCCCCTTACACCAGCCAACAACCCGTCTCGTCGTCCTCAACACTTGGAACGCTTTGCATTCCCCTGGCGAGAGTCGTCAGGCCTTGTAATGATTCAGCCTTATCAAGGCCCTCATTCGCGCTCGCTTGAATTTTTTTTCTTTAATTTCTCAAAAGGAGAGAGGAAACTTATTTTTCAGCCGGCCTCTGTAAGCCCCCAACAGACGTATTTTCGACATGTCCAATGGATTCATCAAGTTCGACCCGTCCCTGGTCGATGAAAATCGCGGCCAGGACATCTTCATCATGTGTGTCGTGTTTTCCGTCCTCATCAGCCTGTCCACCACGTCGCGCATTGCCGTCAAGTTCGCGACCAAGGCAGGTCTCAGGGCTGCCGACTACCTCATCATCATAGCCTTTGTACGTGTTTTGACTCTTTCGACCCCAAGCGCGCACCTGTATATACGTGCCAGAAATCAGCCACCTTACACTTTATTGCAGGCCTTCAATTTAACTGCCAACATGCTCGAGATCCAGGCCGTCCAGGCAGGGTTCGGCCGTCACCTGCAGTTCCTCACCCGCAGCCAGGTCCTCACCGTCAAGCGGCTCAGCCAGTACAACATCCTCATGGCCAACATCTCCCTCTGGGCAGTCAAGATCTCCATCTGCTGCTTCATCCTGGCCCTCATACAGGGCGTCCACCGACGCACCACGTGGGTCGTCTACGCCCTCATCGCCGTCACCACCACCGCGAGCACCTGCCAGGGCATCTTCTGGGCTCTGCAGGCCAACCCGCTCCGCAAGCTCTGGGAGCCCGATATCCCCGGCGAAGTGAAGAGCATCAAGACCCTCGTCACCTCCATCATTGCTTTTACGAGTAAACGATACCCCCCCCCCCCCCTTCGTGTGCTTTGGCTGACAGTCATGGGGCGTTTGCAAAGTCATCAACAGCATCACTGATCTTTTCTACGCCATCTCGCCCATTTACTTTATTGGAGGTCTGCACATAAGTCTCGGGAAACGGCTTGTGATTATCGGGCTAACAGGGTCGGGCTTGTTGTATGTCTCCCTCCCCTTCCATCTCTTTGGCTGCGGTTGCGAGACATCTGGTGCTCACAGAATCGCGCAAACAAACTTACAGAGTCTTTGCCTCGTCGATTACTCGCGTTGCCTTTGATGGCGACTTTTACAAGCCAGACTTTACTTGGGCCTTGTACCGGGTGTACCTCTGCACGATTATAGAGCGCAACCTCGCAGAGGTCATTGCCGACCTGCCCGCGACCTTCGCTCTTGTCCGCAACGTGCGCAATAAGACGAATGCCCTCTGGTCACGGAGCACTCACGGGTCGTCTACCAAGGCCTCTGATCATACAGGAAGCGACGCCTCCCGATCGGGCAGCAAGGGCTTCCCGGGGGCCAACGCGCGACCTGCCAACGCCAAGTCGGACTACCATGAGGATGAAAATGAGGATGAAATACCGCTCAGCACCTCAATCCCGCGTATTCCAAAAGGCAGCGGCGTCGTCCATATGGAGACCAGCATCGACATACAGGCACACAGGGTTGATTTGCACGAGGAGCAACTAAGCCGCCAGACGCTGGTCCATCCATGGGACAGGGGGGCAACCATTGTATAGTAGTAATTACTGCAAAGAAAATATAATAATAGTAATTGATGGCATGTCAGTTCCCATACAGTAGTTTCCCGCCCTTGCTCTGCACGACGGCATCCCCTCTCGACAGGGCCATTGCCTTCTTCACCTCCCATTCCCAGGCGGTCAAGTTGCCATCGTCGGCCACGTTCCCCGTGTCCCCGCCCTCGCCCTCGCCCGTCTTGTTCTTCATGCTCGCCTCCCGTTCCGGCCTAAAGAGAATGGCGAGGCTGTACCGGTCAACACGGCGCTGCTGCCCTGGCGGATACCGAATGCGATGGACATTGCTGCGCAGGATGCCGCCCGTCCACTGCACCATCGCATCCCCAAGGTTGACAATCAGACAGCCCGGCACAGGACGCACCCAGAGCCATGCGCCCTCATCGGCGGCAGACCCTCCAGGCGTCAGGATTTGCAGGCCGCCAACGACATTGGCCAGAAGCGTAATGGTGCCGAAATCAGTGTGGTGGATCATGCTCGTGCGAAGATCTTCATCCCGCGGACAGGCCAGTGCCTTGATGAGCCGGATGACGGTGCCCGAGGGCTTCGTCGGGGTCTGCGAGGCCATCAAGATGCCCTCGGGCAGCGAGAGCTGGGCCTCGAGGGCAGAGCATATGGTTTTCTGCAGAGACTGGCCGCGGTGGAGGAACGAGCGGAACAGCGGGAGATGGCTCTGCACGAGATGCGGGAGCGGTTGGAGCGGCGCGGTGCCCATCAGGCCATCCTGGCCCAGGTTGAACCACTCGAAGCGGTCTGGCTCCTCGGTCTCAGTCTTGGCATGGCCGAGAGGCTTGAACCTGTCCCTGCGCGGTAAGACACGAGCCCCCTCTCCCAAAAGACGGACGGGACGGGCGGGGGACTGGGGAAAGGTACAGTAGTGAGGAGGGAGGGGGGAGTACGTAGTAGTAGCCGCAGTAAGTGGTCAGATCTACTGACGGCTTTTTCCTGCAGAGGCTTACCCCAGAAAGCTTCTCGGGATGTCGTGCAAGTATTGCTGCTTGACGTGCGGGGGGAGGTCCATGATGTCCCTGGCCACGTCGAACAGCTGGTCAATGTCTTCCATCATGGCCTCCCCCAGGCTGTCCCCGCGGAGACTGAGAGAGAAGAACCCCAGCTCTTGGCAGGCGGCCAGCATGCTCTGGGCGGAGTTTCCGTCGGCCGAGCGCAGGTCTGCCAGGGAGATGGTGTTGATGGAAATGACTGGGACATGATCTGGGAACGGAGGAATGTGTCTAAAGTGTCTCTCGGACGCCATCGCGGCCAGCTACAACAGCGGGGGTGCGAGGCTCAGGTAGGCAGGCTTGAATCGAAAGATGTCAGAGACAAAGAGCGAAGAAGAGCAGGGGAATTGGCACAAAGACAGAGGAAAATGCGAGCATACAGCGGAAGCTCTCATCATTATGGTCAATCGATTTGGGCAATTCGTCGGCCGTGTGGGTCAGCGCGAGTGACACTGTGCGAAGGAGGGGGCAAGATGACGGTCCAAGTCAACCACCAACCGTTGACGGCGGACGCCATACCAACCATGCCATGCCATACCATGTTCCCATGTTTCCCATGTTTCCCATCTTCCCACGTTCCCAGGGACCTAGGTACCTGGTACTTGAGGAACTTTTTCGATCACTTCAAGATTAGCGCAGGTCCCCCCACCTCAAGCCGTCCGTCAGCGATAGCTACAAGCAGGTTTAGGTTCAACACCGCGTACCAAGTCGGAATCGTGAGCGTGGAATCAATGCAACACCCACCCAAGGAATTCTGCAGCGGACTCCGCGGTAGGTTTTACTCGAGAGATGACTTGATAACTTGCCACCTTGCTACACGGGCCCTGTCTCTCCGTATACCTGTGTTCATCAGCCAGTTACCCGGCGGCTAACGAGGAATTCCGTCCAGGCCGACGATGCTCACGAGTGTCCCACACGAACGCGCAACCAAGCGCCGCTGTGGTGTCTCCGTCCACAAAACGCACATCATCAGATGCAAAATCTCACACCGTCGTCTGTTTCCGGAGAAGCACCGTTTTGCCTACCCGTACCTGTCGGTGGGCATCCCCGTGCGGTCTCCCACGTCAAACTGGCTGCTCTCCGTCGACGCGGCGCCATGGTGGGAAAGGGGCTGGCTTCACGTCTCCCCCAAGGACCATTTGAACCGTGGACGGGACGGGGCTACCCTCTCTGAAAACATCGACGCATACCTCAAGCTGCAGGTATACAGACATGTCAGACCTGGGATGCGATAACCATGTCCCGTGGCTAACGTTGCCATTTCGCAAGCAGGGCCTCAACCCAGCCGACTTTCCCCATGTGTACCTCCTCACTTCGCCTCGCTTCCTCAATTACACGTTCAACCCGGCCTCTTTCTGGTATCTCTACACGTCAGTCATGGAGCTCAAGTACGTCATTGCAGAGGTGAACAACACGTTTGACGAGCGGCGCATGTATTTATTTCCGGCCTCGGGCGGCCCGGGTATATTCAGGCAGAGGCTTGACAAGGACTTCCACGTGTCTCCATTTAATTCCAGAAAAGGGACCTACACGCTCTCCACCTTGGATCCCGCCGACGGGAGGGACATCTCGGTAGCAATCACGCTGCGCTCCTCCAAGGGTCGGCCCAAAATGACAGCTCGCTGGTGGTCAGACGAGCCCGCGATAGATCCATTGACGATATCGACCGTCCAGGCGCTATGGCTCCTTCTGTGTTGGGGCTCAAGAATCTTCACAACATGTAAGGGCACCTGCCGTCGGCCTGTCCACATGAGCGGTCGAGGAGATGCTAACTGGAGGGGGGGAAATCCAGTCCCGAAAATCCTGTTCCACGCAATTTTGCTGGCTCAGCTTCACCGGCTGCACATTTGGTATCGTCCAGAACCGCGTCAATCCGCCCTACCGCGGCGGGCAACTGCCACGGAAAGCTTTGTGCAGTCCATCTTTGTTCAATATGTAGAATACCTCGTAAATACGGCGCATGACGAACAGGGGACGTCGGCGCGTTCCCCTTCGCAGGTGAGCGTGGAGGAAGCGTGCCCCGACAGCTACAGTCTTTTGGGGCTGCGTATTACCCAGCAGCCTACCCAGGATGTGATTAGTCTGAGGATTCACACTCCGCAGTTCTATCGCCAGTTGATCACGTACGAGAAGCTATCTGACTATCTGTCTTACACTCTGCTTGACCCGTACGAGGAAAATCACACTGCCTGGTCCAACGACGCCAAGGGTCTCATTGATACAGTACGGAGCTGCGAATTGGCCGCAGATAAGCAGCTTCTTCGACACGGGCCGCATATTCAGCAGCGTCTCCTCGTCAAGATACTACTCGCCACATCCAGACGTGTGCGATGCGTTCAGCCGCGGCAGGGATGCTATCCTGGCGGTGGCCTTCCGAGTGCTCGGGGGAATGCCAGCAACGTTCGCAGCAATTCAAGGGCCTCCTCGAGCGCACAAGGCAGGCCTCGCTTCCTAGATGAGTTTGTTGGCGATAACTACGGTCCTTGGCTGCAAGTACAATACGTGCTGGCAACTGTGAGTCTCGAGTGGAGGGCATGGGCCATGAGTCTGATTGGGGGCGAATGAGGACAGACGAATGCGCACTTGTAGTTGCATGAAGACTTGTATAACTTGCAATCCTCGGTAGGTTATATATACATGTGTACTCATGTTCAAGCTGATGCAGTCGGCACAGGATGCTGCCACCTCGTCCGTGGACTGGACTGGTCAAGCCTTGCCCAGGTGCTCGCCAACATCACCAGCCATGGCCCATGACCAGCGGCGTCGCCTCATCGTGTGCTGCCGACATTGCTTGCTAGACATGCGAGGCATGCCGAGGCGAAGCAGCAACGTACATGTGTGGTTTTTCCCGTGGCGGCCAGGTCCGCAGCAGCGCCGGACATGATTCGAGACCGAAAAGCCATTGTCCCGACTGCAACGTGCCACCCCTGCCGAAGTTGTACATAGCTGCACTCCCCAGGACCAATATTCCAATATTTAGGTTTTCTGGAGCCCCCCCCCGAGGCTGAAAGTGCCATGCGACCCAAGGTTAGTGGATGGCCACACGCACCCACGATCCTTCCACGCCACGAGCCGTCCGCTTACTCCGCGTCGCATCTCCCATACCCCGGGGGGTGCGTGTTGGTGCGCGAACCGGACCGCAAGCCAACATGTATACACAGACGCACACTATATATATACACACACACACACAGTGCCTCGTCTCGGCATCATCAACCCTTCACTCTGCAACAGCTGCCCCGCCAGATACCATGGCCAAGTCGGAAGAGTACGCAAGCCACTACGCAACCACCGAAGGGCGCTTCGGGTCGACATCGTCGCCGCCGGCCCTCGGGCGCCACGTAGACGACGACGAGGTGTACTCGCTCCCAGAGCAGAGGAGAATCATCCGCCGCATGTTGGTGAAAAGAAACAAAGCCATTTCCTCCCCGCACACTGCTTCTGCCGGCGGCTCATTGAAACTTGTGCATACAGCGACCTGCGGCTCGTCACCGTCCTGGCCGGCCTGTACGTGATATCGCTCGTGGACAGGGTCAACATCTCCACCGCCGCCGTCGCCCATCTCAACAGCGATCTTGGGCTCCAGACAGGTTCCCGGTACTCCGTCATTGTTTCCGTCTTCTTCATCACCTACACCGTCTTCCAGCCGCTCGGCACCGTCCTCACCCGCAAGATCGGCCCCCGCTGCTTCCTGAGCTCAATCACCATGGCATGGGGCCTCGTCATGATCGGCAACGGCTTCGTCAACTCGTGGCAGAGCCTGGCCGGGCTCCGCGTCCTGGTAGGGTAAGTGAGTGGCCAGACAGAGCAAGACGGGGACACCTCGAGCTGGGCCAATGGCAGACTGACCGGTGCGAGCCGACTAGCGTTTTCGAAGCCGGCTTCTTCCCGGGGGCCGTGTACCTGCTCAGCACGTGGTACACCAGGTTCGACATGCAGAAGCGCTACACCGTCTTCTACGGCGTCGGGTGCGTCGCCGCTGCGCTCGGCGGCATTCTGGCCTTTGGTCTCTCCAGGATGGACGGTCTCGCGGGGCTGAGGGGCTGGAGATGGATCTTCGTCGTCGAGGGCGCGCTGTCTTGCGTCGGCGCCCTCGTCTCGTACGTCTTCCTCGTGGGCTTCCCGGAGGAGGCCGAACAGTCGTGGAACTTCATCACCCGGCCGGAGCGCGACTTCATCATCCGGCGCGTCAACCGTGACCGGGGGGACGCCGTGACGGAGCCCTTTTCGTTCGAGGCGTTTTTCGCGCCCGCCGCCGATGCCAAAATCTGGGTCTTTGCCTTCATGTTCTTCTGCGTCACCACCGTGGGCTACTCCATTAATTATTTCCTTCCCATGATTCTCCTCGGAATGGGTCAGTACCTCAGCCAGCGTCTCCGCCCAACGTCGCCCTTGCCCTGCCTAACCTCTCCTTTGCTCTTAGGCTTCTCTGTCGCAGAGTCCCAGTGCCTCGTGGTGCCGCCGTGGGTTTTCACCGGTCTCCTCATGTACGCGCAAGCCTGGCTCGGGGACCGCTATCGTCTCCGAAGCCCCATCATAGCCTTCAACGCAGTCCTGGCACTCGTCGGGCTGATGCTCATGGGATTCCACCACGCCTATCCTGTTCGCTACGCGGGGGTCTTCTTCATCGTGGCTGGGGCCAGCGGTAATACGCCCCCCGTGTTGACGTATCAGGCCAATAATATCCGTGGGCACTGGAAACGCGCATTCTGCAGCGCCACACTGATCGGGTTTGGTGGCATCGGGGGGGTCGCTGGTGCTTTGGTCTTTAGGAGCCAGGACCAGCCAAAGTATCTCCCGGGAATCTACGCCGCCATTGCCTGCAACGTCTGCCTCTTGCTTTGCACCGGGGGCTTGTCGATTTGGTTCTGGTTTGCGAATAAAAGGGCCATGACGGGGCAGGCGGTGTTGGAAGGGCTGGAGAATTTCACTTACACCTACTAAGACGAGAGATTGGTCGCCGTGGTCCGATCCACAGCCCTCTCTAAACTACTCTCCTCGTGTAAAGAAGCAGAAGGAGACAATGAAACAAAACGGACCCCATTTGACATCAGTGCGCCATGGTATGGTTTATGGCTTAGGTCTTGTGTTCCTTCCGGAGTAGATGGTGACGCAGAACAGACAACAACTCTCGCATTCGGCTGATGCTGGATCGTCCGACGTGATGGGAGTTCTTTTGTTGCCTCACGTCCTTGAAATCGTCGCATGACCTTGCCGTCTCTTTGCGCCTGCCAATAAATTGCCAGGTTGCCTTGTTGGATGAGCTGTCTGTGGCTACAGCCTGAAGCTGAAAGCGGATCGGTCCTAGACGCAGCCCTTGTCGACGGGGGAGTCTCTCGGGCTCTTTTCTGAAGTCTGTTTGTGGGTTTTCTCGGCCGACTGTTTTCCAAATCCTGCATGAGTTCGCCGATGCATCTGGTAGGAGTTGGTGAGTCTTTCCACATCCCGTGTGTGTGATGGCGTGACATGCAGCATCTAAATGAATCACAGCATGTCAGGCACGTATTTCCATTTCATAGGACCGAGAGCAGTCTTGTCCGGAGCCCGACACGACGCTTTTGCCAACGCCATCCCAAACGGGTTGTCGTCGCAGGTGCTCCTGACTCGCAGGTCCAGGTTCTAAGTTGTTGTTGCATTGAACACAGCTATGAATGGGACTTGGAACATGGCCAAGTTGGCAGCTCCAAGGTGTCGGATTGCTGACTGAACAGTCCGTCGTGGACTGATACTGGTAGACTGGCTAGAGGATTTCCCACCAATATACGTCGTCGGAGCAGCTCAGAGAGCTCGCCACGGCCAGTTGATTGGGGGGGTCCAAATGCTGACGCAACAGGCGGGGAAAAAAGCCAATCCCGACATCATCTACAATAGAGCCAGGAAGATTTTAGTCAAGACAGACACTCAACCGAGTGATTCAAAAGGGGGCTTTTGTCTCAGTGGCGGAGTGCCAGGACTTAGTATCAAACAGATCCTGGTGATGCGCCAGCTTTATCTGCCGCGGCCTCACAGCGTTGTGAATAATTCCCGCCTTGTTGGAGTTGGTTCATATCACTAGGGTCAAAGGACCCCGAGCGTACATGGCAAGACAACAGAAGGCAAAATAACAGGATGAAGGTGCCACACGCTCTCTTCCCAAAACATGGCAAAAAAACAAAAAACAGCCGGGAACTCAGCCTCGAATGGGTAACTGTTTGGAACTTGGTGGTCAGGTTCGAAGGCCGTGGGGCGTTTATCTCTCGTCTTTGTGTAGCGCGTGTAGTCAGGCCTGTTTAGGGGAAAAGTCTCGCATTACGGAAGAATCGTAGAGGCAAAGTGCTGGGATTGTGTTGGCTTCGGAGTCGGTGCGCACAGCAAAGCCTGCCTCTGGACCCTTTCAGTAATCCACCCCGGCTAGATTCGACATGCCTTTAAACGCTGACTGAATCATGGATGATTGAAAACGGCAGCATTTCGGAGACTGACGGGTCTTCTTGCTGACGGATTCACGCACAGCCGGACTTGGGATGCTCGATCCTGTGATGGGTGTTCAGCTTTTCCTGGAACCTTTGTGGATGGAATTCCACTAACTTGTAAGCGTCCCAATATTCCGTTTGGCGGGAGCGAGAGCCGGGATTCGAGGACATGATGAGTCGACTTGATGGTTGGGTTGGCCGAAGGCTGCTTTGAAAGCTGACATGTGCCAAATGGGGAATCAAGGTGTGGACGATGGATACGGTATAGAGATGGAGGTATAGATCTTACCGAAAGCTAGGACTCGGTCGCTCCAGTTGATGCCGTCAAGTGACCACGGAGTACTCCGTAAGTTAACTTTACATTCTGGGTTTGGCTGACGGCTGAGAGGTTTTTTGTTATGGATTTGTACCACAACCTGCCGAGCGGAGGGTCGCCGCCGGCTCTAAAATAGCAAGGCACTCCAATTGCAAATCTCAGGCCACGACTTCGGATTTGGTTTGCACGCATCCAATGTTCGGCCGATTAATTGATCCTTGTTCACGCCGTGATGACGGGGCGGAGAGAACCGGCCAAGGCCAGAACGATGACAGCCAACATGCCGAGGAGCCAGTGAAAAATCGCACAGCGATTCTGCAAAGTCGGTGACGAGATGCCGGGGATATCAGGGGGGGGCATTGATGGATGTGCGATGTTGGAAATGGGGAGTCGAGAGCCATTGCGTGTTGACGGCGAGCGGCGCCACTGGAAAAGCTCTTGGAAGCGTCAGTGCATGTGGTGGGTGCACGTGTGGGCCCCCGGGCTGCAGCTTAGGGGTCCTCAGCGGTCCCAGTTGGGCTCAATGGCTGAGCCGCCGCCACTGTGGTCCCCTCAATCCAACCCACTGGAACTCGCTGGCTGGCTAGGCAGACAGCCAGACAGCCAATGACAGCCCAAGCCTCACGATGCCGCGAGGCCCGGCGTATCAATCCGCCGGTTCAGCCCTCTTTCTTACCCTCATCCATCCATCCGTCCATCCATCCCCTTGACGTCAGTAACGAACAGCAACAGCACGCATTGAATGACTCTCACTTCATGTTGCCCGCCCGGGCAACGTTGGAATCACGTCGGCTCCATACTCCATACACGTGACAAAGCTGCTGAGCCCCTCCCCGCCGAGCTCCCCGTTGCACGCTGTGCGCCGTTCGCTGCACGCCGCAACGCCAGAATTCGGGCACGACTGGAAATGGCGAAATGGGAACAGGCAGCTCAACCATGAAGAGCCTCTTGGTGTGGTTTTTTGACTCGAACCGGCGTGGCTTGTTTTAGATCCTGTCAACTTGTCTCCTCCCGTCACACACTCAACGCCCAACTATCGTCGCGCTGCCTCACTTATTTCAATGTCGAGTCCCCTTCCACCACCATCACCACCTCTTGTACCAAACACCGAGTAACCGCACCGATCTTGAGATCGAATCTTCAGCCCTCGTTGACTTTTCAGCATGGACCATCTGCAACATTTCCCTCCAGTGATCCTCAGCTACTCCGACCCCTCCGAGTTTGACTATTCGACCTTTCTGCAGCAGGCGGAAGACATTCCTTTCCCAGACCCATCGCATCACACGTCAGCAGGAACCATTTTAGCATCTTCTTCGCGCCAGGCAACACCCCCAAGCTCCGACGGACGAAGTACATCTGCTGCCACCGACACGTTGGTTGTGCGTCGGCAATCCGCTCACAAGCAGAGGTTGGAACGGAGGGGACACACCAAGAGCAGACGCGGATGCTACAACTGCAAGAGGAGACGCATAAAGGTAAATTTAGCCAAGTTCTCGCACCCAATGCCGAATCCCCGGAGAGTTGGAGACTCTAACCCGTCGACATAGTGTCAGGAGACTCGTCCTGCATGCGGCCATTGTGTCAAGACGGGCTTGAAATGTGAATACCCGTCCGTGCCACAAATCGTCCATCAGGTAAGAACAGCGGGCCGTGATGCATGGGTGATTGATGCATTGCCTGCAAGATGAAGATGCGCATGTTGCCCCAGCGTCCGCGACTAACACCGTGGCAGCCTCACCATCAGATTCCCCTCTTCAGCTTGCAGGACATGCGATTCTTCCAGCACTTCCTGACTCAGTGCTACCCTCACCATCCATTGAAGCAGGAGGAGATTTGGACTCACGAGATCCCGTGCATTGCCCACAATGTATGTTGCACACACTCGGCTGTAGAGGTTGGGTCAGAAACAGGGGTATTGACTTTATCTCGGGTAGCATGAATTCTTGATGCACGCCATACTGGGCTTCGCGGCATCAGAACTGGCCCCCAACGACAGCTTATTCGTCCAGGCAGCTATGAATCACCGCATCAAAGCTATCAAAGCCATCAAGAGACGGCTTTCTGAATCTGCGCGCGCCCAAACGAGCTACGAAGAGGCCAATGCGCTCGTCGCCACTTGTTTCGCCTTGACCTTCCAGTCTGTTTGCCTAGAAGACGGCCTGGCAGAATATATGACATTTATCCGGGGTATCCTCATCGTTGGAATGCAAATGATGTTTAAGGGGATCAAACCCATTTTCGAGAATCTGTTTGAAGACCGCCAGGACGAGATAATGGAACCTTATCTACGAGACCTACCACTGATTCAACGAGGGTGGGCTGACACCGCTGTCGAAGCCATCTCAAGCCTGCGGCCACTATGTGTCGAGCCAGTAGAAGTTGAGTACTACGAGCAACTACTTGGCATCGCAGGGAAGCTCCGAGTAAACTCGTTTGACGGTGGGTCGGTCCTCATACCTGTCAATCATTGGTTCCATTGCGTGATTCTGATGGTCCTCTCAGCATACAAATCCAACAGCAGACAGTATGCGTGGTGGATGATGCTACCACACAGCACCTTCCAACAGCTCATCAACCTCGACAGACAGAGCATGATTCTTCTTCACGCACATTGGATCGCTTTGTCGCAGATCATGGCATTCATCACCGAGCGCGAGTACGACGTCTGTGAAAAGAGACCAACTTGTTCAACTGAAACCGGACCTGCGCCAGGTTTTGTGAAGTGGTTGAAGTTTCTAAACGCCAGAGTAGACTACGAGCATCAATCATACAACCAGTGGCCGTTTTGGGTAGAAGCACAACTGGACAAGGACCTCACCTTTTTTGGACGACGACTATAGGTGTGATGTCAGGGCGGCAAAGCGAGCTGCAGCTTTTGTTGACGGCGGTGATGTTGGATATATTTGGTTAATCATTTCCGGCCCTACGGCCTTGCTTCTGTGCAAGTCGCGAATAGAGTTTCTATGGACATCCGCCGCCTCTCTTGGTCAGACGCACGGTGTCCTTGTGATTATTCTCATCCCAGCCTACTCCGTCATGACCAGGCAGCAGCGTTGTACGCCCGATTTCTCCGCTCTCATCAACAATCATTGCAGAATCCAGACGCGCAGAGCCCCTTTTGCCAATCACCACGAAACCTCCCTTCTGCCTCATTCCCCCACGCCACACAGGCCTAGTTTTTTTTTTTTTTTTTTTAATTTTTTTTTTTTTTTTCTTGGAAAGAGCAAAAAAATCCAGGCCTCTCCTTTTGTGGCTGTTGCAAACCATATCGGTACAGCCACCCGAACCCAGGGACGCCTCGTGCACCTCACATTCCCATGTGCTGGTGAAACGTCGAGAAGCCTTGTGAGATAGCGGGACTCGCTCTGGTGTGTGATTGGATGCCAACCCAACCCCGGTTTGACCGTATTGATCGTATCGCCCAACGGCCAACGGGCAGCGAGACGGTCAACGGAAGCGCCCGTTGTGGCGGCACCTCGATCAACGGAAAAGTCGTATTTCGCGATGGAAAATTGTGGGGCCGGGGCTCTGCGAGATGCGTCGAGGACACAACATGGACGTGAGTTAGAGGAAGAGAAGGCATAAAAGAGGCCAGATCAGTCGACATATATCAAGAAAGCGACTGCACCCAGGTGATGCTTGCTACTTTTTTACTTTTCTAAACACATCGCTTTCGACAACTCACATCTCCGTTGCAATCCAACACCCCCTAGACATCATGGCCGCGCAAGTGCTCGACGACAAAGCCGCCCTCGGGCAGCCCAGCACCGCGGCCACTTTGCCCCCGGAATACTCTCGAGACGAGCGCGCTGAGCTCACCGAGTCGCTGCCCACCTACGACAACGCGGTCGCATCGAGAGCGTGTGCCTCGCGGGCCTCGTGCGCGGCGGCCCTCGCCACCGCCGGCCTCCGACCGACACACACGTACCAGATTGAGGCCCGGGGCCGGCCGCTCGTGGCCCTTCCCTTGGCGCCTCGCGCCTCGGCCATCGACATCGTGGCCGTGCTGCCCGACGGGTCCCTCGGCCCGCTGGCGTATCGGTCTCTCCGCCGCGCACGCTGCTCGGGCGACAGCGTGCTCGTCCGCGCCGACGACCCCCTCGCACGAGAGGAGCCCCTGTGCTCGACGACGTACCGCTTTGGGCCGGGCCGCCCGCCCAGGATCCGGCTGCAGGGCGAGGTGGCGCACGAGGAGGAGCTCGAGGTCACGGGCGGGGGACTGCACACGCGGGCGCAAAACATGCGCACCCACCTGGGCACGTTCCAGTGGCGCTATGCGAGCCGGCGAGAGAGGAGGGCAGCCGGGGCGAGCAGCCTGCTTGTCATGGAGGAGGTTTCGAGCGCCGCCCCGGCGGACGGCAAGACCGCGGAGCGGAGACGACGGGTCGCGCAGCTCGTGCGGAGCGAGGAGCTGCGGACGCCGGGGACGACGCGGGCCACGGCCGGCAACGGCGGCCGCCTGGTCATGGACTTGACCGGGTGGGCTGGCCGCAAGGCCGACGCGAGGGCCATGGAGGTCTTGGTCCTGAGCGGGTGCGTCGTCATGCTGAAAAAGGAGGTTGATCGGAGGAGGGCGGCGCAGTTTATGGTCTTGGCCGGGGCGGCCGGCGGCGGGCCGTGAGCGTCGTCGTGGAGCGTTGCCCGAGGTTGTTGTTTCTCGCTTCGGCAGAGGTGCTTGGTTCGTTGACGAGATGGGGGTTGGATTGGCGTGTTGGTTTCTCGTCTGTGTGTCGAGGGTATTCCGTATGCGTCACTGTATTGATGCAGCTAGACTTGTTTGGATAGTCCACGGACCACCACGCTCTCGAATTGAAGGTGGGCCATGCCTTGATTTTTTTTTTTTTCATTTTATTTGTTTTTTGTATCAAAGCCGTGCGGCCATGCCTGTCAAGGCGGGAGGCGCTTCGATGAAACGGGACTTGATGAGCATCATGCATGCGGCGTCGTATGTCAGCGTTGGAATGCCGCAGGCGGATTCGTCGTCGAGGGCGGAACGCGGATGCAACTCCAAGACAGATGCATCAGCCGGCGCGGTAACTACCTCTGATCAGCATCGTTCTTGAAACAAGACCACGGACACCTCTTGCTGAATCCGCCGGAACCCGACGCTGTGTTCTACATTGCACACACAAGACGGGCTGGGCATGAGCCAAAGCAATTGGACTACCCTATAGAAGGAAGGCTTGTATCCGCGAGCATCAACAGGGCCAACCAAGCCTGACCGCCTCGTGGAAATCATGGATCAATCACTCCGTACTCCGGTCATCACAAGGGTCGTACTCCGTACGTGTCTAGATTCTCGTGACACCTGGACACATGTCCGCGATACCTGGGCGGGAGGAGGTGTCAGTCGTGCCTTGATATACCGAAACGCCACTGCGCACACCTCGCCCGATGGACGACGCCAAACACACCGGGACTAGACCGACGGGTGAATGAGGCACGCATGCATGGCAGGGCACCCCGAGGCACAATGCGCCATGCATTGACGACTTCGTAGCACCATCCCTCTCCGCGCGGCTTGCGACAGCGAGTGTTCGTCCTTGCAGCATCCAGACCTCGTGAACGCCTTCGCAGGGGACATGTTTCGGCCAGAGTCTCACCAGCGCAGGCAGCCCAGTCAAAGTCTCTGTCGCTCACTCCCACTCCCTTGCGCCTCGTCGCTGCGGAGGCTCGATGCCATCTAACCGATGGTCGGTCGGGAAGTCGAGCGCGACAGTGGCTGCGCTCTCATGCGAGGTACGTGACAGAAGCTGTGCTCTTCTGCGGCTTGAGATTAG
Source organism: Metarhizium album ARSEF 1941 (assembly GCF_000804445.1). Taxonomy (NCBI): domain Eukaryota; kingdom Fungi; phylum Ascomycota; class Sordariomycetes; order Hypocreales; family Clavicipitaceae; genus Metarhizium; species Metarhizium album. The sequence continues at coordinate 3,445,353 of NW_024467575.1, forward strand.
GCAATGCAAAAATAAGGGTACCCTTGGCGACAGTCCAATTGATGAGCAATTTTCAACACATGTTTCATGCCCGAAGAGTAGTTACATTGCGGTTCACGGAAAAAATAGGGGTGCAGAATAAATCACGTTAGTAAATTAATTGACCTATATTTACGGCCAATCACGCGCACGTAGGGCAGCTGTCAGGTGGTTGACGAGAGTGGTGGGCCTTTCTCATTGGGTATGGGGCTCCCCGCCAGCCCGCGACGGGATGGTGAGGAGTTGCTTTTTGGTGCGACGCAATCGGTGCCGCCCACGACTCGCGGAGCCAGGAAACATGTCATGCGTGTGCTCCGATAGAAAAGCCAAAAGGGCCGTCCAGATGTTCAATGTTGTTTCGGTTCAACTCGGCAGGTGGGTCGGTTCCTGCTGCAATTGGCGGCCACGAGCGGATTGTTTGGGAAGGTGCGGCGCTTGGCGCAAGCCGGTGGGGCTTTGTCTCCTGGACAAAGGGGGTCCCGGCGTCCAGCCAACGAGTTCTCGGTTCCTGGATTCACCACCCAATGGGAGCGGGAGAGATGGTCCCCACCGGCCTAAGTAGATCCAGGCCCTTGGTGGTAGCATGGCAGGCATTTGGAAGGAGCTAGCGGTTCCGTACTCCGTACGTGCTGCGCAGCGGAAGCGATGCAAGACGTTGTTGGTTCGCCAAGATGCGGCCAAGATGCAGCTCGGACTTTGTCATGGTCCGTGGTCATTGTAGATCCGCACCGTCTAGGTTTGTCGGGGCCATGGTCGCCGCCTTCCCCTTTAAGGACCATTCAACTGCCGCTAACCGAATACTAGCAGCAGTCTGTTCTATTGAGAGCTTTGTCGGACTACGCATGTCACGTCAAAGAAGCAGGACAAACTCGAGAGTCGACGCCCTCGCGGCGCAACCTGGCGTTGCGTCGTCGAACCAAACCGCCCGCAGCGTGGAACGGAACCCGAGCATGGCACCCCTGCTGCGCCGTGGTCCCCTGGCATCGGCTTCAGACAAATATGGTCATGCTCAGGCGTCCCCGGCCTGCCAAAGGATTACTGCCCGGTAACTCGGGATGGGGGACTGTGCCGACTGTGCTCTCGCCAGAACAAAATACAACAGTACATGCACACATACGCACATGTTTGACGTACACAAGGCCGAAGGATTGTATTGTATTACGGAGAAACCGGGACTGCGTGCTTGTGCGCCATGGTTTTACGCGGGAAGCTGCATCGCCTTGGTCGGCAGGAGTACCTTAAAGGTGCATAGGGGAAAAAAAACGAACGCCGCCAAAGGAGCCCCACGGACAGAGACGGGCGTGCTTTGAGTTTGGATGGTGCAGTTTGCAGAAACATTGGCTTGTTTGGTGCGTCTGTACGGAGTATCAATGCGGATTTCTGTGAAGCTTTGTGTGCCTGTTCGACAAGTGTCTGGTCCATCATCCTGTTCGCCATTGGGTTTGCGTCGCCCAAGAAGATAGGCCAGCGGAGCACCACCACGGCGTTTGTCACGGCAACCTTTGCGTGTGTGCAGCTACAGTGTGCCGTGGAATGCGGATTGCGACGCCGTTGGCAGTCATGTGCCCGACTCATGATCCATGGATGCCGACGCCGGACACGGACAGTACGCACTCCGTACCACCAGGGGCAGGGCAACAAAGTCTCCAACTCGGCATTGTGGTTTTTGTTGGAATCTTATCAGCCCTTTGCTGGTGGTCCCGTTCCCCACCATGTCTGGTCCGAGGGCAATGCTGGCTCGTTGGGCGGCTGGGGCTCGTCTCCGCTGATGGTTCGTTCAATGTTCAGCGTTCCCCATCCGTCATCCGTCCCTGCCGTCTGAGAAGCGGCTATTCGTCCAGTTGCCCCATCTACGAGCAGGTTCCCCCTTCCCCCCGTTGATCGGCGCACACCTCGTGCTCCTACACTCCTCCGCCTCGCCCAGTCACTGCTCGCCACTCACGCCGCCCGGCACACCCCTTCCGCACACGCGCCCTGCTCAGCCACACCCCCTGGCGCTGGCATTCACCGAGCACATTGTCTTCTCCCTCTCCAACTCCGAGTCTTGATAATTCTTCTACCTCATCCACCTCAGCCTTTTTGTTTCGTCTCTCTTTTGCCCTCCACTCCGCCCTCACCTACATCACATTCCTTCGTCCGCACGCAACGCTTCCGTTGTCCTTCCTTTCTGCTCCTTCGAGCACGAGCACCAAGGTCGCTAGCTTCGACCCGTTTGCCTTTTCTTCCCCCTTTTGCTGCTTTCGCATCTGCACTTGGCCATTCCTTTCGTCTTTGACAGACCCTTTGAGTCAGATTTTCTCTCCTTCAACGGCCGTGCCGAAGAATATCAGGTTGCGTTTTGCGCTGCTACAACCACCAGCCCCTTTTATCATCAACAGGAACGCGATACTGCCCAGGTTGAATTCGACTTTCTAGGAATCAGCAGCTCTTTGCCATCATCACCACCACCACCATCCACGTACAACACCATCTTACAAGTAGTGCTTTTGGTATCAACAAAATCACCATCGCCCATGTACGCCAACAAGGTTTCTGCCCTGGTCGGTGCCTTGGCGGTCATCGGATCGACTTCCGCCCTCAGCTTGCATCGACATGGACACCGGCTGCAGAAGAAGCATGTGGTCATCGACAGGGTTACTGATGTCGTGACCGTCTACGTAACAAGGGAAGACGATCTTCCTCAATCCACCGTCGAGACCAACACTGGCACTGTCACCTCTCAGCATGTCGTTGTAACTCCTACACCCAAGATGGACGCTGTTGCCAACTTTCCTGCTCTCGCTCCCGGTTCCAATTCGGCTCCTGCTGCTTCCCCTTCCACCAGCTTGGCCACTGAGGTCAAGCCAGCTCCTCCGACTGCTTCCACCGGCTTGGCTCCCCAGGTCCAGCCAGCTCCTCCAACTTCTCAGGTCAAGTCGGCTCCAATTTCCGACAGCGGTGGCGGTGGCTCTGGATCAAGCAACGGGCCTCTCTTCTCCGGCAAGCGTGGTCTTGCCTACAATGACGCTAGCCTTGCCAACCTCTTCGGAAAGTCCTGCAAGCCTGGCGCCTGCGGTTGGGCCTACAACTGGGGCGACTCGCCCGGTTCCCTCGACCCCGCATACAGCTTCATTCCCATGCTCTGGGGCGACAAGGGGGACAATCTCCAACGCTGGGGAACTTCTTGTAGCAAGGGCATCGGTGCCAAGGCTGTCTTTTCTTTCAACGAGCCCGACAACTCTGGCCAAGCTACCATGTCTGCTGAAGACGCTGCTCGTCTTCACACACAGTACATGAATCCTTGCTCCGGCAAAGGGCCCCTAGTTGGAGCTCCTGCCGTCACCAATAGTCAAAATGACGGGGAAGGCCTCAATTGGCTTGATAAATTCGTCACTGCATGCAAGATTCAGGGCTGCAAATATGACTTTTGCAACGTTCACTGGTACTCCCCCGCCAGCGAATTCGACAGCCTTTTCGCTCACCTCGACGATGCTCACCAGAGGTGCGGCAACAAGTCCATCTTCCTGACCGAGTTTGCTCCCGCCGGCTCCCCCGCCGAGGTGGATATTTTCATGAGGAAGGCTATGCAGAAGCTCGAGTCCGTCGAGTACCTCCTCGGCTACGCGTACTTCATGATCAGGCCCAACAGCCTGATGTCCACATTGACCTCTCTGAGCTCGGTCGGCAATATCTTCGCCTCGGCTTAAATGCCAAAATAAGTGATTGGCGGGTCACTTGCTCTCGCTCTTTCTTGTACACTCGCTAGTGAATGCCCACCCTTTTTTTTTTTTTTTTTTTTTTTTTGATTTTCTTCACTCATTCATCGAATACTATCACGAACCCAAGGAGCGCTTAAGGGATCAGGGCAGGTACAAACCGGGAGATGTTTAACCAGGCGCAAGGGGACAGGAAGGAATTCCAGGAGGAAAAGCTTCGATTCTCATGTATAAATTAGGCCGACTGACTCTCACATGCTACATAGGAGAGATACCCAAGTCCGACGTCACAAGGATGCAAGCATGTTGCCAGGCTTGGCAGGTACAACTTGCGCTCGTTCGCTCGTTTGTAGCACGCCCGCCATCTTGCTCTGCGGAATTGTCTGTCCGGGCTGGACAAAGATTTATGAGCCACGACAATTGATTTCTCTTTACAATTTATTTACACTCGCCCCTTGTGCCATGGTGTGTGGCTTGCTTAGTTCCTCCAAGTGTATCGAGTGTACATGTGTTGCCGATCACGTCAGACATGGGAACATCGGCCGGGCGTGGGCTGGTATTCCAATGTCTCGGCCGCAAGACTAGTGCAGTGCATTCTTGCAGCGGGTAGATATTGCCGTCATGACATGGGACAATGGAGTGAGTGTCTTGATGGCCGAGACAGCGCCTTTACTACGTATCCAAGTACTAGTAGTGCTACGTGCACACATACTTGGCTCCTCACCAAGACCAAGACAATTTCATTGACGCGGTAACATACTCGATGACAGGCAAATTCAGGAAACAATTCAAATAAAAAGTACAAGACGACTCGTGCCCAAAACCCCCATCAAGGTGAAATCGGCCAAAGCTGACCGGCGGTGATATTGACTCTAGAGGTATAAGCTTCGGGGGGGTCGTCTTGCAAGCTTGCAAAGCCCTCTTCTGCGGCGAAGCAATCTTGGTACCCACAGCCCGTCGGGATACCCATTGGGATGCCTTGGGACTGGGTAGTGCCGCCGAGCTTGCTCTCCCGTTCGATGGTAGTTGTGATGACGACGCCGCCGGCGGTACTCGGGGCTTCGCCTGCGCGCGAGTCCATCTGCGTTGAGGACCGGGCTGTAGGGACTAACGGAAGCTCAACTGGAGTTGATGCTGTCGACGAGTTTGCGGCGCAGGGAGTGAGTACCCTGGCCGACCCTTGACCCAATGCGTCTCTCCCATTCACAGCGCCGCTTGTTGAGGAGGCGGTCGAGGTGCCGGCGTTGTCCTTGGATGTGACCCATTGGATGACAGCGGCGGAAAAAAGAACTGATTTCTCAGCTTTGGACATCGTGGATTGACTTGGAAAGGGGCCGGGGACGCGAAAACTGACTGTCACAGTTGCAACTCATGAGACAGATCCAACCTGGCTCTCCATCAAGTGACATTAGAACAGACAGGTTTCTAATAATTTCAGCATCATCTTCCCCAAAAGACCAGGTAAAATGAAATTTATTCCAAGAAAAGAGAGAGGGGGAGGGAGAGACATACATCATGCTGCTTAGTAGCGTGGAGAGTGCTCCGCAAAATGTTCTGAACGCCACAGTTCGAAGACGAATATTTGCGTGCGTGCGAGGCATGTTCGTGTATGAGTAGAGCTCTGCCTTCGAGTTGAGTTTTGCAAACGACATCCCGAGAACGCTCTCAACAGTAGAGAGAGAACTCACTGCGAAGGGGAATCAGGAAAATTATTGTCAAGTATACATTGACAACTGTGTCAAAGGAAATGAGCGGAATCATGGCAAAGCTCTTCATGCCGATGACGCACTCCCCGTCATCCAGCTTGGCGATCCGGCTGCATCCCACAGTGCTCGTAAGTCGCTATGCCGAACGTCGGATACATTCAATGCGACGACGTACAATAAAAAGTTGAGAATCACGACGGCCAGATACACGGCAATCATGCCCAGAGAGTTGAACATGTACAATCTCGAGCGTATTCTCTTCTTTGGCGTGCCGCGAATGATGTGCTGCCTCGTGTCAATGGTACATGTTCTGAAATCACCCACAGGTGCGCGGCATACCGCCTTTTCAACAAGAAACAGGTATATAAACTTTGCAAACCGTCAGCGACGGCAGCAGACTTGGCTCAGGAGTTGTCAAGTATCGGCGCTGCTCACAATCTAGCTCGGCAATTTGGACACTTTGTGAGAAACTTGTCCCCTCCAAAAAGAAAAAAAAATCAATCCTCAAAACACGCCCACCTTGGTAGTAACATAACAGACGAGACAGATCAAAATGGCGCTGTCGCAAGTTCTGAAGCTAGCATTCAAGCCAATGGAGTGCTGCAGCATGGCCGACGCAAAGACAAAGATGTACGAATCCGTGTATATGGCAAAGACGACTGGCCAGGTCAGCAGAGATGTTCATTCACTTCAGGGGCACAAGAGAGAGAGAAAAAGGAAAAGCAGCAAGGAGATGAAGAGCGGAAAACTCACGCCACACCACGATGGGCACACGACTCCACGACCGAATGACCAGACATCGCTGCGCTGCGCCACGTCAATATAAAACCCGTCAACCGTCTGTACTGGGCGCAGTAGGGTCAAGTACTCAAGAACAGAGCCAAGATGCTGGTCGACAGAAGCGAAACAACCATGCCCAAGACCCTGCCTGCCGCGGGAACCTGCTCCACGCCTGTGGGAACCGTTCTCGTGGCCATGGCACAACAATTGCGCGATGGCTCAGCAGGCCGACATTTCTTGCCACTGACCAGCGGGGAAATGAAGGAATAGGAGTAGGCGTCGGCGTCGGCGTTGAAAGGAAAAAAGGGCAACAGGACTGGCAACAAAGCAGACGAGGTCGCCAGGCCACACAGGCGTGCTCCCAGCGAACCGCGGCCGTTGTTGCACAGGGTGGTTGATGATGATGATGATGTTGTTGATGTCGAGCATGACTGCGGAAGTTGGCGGAGCGGGAAGCGTCCAAGTCGGAGCTGGGTGAGCCTTCGAGTTGCTCGAGTTGCTCGAGTACTTGCGTACTTGCGTCCTCAGTACCTACGTAGCACTTAACTAGGGAAGTACAACCCACCTACTTACCTACCTAAGGTACTTGGACTGGGTTGAGGTGGCATTCTTGGATGCTCCTTCCAAATAAACACCACACATGGAGAGCCACGGCAGGAGCGGCATACCGACTCGACCACGGACGGACGGACATTGAAAGTCCTGTCCATGGAGCGCCAGACCCGACACAAAAGACGATCCACGTGCAGAGAATCGACAGAGTTGCCTTCCCGCATGGGGTATACAAGTACAACACGAGCACAAACCCCAGCCAGACGCATTGCATTGCATCAGTGCATTTGAATAGCAACCTGTGTTGAAATACAAGATCGATCGGCCCCTTCCCCTTGGACCAGTCTCAGTCGTAACGCCTTGCAATGCTTCCCTAATACCCTGATCAAGTAATTCCATTTCAAAGAAAAAAAGGAACAAGAAGAGAAGAGAGAAACCGTATCCAAACGCCAATCAATCCGGGCACCGGATCACAACGTACCAAGATTCCTCTATATTTGAAAACCTTTGCGCTAGCCCGGCCACATGGGTTGCGTCGTGTCATTCTTTTACCATTTCCCCATCAGCCAATACAACATGTGTGCCGGAGGCGAATTCGTTCCCCGTGAATAATTAATCGCAAATAAAAGGCCAAAAAAATGATTTTTTTTTCTTTCATCTGGTGTGAGTCCCGTGGACCCCATCATGGGCTTGCAGGCTGCGACCTCGTTCGTATGCGGAATTTATGCTTTAACTTGCCCGTCAGTCGAGCGGCATGTGGTCTGTCCTCCGGCGTCTCTGGCACTTGGGTCTCGTGGTCCGTCGAGTGGGCGCGCATCTGTCGGAGGGCAGCTATTCGCTCTTCTACACCAGCCTGCCGTAATCGATTGACATCCAACAGCCGACTGAGTCGATTGCCGTGAATCGCATGAGGGCTGTCGCCGTCTTCTCCCTCCAGAACCAAGGGAGGAGCCAGGTGTTCTTGTGGATTAGGGGAGGACGGATCATTGGGGGCTTGCCGCCCAGGGCGAAGATCCAAGCGGCTGCCAGAATTGTCAGCATGGCCTCCAAAGCGGCACGTATTACCATTTTTATTTTTTCCCCACGAGTCCACTTACCACAAGGGGCACGTTCCAGAAACATTGACGAGCCAGGGATCGACGCAATGAGGATGAAACTGGTGGTTGCAAGGCAGAACTCTCACGTCCTCGCCAACCGTAAAGTCTTCTGTGCAAATGGAGCAGCCGAGGTGCTCGTCCCCTTCTTCGGTTTCGGCACGTCCAGCACTGGGATCCGGCCCCAACGACGCTTGTCCACCGCCCTCGTTTTTGGCCGCCAGGGCGGCGGCCGCGGCGGCAGCGGTCTTGGCTTCGGGCGCCTCGCCTTCCCCGGTATTTGTCACGGTTCTATGAGATGCAGTTTCATGTCCATCGACCGTGGCGCTGTCAAGCTCAAGCTCTGGGTCAGGCTTTGCCGGCTCTTGGTTGCCAAACTTGACAATAGGAATCGTGTCCAGCACGGCACGGGCCAGGCCTTTTGCTCTGCTTTGGCGAGGTCGCCCGCCGAGACCTCCTCGCGGCCCGTATCTTTCGGGATATCGATGGGCTCGAATGGCACCCGTGGCAATGATGACCAAGAACAACAGGGTGATGATGCCAGTGATGCTGTACAAAATGCTCATAGCAACGGCCGAATTGTTACCTCCGCCGTCTCCTGATCCAGAACTTGGACTTGACTGGACGGACTTTCCGGATATATGGGCGTCGGCACTCATTGCTGGCTGGGTGCCGTTCAAATACGACAAGACCCCTCCAGCCTCGCCGGAGTCGGCCATGGACAAGATGCTCGTGTAGGGCAGCTTACCGTCATTCGAGATTAGGCAGATGTTTTGGTCGATTGTGTAAAGGATAATTGCCTTCAAAGACGCCTTCATGAGTCTACTGAGCATCTCGTCGGGGCCCATGAATCCGTCCGAAGCAGGCTTGTCGCACGACAAGAAGGCGATGGTGTCGCCGCCGGACAAGTCGTTGTAGGAAGAGACATTGGCTGCCTTGAGATGGCCCGTGATGCTGATGGTCTGCGGAGGGAAGAAGAAGACGAGTCAATCAGGTTAGCAGTGAATTGGGTGCTGCGACGTCTGCTTCCTGGAGAGCAAGTACTCACGCCGCGGGTCACGCCGGTTCCATTGAGCCCCAGGCTCGGGGTCAATGGGATCACGGTATACGTCGACGACGAACTCCTGTCCCCCGGTTGGAGCGTGATGGCCATGCTAAGGGCACTCGGGCTCGCCCAATCTGGAACATCCTTCTGGGCGGAAGTAAAGGCGGCCATGTCGTCCTGCGCAGAAACCGCCAACACTGCACAAAAGACTGTGAGCAGTGTCAACCAAGGGCCGCCGCGGCCAAGGCCCGCAGCTAGGCAGCCGACCAAGGCCATTTGTAGAATCGACGGGTGGTTTGCACGACGGCGCCGCCAGGGAATGGCATCCGAACGTGCAGATTTAAGAAGCTGGCGTCGAACGTCGGAGCGCCGGACTGTCGGGTGGTGATGGGCAACGGCGGGGGCGACGAGTCGTGGTCATGGGGGGCTCAGTTCGAGCGAAGCGGCATCGGTTGGTTGTGCGACGAGGTGGTTCGCGGCCGGGTGTCGACGACAACTGCGAAAATGCAGGGTTGGTTGACCTACATCTGGATTTTGAAGTTGAACGGAGACGGGGTCGGGCTGAGACACCACCACCAACCTCTTGACGCACGTTGAAATGGAGTTGGGGCAGCCGAGCAAACGGTGGAGATGGGCAGTGCCGGTTGCGGGCCCAAGTCAGGTCTCTGATCTTGCGTAGGTACTTGTGCACTTGTCTACTCGTCCCTGGCCTCGTGTCGCTATACTCGGTGCGACTACGGGCCTCGTGCCATTGACTCCGTCCTGTCTACCTGCAGCTACTTACTATGTAGTTACCTACTTACCTAAGTACCTAGGTACTTACTCAAGTACGTGCCTCGGTACTGAGTAAGTAGGAACGGATAACGGAGTAGGCGCTGCCCACCACCACGAGCTAGTCGCCCAAGCGCCGCCCAAGCGCGTCCAGGCGCCACCAAGCGCCCGCAACCAGACAGCCGTTTACAACCCTACATCCGAACGCAAACGCTACAAAGACAAATGAATGGGCTCGGCAGCAACTCCACAACCTGTTGCCATCAACATCCCTTAGATCGCAGTCCCGAGTCAAACCCTCTGTTCCTCAGGATCAAGGCCTAGTGCGTACAGGACACGCAAGGATCACACCCAGACCGACGTCCATCTTCCTCGACGGCCTGGGCATCTCGTAGCCACGTCCTCGACTGATCTGTATTCTCAAATGCCCACTGCCTGGCCAATCTGCAGAAAACTCCCACGCTTATTCATCGCGAACAGCGCTTTCAAAACCAGGCAAGAACACGGCGCATCTGATGAGGCACAAGACTATGGGGCGAACTCTTTGCGTTGATAACTCGGCCATCGTCTCAGCAAGTTGGTAACCGTCTTTTCGACAGCATCCATGCCGACTATCCTCGGTGCGACGCGTCGTCATCAGCAGTACGGACAATGGGGCAGCGAAAACAAAAAGGAGCTCGAGACGCTTGTTATCCCATCACGGCTCCCCCTCCTTGACACCAAACTATGTAAAAGAGGAAAAGAACAAAAAAAAATAGAAGTCGCCTGGCCTGCAACCACTCCGATCTCAACTTGATTGTAAAAAGAAAAAAAAAGAAAAAAAAAGGAAGGACGGGTGGTTCTGAACGCCAAAGACTTGGGCTCTCTCGTCTTTTGCATAACCGTCTCAAACCCACGTATCACCACAATAGATGCATGTCCCAAACGACCCGTCGCGCTATCCATTGTCCAATGCCTGTCTCGCCTGGGTCTTGATGCGGGAGGTACGGGAGGCCTCGAGTATCAAACGAGAGCCTGTCCAGCTGTCGCACCCATCTTCTGCGACGTCTTCACCCCAGTTCAACATGGGACAATGCTGCCACCAACTTGATACACGTGCCTCCTTCTCAGCCCGCTGACCACGTCCAATAGTTTCCAATATCCCGGGGGCCAGCCGGTTTCGATAATCTCAGCCACAGGCGCCCATGTCCTCTAATGCTCTGCATTCTCCGGTCTGATAGTTCCAACATTGGACGGCTAGTATATTCCGGCCGCCGCTTTACCGCAAGGAAATACCGACTGCCTCCATATACCAAGCATACCCTAGACACCCGTAAGCCGTCCTTTGCTCGGCCCTCCATTCCCTAGTACGGAGTAGTTTAATCTCAAGCTTCTCCCTTAAATAAGCGCGCAAACGCTGCCAATGGATCGCAAACCGTCTTCTTTCCTTTTAAAACGCGCCTGGTCCTCACTGAGAGCTAGAATAAACCCAGAGGACTAGTGTTCCTGCACACGAGCTCCGGCATTCCATGTTACTGACACCCTCAAACACACTGGGGATCGGGATCGTCAGATCCGTTCACTCAAAGCCCATCATCAAATGGGCCATTTCGTGTCCGTTCGACCATGCCCTTGGCTGTAGTTGGCCAGGACATCACAGATAAAACTGTTTTATAGTTTACAGCTCTCCTCTGTTCACAGCCCTGACCGAGCCGCAAGTTCCGCTTCTTCGGTGCCTGGCATGGACGATCTAGGCTGCAAAGGCTCCATGTACCATCTATCCAATGGAAACATGAGTCCTCCTAGACGCCAGGCAGACGGTAACTTCGCCACCGTGAATCCGCCCGATGTGCTTTGGGATTTAGGAAAAAGCCAGGTCCATGATACCAAGCTCATATCGTAATGCTGAGCTTTCGCCGATCCAAGGTGGATGAACAAAGCGGTGGCTGGGACGGGGATGCTCATGCAAGTGACTGGATTTAGCGACTTGCTGCTGTGGTCTAAATTTCCTCCAAATCCTCGAGATCATTCACGGGAGGAAAGTCTCCAACCTCTACTCGCTCTGGGCGCACAAAGACGCCATGCTTCATTGTTGATGGTTCCCCCCAGTACCGAGAGCCGTCAATGCTGCCGTCGTTCTTGCCAACTGGTTCATCTAACTGGACGCCCACCCATTGCCCTATGCCGTTCGGGATCTGCTTCACTTCTCCAACATATTTTACCACGCCGCGCCTAGTGTCCTCACCGCCGATGCGGCACCGCTTCCCGACTTTGATGCCACGTTGGCGCACCTCCTGTTCCAGAGCCTCCAGCCTGACTTGCTCGTGGCTGGGGGCGTTTGGGTCGAAACGACCAAGTTTCTGTGTCTTTTTCCATGCCAACACCGAGTCCGTTTTCTTCTCGTACTCCTCCTCAGGCATCACGTACTTGTCGACCCCAGATGTGTCGGTGTAGTTAGGCCTTGCTCCGGGTGGTCGGGTATCTCCCACCTGTCAAGTGAGGACAAGACTCGTTAGCAAACCGCCCTCCATTCCATTCCATTCTTTTCTCGTTATCCTTTTTTTGCCAACAAGATCCATGCTCCTAGGTTGCTAAGCTGGACTGAAAAAGATGGCGCTGAGCCGTCCAAGATATGGCTCGACTCTGGACCTCAACACGTGCTGGCTCAACATAACAAAACAAAAAGAAAAAATGAAAAGGCGGAATGATGAATGGACCAAGAAGGTAGAGACAACCAGCCGAGGCGGCAACGGCCCCCAATTATTGCCAAACCAGGTACTCCGTAGACTCGATTGCGTTTGTCCCCCGCCAGATTGTCAGGCGAAAGGATGCATTTGAGACAATTTTGTCACACAATTGACTGAGGGTACATCCTGAGGGTGACTTGGCGAGTCAGAAAAGAGGAGGAGGGAAGGACAAGAAGAAGAACAAGAGGACAATAGAGGGAACAGAACAAAGGACGAAGAAGAGGTAAAGGCGACGGACGGCGGCTGTTCAAGCGTGCCATCGCATGATGACCTTGGTCGTTTCGCTTTTTTGGTTTTCTTGCTGGTGCCCTAGTCCATGAACGGGTTGCCCGACGAGCAAATGAAAAATCCAAACCAAAAACTTACGTGCAGCTCGGCATAGGGCGCGAGGGGAAAGCTTGACAAGCGGGTGTTGTCCTCGTCTGCCGCCTCAACATGGATGGTATTCGACCCTCCTGAAGCCTTGAGACTGAGCCTCTGCGCAGACGGGGGCACGCCTGTAATGGGCTCGAGTTTCGCCTTGAGCGTCGTGATGGACCATGACGGCGTGATGCGGCGCTCAGAGGCTGAATTGGCTGAAATTACCCGCAGCGGTACATCTGCCATGTTATTTTCCGGTTTCAAATTTTCAATCTAGCCAGATAAATCAGCTCAAGTTCCATCTTGGTACGGTGTGGTATGGATTCAATGTTTTTGATTTCTTTTGGAACTGAGGACGGTCTCTGCCTGGTGGTCTGGTCTGTTGATCAGGTTACCCGTCGTCGCCCTCATCGGGAGCTGGGAGACGGGCGCTGCTTCTGTCCCCGGTACGTAGACGACCGGCGGCAAGACAACAAAACGGACGGAAAGGTCGTTTGAGGTCAGGCCTCTGCATAAAGTTGGTTCCATGTAACCACGTACGTACCGGTAGAGGCGCAGAGACACGCAGCGAACCCTGACAGTCTGTCGTAATCTGGAGTGAGTTGAGAGTGTCTCAGGATCACGGAGGTGGGGTTGGCACGAAGTACGGAGTACGTACACACATGCCGGAAGTAGCTACCTACCTACTTCCTAGGTAGGTAGGTACCTAGGTAGATACCTGGGGACCTACTTTTCAGTAGGTTTGTAGGGAGATGTGGGGAAGTCCTGCGCTGCATTCGCTGACAGGTGGTGATACTCACGAGTCGGAATCGGAACGGTGAAGACATGAGAAAATTTGCTTCATCAGCAAAGTGTTGGGTTGATACGGAGACAACGACAACGAGTGCCTAGGTAAGTACTTGGGATACACGCTATGGCTGGCCTAAGGGCGAAAGAGAAAAAAAGCGTTTTTTTTACTTTTTTCTTTTTCCTTTTTCCCTTCTCGTACACCTTAGAAAAGCAAGGAACAAATAGTTCCAAAGGAAGGGGAAGGAGCCATTAGTTACAAGCTGTGGCTACCCTAGGCAAACGTACTCGTACATACCTACCTAGGTACTTAGTAAGTAAGTAGGTACTTAGGCCCGGTACCTAGTAGGTAGGGCAGGTGGTCACAGTTACTTCCGTGTCTGCCCCAAGTGCCATCCAGTCTTGGGTCGTAGTACGGACTCCGGAGTAACCAAGTTACCTACCTGTCAGCCACCGAGTCGACGAAAAAGATGGAGAAACTCATATCTTTCCCTCAAACCATGCCCCCGTTGCTAATGCTAATTGATACGTAATTACTCCGTGCTCTGTCCAGACTCCACGACACCGCAATTTAAAGCCCAATGCCTTCTCAAGTACCCCTATCCGATAGGCGCGAAACCGGCTTTGTTCACGGAGCAGCCCTGGGATATCCTTGTGAGCGGCAGGTTTCGTTTTTATCAACTGTGGTGCTTACAATTTCCCGTTCAAGGCTGCCGACGTCGGGAACCCCGTCTCGGCAACGTGGAGGGATTCCTGCATGTTTGCCAAACACATCCATCACAGTTGGCATCAACACCCTCGCCCACACTCTGCCGCGCTTGTTTGCCATTGAAGCAATGACCACATACGCCTTCCCTTCCAGACCAGACCCTGACATACACATACTCATCAAGCCCTGAGAGGGAACCGTGGACCGTGGACCGTGGACCGTGGACCGTGGACCGAAATCTGACCGACATGGCAAACCTTTCCGGTCCATCGACGCACACCCTCATCCCCATGGCCCTCCGTAATGAAGCCGTCAGCCACAGCTTTGATGTTCACATCGAGCATTGTTTTTTTCCCCCCCTCGCCCCGGAAGACTGCATGGCCACCAAGGTTTCGTGCTGGGCTCGGTGCCTGTTCCTGTTCCGCTTTGCACAGACTCCACGTCACTGGTCACATCAGCCCATGGTCTTTGGCATACAAATACCAACTACTAGTAGTAGTATTATGACGACAAACCTCACCCCTCTCCATCGCCTGCAAGAGCACAGGGGATGAGATTGAGCCTATATCCCGAAACGAGATACAACCCTTGCTCGTAGTTCGTTTGGTGGTCCCGTACCGGCTCACACGACACAGTTGGCGGAGTCATGGACTCATGGCTCATGGGCCACAATTGTCCTTGCCCGGGTCCATGTCGAACAAGAACCCACAAACTCGGGTCGCAGCCTGGATGGACAGGGATGTTGACGCAGAGCAAAGAGAATGCAGTTACTAGAGCAGTTTAGCTTCCGGCTTCACACAAGGCCCCGATTCAATGCTGCCTCGTCTCAACCTTGTCGGCATTTGCCGTACCAATGCCGGTCAATGTTGCGATACAGCTTGGATATCTCAGTCCACTCGCCAACAATGCGCCTTGGCGTATAGGAGGCAAAATACTTGAATCGAAGCCACAAGGATCGAGGTAAACACCACCCACCCAGCGCCGCATCGTGGATTCAATGAATCGTGTCCATCCCAGACCATGGCTTTCATGGTCAACCGGCTAGATGCTCAACATTTCCGACCACGCAAATACTGAAACACGCGTGCGGCTGGACAATCAGCATCATTTCAGGAACAGGGCTCAACCGCTTGACAATTATTGCTGCACAATTAATCTGGAGCAACCACCACTTGGCCAGCCGGCAGATTTTGCGCGTCACATCGAGCACCGCGGCCCACAAGCTAGGTTCCCACGCCGCTGCACCTGTCCGAGCAAGGGAATCGGTCAATTAGCTTCTCTGAATGGGGCTCGCTTCCTCGTCCCCGGAGCCGCTTGCCATCATCTCTGACGGTGGAAAATTGCGCCATTATACAACAACCGACGGATGGGCGACACTCAAACCAGGAATCCTCAGTTTGGTCAAGAGTCTGTGTGCCCACCGGCCGGCACGATGCCGCGACACCAGTTCCCTGAAGATGGGCCCCATTCAAACAGTTCCCCGGCCGTGGGAGGAAGAAGAGTCTGAGACTTGACCATAGTTCGGCCAAAGCCCGAGGGGCTGGCGGTCCATAGGTCAGAAAGCCATTTACGAACGCGTTGAGCGGTGCCTTTCCTCGGGGACTGGATTGCCACAGTTTTGCCCCTTTCCTGCCAACGTATTTCTCCCAATAGGCCAGTTGGCTGGCGTTAAATTGCTTCTGGGCTGCGACAAGGACACCGGGGGGAGGATGTTCTTTGTTTTCTTTTTTTTCTGTCTCTTCTCCGGCACAACTGCTCCGTCCTTGATTATAGTGCATCAAACCCGATGTTACGACGGGTTTCCGGTTCCCTGTTGGGGGATCCTGTCAGTGCAAGAGGCCATGACGAAAGAAAGTTTGCTCTGATGATAGCTTGATGCAATATGCTTGGGTCGCTCACGCGCAGTCCAGTCCGTCATGGTCCAAGACTCTCACCGCCGGATATCATCAGTGTGGCCCAAGTTGGTGCAGAGTCAGTCGCCCAATGGATGATTGACATGATGTGCGTTGTCTTGGGACACAATCAAATCAAGCAGTTTGTGCAGCGGCCTCCACGTCAAGCAACATGAACGACCGCCTTTTTGTTGGCCACCAGTGACCCCTCCAGCCGTGGATGGCCGGGCTGTTTGGCGGTGAGGTGGAGAAATCCATGGCCAGAAGTTATACCGACGCTTGACTATTGCCTGTCACATTCAGGAATAGAGGCGCAAAGCTAGCATAGCAATTGGGTGATCGAGCCGCGGCTCAACCATTACACTCATCCTTTGATGCCAATCTTTAATCTCTCTTCATCCTCTGCTTTGCGCTGTCAGAAACAGTGTGCAAAGCATTCCGGACTCGGACCTAGTAGGCTGACTGGGCGGCGGTCAGGAAGAAACTGCTGCTGCTGCTGCTCAAACGACGTGATTCCTCTGTCGGGGGGGGGGGGGGTTTGCAGCGTGCTAGACTACAGCTGTGTTTCTGCTTGCCAGTCTGAGGAATGAGATGGCGATTATTATAATCGGGTTGCTACTTGAGCAAGGAAGAACACGTACGTACGTGTGGTATGTAAGTTACTTGGTAAGTATGTATGCCACAGTCGTCAAGGTGGCTGGCTGCGCTGAAGCGTCGAAGCGGTTTGGGAGAGGAACAAGCAAGGAACATGCACCCACCGACCACTACCACGATGTCTCAGTGCCATCGTCCAACCAGCTGTCGTGGCTCCTTCCTCCTCGTTAGGATGAACTTGGCTCGTGCGTTCCTGTCAACGTCAACAAGTGCACAACTGCCCGGCCCCCTTCCCTTTGGCCCTTTGGGCTCACTTGCTTGATTTCAAAGACGCCACAAATCCTCATTATGGAGCGTCACGACTGGACCTCCCCTTTGTTGTCGCCGTGTGCCCAATCGGGCTTGTGTGGTGGACCGACGGTACGGTTAACAGGGGACACCAATGTCTGCACGTACGGGGCACTTGCGGCGTCGCACACTTCTCCTCTGCAGTTGTCGTTGGGCTCCAGTGGAGAGGAGGAGGGGCGAGGGGACGACGGGACGACAGAGATGAACAAGAAGCCAGCCATCCTTGGGGTGAGAGAGATCGGGACCAATGCCGCTCTTGTGGTTGCCTTTTGGGCCCCTGGTATGTCAGTTGTGACCATCTTACCCGCATCCATGGTCTAATCTGGAAGGAAAGGACACTTGCACGGTTGCATCAGGCGCTCAGAATCTCGCCGGCAGCCAAGGCACACGAGGACGCTGCATTGATTGCTCGTCAGGCTGGGGCAAATCGGTGTGGTGGCTTGGGCGAGAAAGCGTGTCGTCATGAACGGTTGATCATGGTTCGCAGCCCATCAACGAACCGTTCGAAACAGCCCTGCGCTTGACGTGGACTGCCACGACACCAACGATGCACCCACCATGGTGACAGCCCGACGTTTGAGCCAACTCAACCTTTGACCGCCAATTCGGACCTTGGTCCAGTGACAAGTCGGGGATGTTTCCGGCGATCGCGGCGTCATGCGCGTCAAGAGGTGTGAGTAACCCTCGCCCGTTATTCGGTTCGGGCCTTGGGGGCGCCTGGCCAAGTCACCTTGTGATAGTGTGAGCTGTGTCACCAGCGTAACAGAAATTGACGAAAAAGCATTGGTGCTGGGCCATTTGGTCCGGTGCGTGCAAGAGACTGACGGCAGCTCGGCTACACAGAGCCGTTGGAATAAGACGGCCAGCCAACAAACCTGGCTGCTTCGGCCTCGTCTGAAAACACCGCCGTTGAAGCATGATGCATAACAATTTGGCCTGAATTTGTCGGTCCAAGAAAGAGGCAGGCCTGTGACACCTTGAATCAATGCTACGGCATAATATAACTGTTCAAGGCGGCTAGGTGGTGTCGCTCCGAGCACCCAGTCGCACTCGGTAACTGCTAAGCTACGACTTCTCTGGGACTGCGAATATTGTTTATCTGATTGCACCGCAGGTAGATGACCTACATATGTACGGAGTACATACGCAGCATACCCAGAAAGCCCGTTGTCCAGCCAGACTCCATACAAGCCGATGACCTAAGATGCAGTGGATGCAGTGGATGCGATGTATGCATCTCGCGTGATTAGGCCTACATGATGTAAGTGACTGCAGCCAGGCGGGTCAAGATCTTCAACAGCAAGGGATGCCTCCTAAGCGACAAGAGCCTGTTACTACTCCGTGCTTTCTGAACAAGACGCTTGAAGTCGGGCGGTGGAGGCAGTCGCCGCCTCAAGCACAATCCCGGATCGCATCGTGTCGCATCGCATCAAATTGGACCTTGTTGCACCAGAACCGCGATGCACCACGGTGGGAGCTTCAGATTACTTGTGATGCTCGGCATCTTGGTCACCCCACCTCTAGACTGCGTCGTCAAAAGCGATGGGGAACCAACCACAAAGCGGTAACTATATGCTGCTACCACTGCTTGGACGGCTCCATCATCGGCAATCGTCAAGTCGGCACGCAGAGATATGAGTACGGTGCTCTGGTGGAGACAACCTCGACGAACCTTCCCATACCCCGGTTTGGCTGTGGAGATGGTACAGAAGATCCTCCAACGGGAAGTGCAAAGTAGGTTAACAATGCCTGGAGGAACGACGCCCATAGCACAGCAGAAGCCCATCAATGGAAGAACCTCGGATACATATATGATATTTGTGACCATGGCAACTCATGTTGGAAACTTTGGCCCCTGGCTAGAATGAGAAACGTGAACCACCTCTCCTCCTGGCCGGTCTGGGCCATTTTTAAGGCCGAGACGAGGCTCAACACCGCGCCGTCATCTCTGTTCATTGAATTTGTGAGCAAAGTTGGTCCATGCGACGCCTGCCACCCCCTTTCATGGACAAGAGTTTTTATGCTCTCACATGGCCGTGTTCCTGCGAGTTGGATGAAACGGAGGAAGGGGCTGGCAAAACGAAAGCAGAAGGTACCCCATACGGCATCGAAGCATTGGCGCTGGCATGCACGACTTCGTGGCCCAGCTCTGTCCAACGAGGAAGAATGTGGAATGGGTCAAAGGGCTTTTTGCCCCATGAGTTCAGCGCCAGCCCCAGGCGCAAAAAGAAGATTTGACGCTAATACGAGGGAGGGGGCGTTGTGACAGCATGCGAAGATCAGCTGCCCGAGAATACCATGTGGAAGCTAGGTTATATGATGGAACGGGGAGGAGCACGACACAACACGACACGACACCACATTTCGACCAGCAGAAAAGCGCAGATTTTCATCTAGCGGCTGTTGCGAAGCCGTTGGACCCCAGCAGATGCCGCCTTCGAAACCCAACTCCCCCATTGTCCAAAACGCGCGATATACGTGGAGGAGGGGCGTGCTACCATGGTAAGGCAAGCAAGCCTGTTTGTCGGGCCAGGTTGGAGAGGAGAGGTAGGCACCCAACGGGCTTACACAAGTGGGCGGGCGAACGAACTCCTCAACGTGCACAGCACATCAGACGTTGGAAGGCACAGTGCTCCGAATCAGGAAAGACGACGAGTAGCTGGTGGAGTTGTGCCGTATGTATGAATTTGTTCTGCTCGACATGCATGCAGCAGCAGCACCGACGACGAGGTCAACGTCGAGCGTGTGGACATGGAAGAAGACATGACCAGACACGGAACTTGGCAACAAGGGTAGGCCAGGCTGTTGTTGATACTAGTACGTAGTAGTCGCGAATATCAACCTTGCTACTCAGCCGTGCGTCCAACTTGAAGTGGGAGTTTCTTGTCAGTCAACCAAACATGTCCAAGGACGGGTTCGAATAAGGAATTCTTGCTGCATGTCTGATGCGAGTGCAGCTCATGCACGGCGGGCGGGCGACGCGGAAACTGGGCGCGTGTGGGCGTGGGAGGGCCGCATGCCGGGATTCAGAGGGCCCGTCTGCAGTTTGTCTGGAGTGATGATAGCAGAGCAGGGGCGTGTGTACACCATTTCTTGTAGCATCGCGAAGTTGGAAAGCATTGCCCACCCACAGCACACACGCGCCAAGAGTTCATCGTTCACCATCGGAGCCAGGGCGGCTGACGGTCGTCGCCAACGGCTGAGATGGCGGCGCCAAGTCGGCCATGGAGCCACACCAGGCTGAGCGTCGCAATGATCCGGAAGTCGGGAGCACACCTCCTCGAAATATATGTATGCGTCATATTTCATTCCCCGTGGCGGGAGACGCCGCGGAGAGCTTCGAGTCGCCGTTGGCTTTGCTGATGGATGCTTGATGGTGATGGTGGTGACGATGATGATGATAATTTTTTTTTAAAAAGTTTGGGAGAGAGAAAAAAGAAAAGAAAAAGAAAATAAGAGATAAAACTCCATTATGGCGGCGTATTTTTTTTTTTCCAGCTCGAGTCGCGTTAGACAATCTGCAAGAACTCTCAGGTCAAATCAATCATTAGAGAAGCTCGGAGTCGATCCGAGAAGCTACGCGCCACGCCCCCGGTACAAAAACCGACGATGGATGATTGACTTGCAGCTTGAGAGTTGGACAGAGACGCTGAGACTGCTCTTCGGAAATAAGTGAATGGCGGAGGTCGCCAATTCCGCATGAATGCCGAGAGCATCATCGTCATGGCAGAACCCACACTCTGGATTTAAATTGGCTACCACAGCGCATGATAATCTCCAGTGTGCAACGCACGGCACGATGTCTGGGGCAAGCCGCAATAATGGTTATTGCAGTACCCAGCTTGGCCTACACGTCACGGGTCCGCATGAATCGTCGTGTCGTCGTGTAGTCGTGGATCAAAAAGTCAAGCTGGTACGACGGAAAGCACAGGATGTCAAGAAGCTTGCCACGGCAGCCCCAGCTCGGTTGTGGCCCGAGATTTGCGCTCGCTGCTTGCCGCTCGCCGCTCGCCGCTCGCTCACGCCGTGGACCCGGCAAAGTGTCGGGATGTCGCCTGTCCTTGGCGAACCAGACTCCATGCAAGCATCGAGCCTTTGGCCCTTGCTTGTTTATTGTCGTGTATTGGCCTGCGTAGCTGTTCTGTGCCGGGCATGTGCGAGAGCGCTGGCGGATGCCCGATCCTGAGTCGGGAGCCGGGACGTTGCAGCCGAGCTGGAGAGGGCGACGAGGAGGCAACGTGATAGATGGCAGCAGCAAGTGCGCTGTGATGAAATGTAACTAGAATGCGGTCAACTATCATACAATGTCTAGGCCACATGATTGTGCAGACACACGGAACATTTACAAGACCGACTACTTCTACTCATGCAAGAAGAGAGTGCAAACCTCAAGGTACCTAGGTACCTACCTACCTAGGTACCTAGGTACTTACTTAGGTAAGTACTTCCTGGGCAGGACGTCGCAGGTCTGCGGTGCGCGGACCACGGGCCAGGGAACACGCGCTGCGTGGACGTGTACGGAGAACCAACTGACTGATGGACGTCGACGTTGAATTTGTCCGGCTCAATGTTGTCTTGGACTGTGCTTGTCTCGAACTGCTTGCTGGCTGGCTTGCTTGCTTGCTGGGTGAGCGCTGGCTGGCTGGAGGTGTTCGGCGGCGCTTGCCTTGCCTGTCAACTCGTGTTCCGGTGCCGCCGTGCCCCAGCCTCCAGGGACCCAAGGACCCAGGGTTCCAGGGCCCCCAGGTACCCGAGCCCACAGACACCGGCTGCTGGAAGTCGGCTGTCCGCTTGACGCACGCCCACCTTCCCGACTGCCCCTCCCGACACGCCCCTCCCGTCAAGCGCCGCGCCAGGACAACGTTGAAGCGCTCTCGAATGCTGCTGCCACATGCACCGCATGACTTTCCCCACTGCCCACGGCGCAATCCCCACGGACCAGGACCCGTTGCCCATTGCCCTGCCCAGGGCCACGCCTGGCTGGACACACCCCATCTATGATACACCCCATGCATGATTGAGGGCTTCAATGCTCCCATTGAAACCAGGTTCTTTGGTCTTCGCCGTTCGGTCTGCTCATGCAGTTTTCGCGCTAGGTAGCCCTATATTGGTGGTGGTGGATGTAGCTCATTTTGGAGCCAGCCGGCAAGCCAGCGAGTCAAGCAGCCAACCAAGCTTCTTTTCCGTCGGCACTCCATACAGAGTACGTAGTCGGCATGTTGTTTGTTAAAGCCAGAGCTTCGGGACGCCGGCAGGGCATCCATGCCAAGTACTTTATGAACCTACTTCAGTACTAGGTAAGTAAGTACTTGCCAGGCTCCGGTCTGAGCAAGTAATCACAAGCACAAGAACTGAGATTGGGTGCCGGCACCTGAGGTGGAGGTGCCAGGTCAGGTCTGGCGCCGAGTACTCAAGTACTCCGTACAGTCCATCCCTGCCAAGTAAGTGCCCTACTAAAGTACTGAGTACTTAAGTAGGTAGGTAGGGTGACGTCTGGTGCACTCAAACGGCCGGGCCCAGGCTGCTGCTGTTCATTCCTGCTTCCTTCCTCTGGTGTTCCTCTTGCTCTTGGCCCAGGCTGCTGCTGCTGCTGCCGCCGCCGCCGCCTGCCTGCCGGCCTGCTGCTTGCTTGCTTTGCCGACAGACACAGGAACGAGGAACGAGCAAGACAGAGGCGACGTGGCCAGTCGTCTCACCAGCAGTGTCTCGAATTTGGAACTTGCAGCAGCTCATCTTGGGATACGTTTGGATTGTCGCCCCCCTCGGCGGCATGATCTGGTTGTTGGCGGAGTATTTTTTGTACTTGACCACATTTTCAGCCTGCAGACACTGGAGACGCCCAGGTGGCTTCCGTCCCGATACCCCAACCCGCCAAGGCTTGCGTGCACGCAGCGAGAGCCGGTTGACATTCATCGATGGTGGCCTCAGCCGCAGATGCCAGAGTGTCGGTGCGGCCTGGACGAGCAGAGTGCCTGCCTGAGTAACTTACTCCGTACTCCGTACATGCCCAAGTGCCTACCGGGGCGGGTAGGTAGATTAGGTACTTACTCGAGCAGCACCTGGTGCCTCAGGTACGTACGTCATTTTGCTCAGTCAGCACTGGACCTGGAGTGCCCCGTACGCATTGCAGACCCGCTCTTGAGCTCATACTAGTACATACTACACTGTCAAGTACGTGACCAACTAGATTCTCAGCTACTTGGACTAACTCGGGTATTTAAGAGGTCGGTGTCCAGGTTTGCATGCATTTATGTATGTACGTATTGCTTTGTATTAGTGATATGTCCAGTTTTGCTTGTACGCATGTATGTACGTGTTGCTTTGTATTGGTGATGGCACACCCAGTCTCCTGGACCGCCTTCGTTGCTTTTGCCGTTTTTTTTCTCCTGGCCCCTGTCGCCGACCCTCTTTGGACACCATTTCGCTCTTTCCATCTGCAAACCGAACCAGCACGTTCCCGGCCGCGCAGGCCCGCCTCGTCCCTGCACATGTCTGGTGCATTGTGCACACCCCCCCGGCCCCCCCGCCCGCTCCTGCCCTGTCTGCCCTGTCCTCCCTGTCCTGTCCTTGCCCTGGCCTGCTTGATGCCTCCTCACCCGACCATGATTCACGTCTCTCTCTCTCTTTCTCTTTTTTTTTTCCCTTCTTTTTTTTTGGCTGTTGCTTCTTGTTTCCACTTGGCAATCCTTTGCCCGAACCTAGAGCTGCTAGCCCGTAGGGCTCATACCTGGGTTGAAAAGTATCTGGGAAGTACTCGCTTCTCATTACCCTGCCTTACTCTGTACTACTTACATTGACACCTAATACAATACACACACACACGCACCGCACCACACACACGCACACACAACTTACATGCCGCTATGCGTAAAACCTTCTTCTTTGTTCCATCCTGACCGGCGTCTCCTCCGTACTCCCTTCTTTGGTGAGATCCATCCCAGCTTGCCTACCTACTTGAGTAGGTATATATGGAGTCTCCCGGGAACCGTCCTGGCTCCTCTCCCAGCGTCCGGTTTGCCTCATCTACGCTCATCTCGACCCCATTGGTGGATGGCACACCCCAGCAGAACCAATCATACCTGTAAATGCCATTTATAAACACAATCAACAAGGAGTCGATGTGTCCTTGACCATCCCGAGACATCTCGGATGCGCTTCCTCATCTTCTACCTCTCTTTCGACCACTTCCTTCTTCACCCTTCTGCCAACACCATATTTGATCACCAACCTCGGGACGAGATAACCTTCGAGCCGTCACGCACTGCCAAGCTTTTTAATCATTCGCGTTTACTTACCGTCGACATCCGTTAGTGACCTGAGTCATTATACGCTGTCGTCACACGTTTTTCTCGGCCGTTTCACCTTCTGATATCTGGACCTCTGTTCTCCAGAAAACCAACCCGAGCTTTGCGACTAAAACGGTTCCTGCGTGCTTCTTGGAAAAGAAGACGGCGCAGGATCAGAATCGACTCGGCAACCAAACAACCGCCCCCGTCTTTGATGCAGAGGGTCGCGCGGAAACTCGAGGTCCAGCATCAGATCCTTACTACTGCTCTACTCGTCGGATTCCGTTCTTGTCCGCTACACAGAGGGATATCGTTTCCCCCTCCCCCGTCCTGTGTGCTGGTACACCGCATTTTCTGAGTGACTCAATCCTCCCCGACAGAGACCAGCGCTTCTTCATCCAGAGCGAGTGTGAAAGCCCAACGGGTGACGCCTGTTAGGCTGTCAGCTAGAAAAACTGGCCCAACTCAAGAGCCAGCCTATGCTCTGCCTCCCGCGGGCAGAGCCACCGTTCGGCGTTATCAACAACGGCGATATCGGTTTCATACGCGGACATCAAGCCTCTGTACACGGTCATTGTGCCGCTACAAGAGGCAGCGCGACCATCAACGTGGATATAACCTCGCTTCTAAAGTCTTCCGACTCAGATGAGTCCCGAGGCTACTCCCACCAACCCTTGCGCGACCCAGCACCGCCGCCTCATTCGATACCGACGCTATCTGCCCAAGGGCAACAACCTCCACTGTCTTTAGCTCCTGGATCCGGGGCAGTACCGCCTCCGCGTCCTGTCAGCTCCATATCGCTGCCCGGTCTCCAGCGAAGCATGCCGCCTCAAGGTTTGGATCTGCCGGTCAAGAAGCAGAGCAAGTGGTCGTCAGAGGAAGATGCCTTGATCATTGAGCTACGAGGCAGCGGGATGAAGTGGGAGGACGTGTCGAAGCGTCTTCCTGGAAGGAGCGCCATCAGTTGTCGGCTTCACTACCAGAATTACCTGGAAAGACGTAGCGAATGGGACGAAGAGCGCAAGAATAAACTTGCTCGCCTTTATGAGAGGTAAGCCGTTTCTTTTTGTTTCTATTACTCTTGTTCTTTTTTTCTCCTGGCCAGTGCCTGGGCTTTAATGATACGACAATCACCTGCGTTGGTTCCGCCGCCACCGTACTACATCCATGGACAGACGTTGTCTAACAAATCAACAGGTTCAAGTCAGAGATGTGGGCCAAAGTGGCTGAGGAACTCGCCGTTCCTTGGAGAGCTGCAGAAGCAATGCATTGGCAGCTTGGAGAAGCAGACATGGCTCGAAGAGCCGGGGTGGTTCCTTTTTCCCTCGCGGCGGTCAATGTCGAAGGCGGTCACCGAACTGCACCACCACGAGCCAACATTCACTTCCAGCCTCCCGACACTGTCGGCCAACATATCCCTCCGACTTCTCCTAGAGCGATGTACTCACGGAATCCTCCTGTGTCAGCAATGGCTGCTGGTCACATCCACAGGGCCGAAAACGCTGGTGCGCCGGTCCCTCCTTCCCTTGCAGGAGCCGGGCCAGTGCAGGTGTCCATGACGGAGCAACACGGCGAATTTTATTATAGCCCTGGTTCTGTTCCTATCGGCCCTGGCCTTCCTCCTATCCAACATCAAGGCCAACCACGGAACCCCGGGCCATTGCCGAGCCTCGCTGAGCTCACAGGTGTCCCATATGTGCAACAAGTTGATCGACCACGTTCAGGGCATCTGACTCCAGCTTCAAAGCATGGAATGCCAATGCAGACGCCTCCAAGCTATCAACTACAACTCGATGCAGTTAGAGTGAAGCGCAGAGCGAGTCCAGAAGTGATAAAGCGCGAGGGAAGCCATCGACGACGACTCGGCTAATGGAAGGCTGGCTTTTGTCTTTTGTCCTTGTTATTCTCCCCTTTTTCTTCCATTTTCCTTTCCTCCTTTTTATTTTTTACTTTTTTCTATAAACTCTTCTAATGTGGCTTACTTTACATTTTATTCATGGATCCAAATCGGGAGGAAACCATTCAATAGAGGGAAGGCGAAATTTCATTGGATATCTGGGACGGGTTCGAAGCGAGCGATGATGCATATTGGGCGCGGCGGTATTTGTTCACGACGTCATTCACTATCTTTCTTTCTGGTTCATTTTTTTTCATTCTCGTTCACGATACCACTGGTCTATCATGAAGCTGTGAGTCTCTGGCACATTGGGAAGGGTAGGGATCCAATGAAGGATACGGATTTGGGAGACATGATGACTGGAATTGGTCAAGCACGGAGACCGGGTGCATTTCTTGATTTTGAAGGAGTCAGTACAGGGCCATATGGGTTCGCAGATAATGGGTGGTTCATGAACTGTATGTATAGAGAGGCACGAATTGGAAAGACAAAAGGCATCTCATAGAGCCGTTGGGGCAGTAATTTGCATTTTGGGCCGGTTGAGGATTTGGTCAACTTTGTGTGTGTTTTATGTGATGGGTTTGGAAATTGAGGGGAATCATCTTTTTGGCGTTTAGGCTGTGCTGTTGTTGATGGCGTGGCGGGAGGCACTGCGGTTTCGTGGGGACCAGGCACGAAGAAATGTATACATGCATATATATGTGTGCGCGCGTGTGTGTGTGTGTAAGTGCATGTCCTGATAATTGCCATTATAGGAAAGAATGGCAACGCCCACCTTTTTCTCGTGACACCGACTCGATCACACACATGGATTGATTGCCGGGACACATGGTCACCTACCTACAGGAGGCGGGCCATGGATATTTGATGGAATCGTCTTTTTTGATGTGTTTTTCTCATTTTATATCTAGTTTGGCCTTTTTTTAATTTTA
Source organism: Metarhizium album ARSEF 1941 (assembly GCF_000804445.1). Taxonomy (NCBI): domain Eukaryota; kingdom Fungi; phylum Ascomycota; class Sordariomycetes; order Hypocreales; family Clavicipitaceae; genus Metarhizium; species Metarhizium album. The sequence goes on from NW_024467575.1 coordinate 3,472,544, forward strand.
ATTTTTCCCTTGTCTCCTTTCACTCTTTATCCCGCGACGGCGGGTGGCCAAAAACCACCCACCAGTTATCCCGCTCGTAGCCCCCGTCGCGGACATGCCCGCCGGCGGCGACGACATCCTCCTCCAGCTCGCCCTCACGGAACAGGTGGTAGTAGCGGTGGTGCGTCTCGTCGGGGCCGGGGCCGCCGCGGCGCGTCACCCACGGCACGAGGGTGTCCTGGCGCGAGGACTCGTCCCAGCCGCGGCGGCTGGACCTCTGCTCGAGGGCCCAGGCGTAGACGAGGGCGCGGCCGTGGGGCGCGAGGCAGCGCAGGATCTGGGCGAGGGCGGCGCGGCGGCGCGCGCGCGTCGACAGGTGGTGCACGACGGCGATGCAGATGGCGAAGTCGACGGACGCGGGGCGGTAGGGGAGCGCGAGGCACTCGGCGGTGAGGACCTCGGCGGCGCGCTCGGCGCGGGCGAGACGCGCGAGGGACGGGGAGCGGTCGCACGCGAGCACGTGCAGCGCCGGGTTGACGGGGACGTATTTGCCGTTGCCGCAGCCCACGTCGAGCCCGATGCTGCCGGGGGGGAGGGCCGTGAGGAACCGCTGCACCAGGGGCCAGGGCTTGTGGCGCGTCGCGCTGAAGTGAGGGGCTATTGCTTCGTAGACGGCGTGGACGTGGGTTTGCTCGTAGGACGCTGACGCGGACGCTGACGACGGCGGCGGCGGCGGCGGCGGCGACGACGGGGAAGACGGCATGCTGGTCGGGAGGGGAGCTTTACGGTGGTGGTGTTGGTGGGACAGGCCGGGGCCGGGCCTTGGATTTTATGCTCCTGGGTTTATTAGGGTGTTGGTGGTTTGCAGCACCGCCGGTGATGCGAGGTTGGGCGTTGCGTTTGCGTGGCCGTGTCGTGTTCCGTTTGCGCGAGCATCGCGGGCGGGCGGGCGGGTGCTTGTGCTTGGTGTTGAACCAACTTGGAAAAGTCGGGGAGAAAAGACACGGCTGACCGACTGACTGACGGCTGACCGGCTGACCGGCTGACGGCTGACGGCCGACCGACCGACCGACCGACCGACCGACCGACTGGCCGGTTACTCGTTCGACGCAGGTGTACGAAATTGTTTGATTTCGCACAAAAGGCGGCCATGCGTTCTTGTGCTGGTGTATTTTCCTGGCAACTTGGGTTTCAATTGCAACTGTGATTCATTCTAATTTCCATTCTTCATCCGCCTCGAGCTGCTCGTCGTGTTGGCATTGGCATTGGCATTGGCATCACGTCCAGCTCCCCATTCAGCCGCGCGTCACGTGTCGCGGCGGGGCGCTGGCCGTCCCGAACATTCACAATAGATACCTAGGTACTTTACCTGCTGTAGCCTGGTATCTACCTGGTGAGTACAGCACCTAGTAAATATCCTGGACCGGGTACACGCGCCGCACAGGAAGCCAAACCAAACCAAGTCGACGACTTCCTACGCGCTCCGTGGTTCTATCGCATCAAATATACCTACCACCTACTCCGTACTCCGTCCGTACTCCGTAGGCCACGCGCAACCACCCATGCAGGTCGTATTTAATGCCGCTTTGCCGCGCCGCGTGCCGAACTTGCCAGCGCCCCCCACTCGGCCAACCTTAACCAGGCACCTAAGTAGGTCCCTAGGCACCTAGGTAGGTACTTAGGTTAGGTACTTAAGGTACGTGCCAAAGTACTAGAGTACTTGAGTACTTACCTAAGTAGGTACTTACTTACTTGTAAGGTAGCAGTGTCATCCACGGGCCCCGCGAACACGCACAACCCCCCGATTTTCTCAACCATCTCTCGGTCCGTGAGACAACCCCCAAACCTTGATGCAGAAAAAGGAAGTCTTCCAGAACAAAGGAAAAAAAAATGGTCCAAGAAACGATGGTGTTTGAGAGTTGGGAGCCAGGCGGGGTCCCGGAGGGCCTTCCCAAGTCCAAGTCCCCAGACGAGCTTAGCAAGCAAGAGTTTCGCCGTCAACACACGTCGGTCACTGGTCACTCACTGGCCACAGGCCCCAAGGCCAAGACATTCGAGAATTGACGACGACGACGACGGGCGCGCACACCCCCCCCTGTCACGAACGCCGACATGGATGGGGACAGGACAGGGTGTTCCCGAAAAAGCAGAAATCTTGGTGCCGACTGGGATTCCTGGTGGTTAGGCGGGGGGCCGAACGACGGTACCGGCTCTCAGGTGTGGCGAGGTGAGTTTTGGGGATACAAGAGCTTTGTCCCCATTTTGTCCCCGACGGGGGGAAAGAAGGGGGGGGGCAACAATTTGGTGAGATTTATGCCGTTTTTACGAGATAGAGTTCAGCTTGGCCTGAGTATTTTCTTGTGCGACGTGCTGGCAGAGAACTCGGCTTCTTGCGTCGCCGCGGCAGTGGCAGTGAGGGGCGCCCGGGCAGGGGGGCAGGGGGAGTGCAGTGCATTGCTGGATATATAGATTGGAAATTGCTCCGTGCCAAACAAACGCTTGGTGGTGGTCAAAATGGCGCCAGGTCGAGCGAATGCCTGGCTAGCTTTCCTTCCAAGGTGGGTGATTGGCAAAAGAAACAGTACAAGTTCTAGCACGTACATGTGACACAGAGGCGGCAAAGAAAGAACAGAACAGAACAGAGAGCGCTGCCGACTCGAAGCAGCGAGCCTGGCCCGAGTCATGCAGGGGGGAGGGAGGCAAAAGCAACAACAGAAACAAGGCCGTTTGGGCCGTCTTGGTTGTTGTTGTTGTTGTTGTCTTGCATGAACGGACCATATTACGGGGGGGACTCGGGCTGGCCGAAACGGGCCGTCTGGAAGAAAAGCACGGAGGACTAGAATGGAATTGTCTGGTAACGACGTGGTGTTGGCGCCAGAATATTCCCGACGAGCCTGGCTGGCATCGCATCACACACACACACACACGCGACAGACAGGCTTGTATCAACAACCCCAGAAAACCTTAATCGCGTCCCAGCCGTACAAATTCGGGACCATCAGGTGGTTTTCTCTCTGCCTGCATTGTTGTCGTTGCCCTGGCCGTGCTCGTGCTACCCTGTCGGATCCCTGCCGGTATGGCATGGGTAGTATGGGTACGGGCTGGGGCGCAATCTTCCCTTGCCCAACAAGAAGCAGGGCAAGACAAGAGCCGGCAGACGGGCAAGACGGCAAGACGGCAGGACGGCAGGACGGACGGGTAAGGGGAACGAACTGAAGAAGAAACTTAAACTTGGAATGTATTGGTACGCGGTGGTGGGCCCGGGGGGGGGGGGCACCCTTGTCGTCTTAGTTACACGCCCTCCTTCTTTTTGGTTTTCCGTGCTTTTGTGCTTGTTCGAGGACATGTTGAGAGGCATGGATGTGCTCCGTACCACGGATACTGTAGTTACTTCTTTGTCCCGCAGATTGGCCTCATCTGCTCCCCGTGTTCAGCGGGCTCTCTGCGTCAAAGACGTCGCTGGTAATCAGGGCCGGGTAGGTGATGCCGCCTTGCCTGAGGGCGTCGTCCATGGCCTGCATCAGGGCCACGCTCTCGTCCCATGGCATCGTGGTGCTCTGCTGCCTGCCGTCGCGCAGGCACCGTGCGCACTCGTCTGCCTCCCAGAACATTCCGTGGCCCCAGTTGCCACGCGCCGGGTCCCTGGGGATCGGGCAGTCGACCACCTCGACCCTACCGCCGCCCTTGTTGCTGACGACGCGGTACGAGAGCGGGCGGTACGCAGGGTGCGACACCTGGATCTCGCCCTTGGACCCCTGGATGCGGACTGCTGTCGGGGCCGTCTCGTCGCCATCCGGGCCGGTTCCGACGAGGAGCGACGTGGTCGCCACCCCCATGGCCCTGGTGCCCGGGAAGTGGCAGACGACGCTGGCGGCTTCGTCGGCCCCCGTGCGGTACTGGCTGATGGCCGCCAGCACCCGCGGTGCCTCCTTGGTCTCCGACGGCTGGACGTGATAGAGCGTCTGGAAGACCCAAGTCAGCGGGTAGACGCCGAGATCGAGGAGGGAGCCGCCCGCGAGGTCCTTGTTGACCATGCGATGCGTGTCCGGAAAGCTGACGACGCCGTCCGTCTCCGGCGTGTTCAGGTTGAACGAGAGGTCGGCTGTGGTTTGGCGGGCGTGTCAGCGAACATCATCACTTTGCGGACTCGGGAATGGATGAACGGATGGGTCTAGCATGTTTTCCCCTTGTTTCCTTGTCCTTCCTTCTTTTCGTTTCTGCCTCCATAAAAACGACAGCAACGACGACGACAAATCAAAGTAGACGGCAGACGTAATGTGCCGCCCGACCGACACGTTGGACTTACCCATGGTCCTGTACACCGTGCCGATTTCCCCACTGCGGATCAATTCGCGGATCTCGATGCTCAGCGGGAGGAATCTCGTCCAAACGGCCTCCATGAGGAACAGCTTCTTCTCCTTGGCCTTGGCGACCAGCTTTTTGGCCTGGCTCGCCGTCACCGTCAGCGCCTTCTCGCAGAGCACGTTCTTGCCAGCGTCCAGTGCCAGCATGGCATTCTGGAAGTGGTGGCTGTGCGGGGTCGCGACGTAGATGATGTCGACGTTGGCATCGGCCACGAGCTCTGCGTACGAGCCGTACGTCTTGGCGCTGGACGGGCCGTCAATCTTGCTGATGAAGTCGGCGGCGCGGTCTGCCGACCTGGACGACGAGACGGCGACGATTTCATGCCTGACGTCGTTGACGGAGCGGGCGGCCGGGTCGGCGAGGAGGTCTTTGCAGAAGGCTGCCTTTTGGTCAGTCGACCGGCCCTCCCTGTCTGATGCGCCCGTGGCATGGGCGGGCGAGGCGACGGCCGAGTGGAAAGCGTCTCACACGACTGGTGCGGCCTACTTACTCTCTGCGATGCCGCCCGTGGCCATGATGCCCCATTTGGCCGTGAATGGAGTTGCGGATGCCATTTTGCACTGCGTTGCCCGACGGGTGCGTGTTGGATGATATTTTGGGCAGTCGTCGGTCGATTTTGTGTGTGTGTGTGTTCGGGAGTCTGGTGTCCAGTACGAATCGAATGGACATGGATTGATGTGACGATGTGGAAGCTTTCGAGGTACGTACGTTGAACATGTGGCGGCCCCACGCCGCGTACATGTAACATTGAGTACTTGAGGAGGAATCCCGATCCCAACGCTCGACCTCTTACGCATTTTGGCACCACACTACGGTCCTGATTCCACGGCCTCGCGTCGGGAAAATGGTCCAATCTTGGCTTGCAGAGAATCTACCGTCCACCTCCTACTACCTACCTAGTCACTCAAGATTGCTGGCATTTGCCGACGTCATCTCCCCGGTCCAACGTCAACGTTACGTCTGCAGCCTCGTGCCTCCGGATCCGGACATGCTTGCGGATTCGACAGGAACCCACCGAGCACATCCTTTTGTGCCGCAAGGATACACCAAGCGGCTGGAGCAGCAACCGCTCGACGGTGCATCATTTGTTTCGTCTCCCCCCTCAAAGACCTTCGCTTCCGCCATCGACCGCCATGGCCCAAGCTGGCATGGCATCACAGGCCGCCCGCCTCGCCAAGGATCTGACCCTCACCGGCCAGTCCGCCACCACGATCCCCAAGCTGGTGTACGGCACGGCCTGGAAAAAGGACAGGACCGCCGACCTGGTCTATACCGCGCTCAAGGCTGGCTTCCGTGCCGTCGACACGGCCGCGCAGCCCAAGCATTACGATGAGCCGGGCGTGGCCGCTGGCGTGAAGCGCGCCATTGTCCAAGGAATCATCACCCGCGGAAACCTATTCGTATGCATCGCATCGGCTTTGACGGCATGCATGTACGACTGACATGACGCGCCGTAGATCCAAACCAAGTTCACCGCTCCGGGTGGCCAGAACCAGAAGACGCCGTATGATGTCGACGCGCCCCTCGCGGAAAAGGTCAACCAGTCGGTACGCTCGTCGCTCAGGAACTTTGCCATTGAAGGCGAGGAGCCGTACCTTGACAGCGTGGTCCTTCACTCGCCCATGGACACCATCCAGGACACCATGACGGTCTGGAAGACTCTCGAGTCGTACCACCCCCGGACGATCCGCAACATCGGCATATCCAACACGACCTTGCACGTGCTCGAGGCGCTGTACACCAACATGACTGTCAAGCCGTCCGTCGTGCAGAACCGCTTCCACGAGGGCACAGGATACGAGACCAAGCTGCGCGCCTATTGCCGCGACAAGGGCATCGTCTTTCAGTCGTTTTGGACGTTGAGCGCTAACCCGGTGCTGGCGAACAGCGCGCCCGTCAAGGCGGTCGCCCGGGGGGCGGGCGTTGAAGTTGCAGCTGCGTACTATGCGCTGGTCATTGGGCTGGAAGGTGTTGTGGTTTTGGACGGCACCACCAGCGAGTCCCATATGAAGCAGGACCTGGAGGGACTGGAAAAGGTCGCCGTGTGGGCTGAAGGGGCTGGCGCGGCCGACTGGGCGTCTGCGCTGACTGCGTTCAAAGAGTTGTTGGGCGATGAAGGATAGAGAGCGTCTGCGGAGCAAGAAAGGAGACGACATGTTCTGGGGCGGCGTGAAATGGAAATCGTTTGCTGGCAGTCGCGTGGTCCTGTGCGGGCGACTCTTGACGGCAAGGAGTGTTGGAACTCTGGCAGCAGGCTCACATGTAGATTGCTCATCGACCTGGGCTCGCGCCCAACAGGCTATCTATTTTGGAGTCATTACGATCAAAAGATCCTCTGCAGAACGCCTCGACTAGATGGCCCGGGAAGACGGCATGGATGGTCCCTTTTGGTGCAAAGATTATTGTCGTTTATCTGAGACCTGTCTAAGCTAAAGCGGCGACAAGTTAACCTTGGGGACGTCATTGGGACAGGCGCGTAGACGCCGCGTGTAATGTGTCCACATTGTTCTTCTGGTCCTTCTCCAGGATTGATGAGGTGCGGCCATGTCGAAAGTCTACAAGAAGCAAGCAAGCATCAACGCGTCGTGCCCTCTCGGCTGTAAGGTGTGTTGAGGCCTCCCGGAGACAATACAGTAACACGCCAGCGTATTCGAGCGTATGCAACAGCGTACTGCGGTATGGGCTAGTGCACTGGCTTGTTGCATGCTGGCGCGCCTCCAAGACGGCCCAAACTACAGGTTGCACAATAGGACAGGGCTGTTGAAAAGCATGGTAATGCTGTAAAACTCCGAGGTGGGGGAAGTCCCTTTTGTCTTTCTTCTCTGATCAACAACAGGATTTGCGCGCCGTGGTACTCGGGATGACGTGGAGTCTCTGGATTCTCATATTCCTTCCATCACTGGCCGCCGCCGATGATAGCCCATGAAAATATGGCGATTCTGTCATGAATCTTTGGCAAAGGTGTTTGCAACAACGAATGGGAAGCAAGCAGTGGCCTCCATATATACCTATAAGACGGCTTAGCGTGCTGGACAACAATGCAACGGTATTGCGTCGACTTGCCTTGACACTGTCCGCGTCAGCTTTGATCTTGCCCCAGGAGACGGCCTCGTCGGGGCGGGCACCGGCATCGCTCCCGTCAAACTCCTGCGCGGTATTAATATACACAGCGCTCTCGGCACCATTCCTCATCAAACAGGCATTTGCGATATGATGCTTCACAACACCACCTCCCAAAATAATCATGCCGGCTCTCTTGGCCCTGACCGCAATGGTATTTATCCTGCGTATATCCTCGACAATGTCAATCTTCAGCTGCAGCGGCGACGCCTTGAACGTGTGAAAATACAACATGTCTCCCAGACTTCCATCCGTCAAGGCCGGACAGAAAACGGGTATGTCATTCTTCCACGCCCAGTAGTAGACGGACCTCTCGTCGTTGATTTCCTTGCCCAGCCGGTGGATGACTTTGGAGGGAGTCCAGTTGATTTCTTGGTCGGTGCCTTTGCCGGCCTCTTGCTCCTCGAGCATTTTGTCCAGGATGGGGATGACCCAGTCTTCAAAGGCGCAGTAGTTGTCGTTGGGGACGACCAGGTTGCCGATGCGGTTGAGCCCCCTTTTGCGCAGGTCGGCACCGGGTGCGGAGAAGGAGCTCATATATGTTGTCCCGCTGCCGAGGCACTTGATGAAGTCTTCCTCTACGCCGCCTGCCGTGGTGACGATGGCCGAGATGTGTCTGTGTTGGGCAAGCCAGCGGAGGGTGCCGCGAAGCCCGGAGGAGATGAGGTTAGATGTGTAGCCCAGGAATATGGTTGTCTTTTCAGAAGACTCTGGGTCTTTCCAGCTTCTCTGTCAGAATTGTTAGAGGCGGCTCCTTGTTCAGAGAAGGGAAGGAGAGAACACGATTTCAACAGAGAGGACGTGGTGGTGTGGGAGAAGAGGGAGCGGAGGAGGTTGGAGGCTTGTCTACTTGCCATGTCGTTTACGATACGGATGGCCTCGGCCATGCTTGATGCCTGGAACCCCATATGACGCATGCCGAGGAAAAGATCTTCTGCGGTAATGGGCCGCTTGAGCATGTTGAAGTCGAGTTCTTGGACGGGCTGGGAGCCTTCGGGCATGGCGTCCGACTTCATGAGCACCGCGTCGGCGGCCTGTGGAGGGGGCGCATCTTGGGCCATGACGGCGGCTCGGAGGTGGAACTGTGTAGGGAAAGCTGTCAATCAAGAAGATTACTGGGCGGCCATCCCACCGCGTCTCGTCTAGTTGATGCTGCGTCTATGGCACGGCGACTCGTGAAGGTCTGGCGTCTGGAGGTTGCGAGCCTTGAAGTACAAAACAGAGCAACCAGTGACACTGGGCCGTATCCACAATTTGCACGGTGTCGAATTTTTCGGCAGCTCAAAGCGGCAGCTCCAGACTGGAGACGGGGAACCCAACAGTGGGTAAGCCGCTGTGGCAGGGTCGGCCGTAGGCCTGTCCTGTCCTCTTGTGTCACAGCTCAACTCGGAAGCAAGCCGTCGGCTTGATGTCGAGTCTGGTTGGACCAGCTGCCTCGGCCAGGCACCTGTCCACTCAAGCACTTCATTAAGTTGAGTGAGTACTTACTTGGACGCAATTCAAAACGGTGGTGACTGGGCGCACGCCGGGACAAACTCGATGGAAGGACTCCTTGCTCCCCAAGTACTTCTTACTTAGATAAAGTACCTGGACGCGCATGATGCATGCCCTCGCGGCCGAGGCGGCGGCGCCAACACTGGGCTCATTTTCCAGGCAGCCCTGATGACTTCATTCCACCAATCACTTCAGCGACCAGACTGGTCTCTTGATTTCCTTCTTTTCTCCTCGCACTCGTACCTACCTACCTAGGTGCCTACCTACCTGGGTACCTACTGTAGGTACTTGAGCAGGTACCGCTAGACGAGACGCGCACCGCCCAATCACCATCAGGTGGCGCAGCACCGAGAACAGACTAGCGCCACGGCGGCAGTTCCATTCCCCTATGGAGTACGGAGTACGGATTACGGAGTACTCCAAGTACTAATCGTGCCCGCCCCACTTTATGTGGTTCGGCTAGCAAAAGCCCTCACCACCAAAGGTGGTGCTCGACAGCAAGGCGGGCCGGACACCAAGGCGGGCCAATTTTCAACCTAATAACGCTATTAACCTCTTCGCCTATAATGTACACCCTTCTCGTCCCAAATTTCTAGTAGATCTAGTACAGAATCCAGACGCCATTTACGTGCCTTTTTAGCTGCTTCAAAAAACGTCCTCTTGGCGTGGTTGTGGCGCCTTTTGTCGGCTGCCTCAACAACCCGACGAGCAGTATCAAGGCGGTCATTCTCGTTTTGCTTGACCATCTCACGCGCGTTATCCACAGAAAGAACGCCACCAGTTTGTAGGGCGTGATATTTATGAGCTCTACGTCGCTGTGATAGTAATTGAGCTGCTTTTGTACGCCCAAGGTCTCTCTTCGTCTGTATAAGCTCAGTAGCTGCAATAAGAGAGCCGCGGATAAAACGACTGATATTGCGTGCAAACTCAGGCTCAAGGGATGTATCGTCTTCTAATACCTCCCCTAGCTTGTTGGCAACCTTATTTATCTGCCTGAGTGTTGTGGGCGTCTCAAAGTCGGAAGAGTTGTTGTGATATAACGGCGGCGGCGATGGTGTTGATGTGTAAATTGCAGCTCGTTGTTCAAGGGCCTCAATTACAGGCTGTGGATTGTAGGGTGAAATTCCAGTTTTTCGAAAGGCTGTGAGAATAGTAGTAGTCTTGAAAGCTTGTTTTCGTACAGCTTGAATGCAAGCAAGGAATTCAATCTTTGTAATATTCAACACGCCGTCTCGAACAATGATATCCAACGCCTTTGCATGATAATGCTTTAGTGGCTGAAATATCACAACATCAAGAGGTTGAAGGATGTGTGTAAGGTGCGAGGGCAACGCAAAGGGAATTATATCGTGCTGTTCGCAGTATTCAACGAATTCAATTGTATGGTGTGATCCGTGGCCATCTAGGATTAAAAGGCGATATCTGCCTATTGGCGTTGCAAATTCCTGAAAATGCTGTATCCAAGCAACTGCAATTTCGTCATTCGTAAAGCCGGTTGGTGAGACTGTTATTTTGGTATTAGCTTCAAGCTCCTTTATCCGATACCAGGACTCCATGTGTTTTTGCCCTGTAAGGATAAGAAAGGCAGGAATAACTTTGCCGCCAGCAGAAATGCATTCTATTGCTGTTGCAGTCTCCCTGTTTTCTGGCATTGAAAATAGATGCGCTCTTCTTCGCTTTGTAACAACTAAATGGTCCTTTCCCATTCCAATACGAAAGCCAGTCTCATCCATATTCCAGATATCTTCAGGAGGGACTCCGTACTGCTGAATAGCCTCTTTAAGCTTGTTGTAATAAGAAAGAGCTCTTGTCACATCTTCTGAAGCTTTTCGACTTGAATCAATCTTTTTTTGAAGACCTTTATGATAGTGATGCCGCTGGATAAAGCGTGTAGTCCATCGCGTTCCAACTTGCCTAGGCGGGGCAGTTGACGATGCCCTCTCTTTTAGGATGTAATTTGCAGCATCTGTAATGAATTCAGGTCGTACAGCGAAGTTGGCCTTATCAAGGCGATCGATATAGTTACATAAAGCAACTTCCTCTTCTCGTGAAAGCATTGTATTTCTTGCTGGATGGCCTTTCCTAGCAGGAACGCCGTTAGCACGTCGTTGAAGCCGGCTACGAGGCACGTTGAATTTCTTCGCCACAGAGCGAATTTTTGCACCTGGATTTTCCTCAATATACTCAAGAGCCTCGTTGACACGTAATTCGACATCGCTTTTTGCCGTTTGGACGCTAGTTGCAGCCATTTTCGCGGTTCAACGCGTCTAGGTTGAAAATTGGCCCGCCTTGGTGTCCGGCCCGCCTTGCTGTCGAGCACCACCTTTGGTGGTGAGGGCTTTTGCTAGCCGAACCACATAAAGTGGGGCGGGCACGATTATTGCCTTGGCAATTAAGCGCCAGGAGACACACAATTGAGCATGGACGGGTTTGACGGGGCCCCGGCTGGGGCATCTTGCACTTTACATCAATCTTCATATCCGGCTGCCTTTGCTCGTCGCACGCCGTCGGCCAGTCGAAGCACCCTTGAGCGCACGTCGGACGTCCCGATCGGCCATTTTACTGCTGATTCTGCCGCCGTGACGCGTTCGCCGCCGCCTCGGGTCGCGCAGCAATCATTGTCGGCCGTCTCGCCAGTCTCGTCGAGCCAAATTTCCAAGGGGGTCATTCGACAACTGCCTGTGTGTGGTGGTGGTGGTTGGTTCGCAAGTCTCCAATCTGCAAATCAGAAATCCGCCAACCCCCCGACGACAACCAAGTATTATATATCTATTCCGAAGCTCGCCGCCGCCGCCCCCAGTGCACCCGGATGCGATCGTAGGTGCAATCGTAGTTACTACGATTGCCTGCGCGCCGAGCATATTTGGGGAGCTATTTGCACCGGTACGGCATTAATAAATGTATGTCAATTTTGCTGTTTGTTGGTATTCGGACAAGGCTGGTCTAGTGAACCCAAAGTCAAGCCGGACCTTGTTCCCGTTGCATTAGCGCGTGCATGGCGGCAAGGCTTCGCTCTGGGACCGGAAAAATCTATTAATCAAGTGCTGACGGCCAAACTTCGCTTCCAGGGCATCCAGGTATTCCAGATACGACCCGGAACGCCGGTCAAGATCGCCGAGAGACAGATCTCCCGACCGCTTTGACAGAGCCTCTCAATACGGCGATGGAGACCGTCGTCGCTCGTCCGCGGAGGCTCGGTCTAACTCGTCGGGATTCCCGCCAAATCGCGATGGCTTTGGCGATTCTCTGCGGAGGGAACCTCCACGAGGCCCCAAAGCCCTCGTCGATGCCCCCAGCGGCCCCAGGGGAAGTGCGTTTGGCGGTGACTTTCGTGCTCGAGGTCGAGGACGAGGCAGAGCCTGGCCCTCTAGAGACGAAAGCAGAGATCGTGGGAGGGATCGCGAGATAGACTATAGGGAACGCTATCGGGAGGACCGCAGTCGCGACCGTGAACGTGAACGGGAGCGTGAACGAGAGCGTGGTCGTGATCGGGACCGAGACCGAGACCGAGACAGAGATTGGAGAGAATCGCGAGAGTTCCGGTCTCGCCGCTCACCTCCTGGACGGGGTCGAACGCCGCCACGAGATTTCCGCGACAGAGACAGAGATGGCCCCCCACCACCCGATGCTGATAGATCTCGTCGTGGATCTCGAGACGGGGGTCCTCCTTCGGCTGGCTCGTCAAGTTCTGATCCACCCTTCGGAATGCTGCCCTTTGGGCGTGGCGGGGGATTTATGCGTGGCGGGCGAGGAAGAGGAAGAGCTGACTGGTGTTCCGAGCGCGGACGAGGACGAACACCTTACGAAGATCGCGGCGATCGCTATCCCCGAAGTCGATCTCAGGAGGCTCGATGGGGTCGGGATCGGGATCGGGATGACCGTGACCGCGGCGATAGGTACCCACCAGAGACGGACCTCATCTGGCGCGACCCCCGAGATGAGCCCCGTGATCGCAACGACCGCGATCTGATACGCCCCAAGAAAGAAGGGCGCCCCTCAATATCCCAAGAACCGTCTGCCCAGGTTCGTGATGTTTCCCCCCCTCCCGTTGCACCCTCGGCCCCTGCATTTGGATCCGTGCCCAGTCGCACTGGCAGTGACGGTGTACCGACGACAACAAGTGGTACTGGCAAACTTCCTCCTTCTGCCCCGAGAGCTCTCACTGACCGACCCGGATCTGCTGGGAACTCTGCGCCAATGGACTCCTCGGCCTCCGTCAGCGGTCCGATAAGAGTGACAAGGGCGGGAAGCCACGACAGCCCCTCGATCCCTGTGGGACCTCGAGCACATCAGCAACGGCCTTCGAGCAAACAGTGGATCAATCCTGATCTCAAGAAATCCCCGCTGTCGCCCAAGATGATGAGAGCTCAGGCTTTGGCACAGCCGGGTCCAATTTCACGGCTGGATACCAGGGAAAGCGATCATCATCCTTTTGATCAATGGAGACCTTGCAGCAGTGACGCAGACTCTGACCCTCGCGGATCCAATGTCGACAACAGGGCAAGATCAAATCAAAGTGCCGAGCCTGGCGAGATCACGGTCAAGTCCGAATCGGAAAGAGGTTTCGTGACACTAGAGTCCAAGGCGCCTGAAACTGGCAGGTCTCTCAAGGACAAGCGTCCCAGCGCAATTGGCAATGCCGCCATCAAGTCAGCACAAGCACAAGTAACCAAACGAGCGCGGAGACGCCCCGCTATTGGTGTTGTACGATTTTCCCTGCCTCCCGGGCCTACGCTCAAAGACCAGGATTCGGAATCGGACGACGATGAGGACATGGCTGATTACTTCAACATGGAAATCGAAAAGACGGAAGCAGAACTCGCCAAATTGCCAAAGACGAGCTTACCTACCGAAGTCGTTGCGCGATACGCCGCTCTGTCGCATGGATCGATGGCGCGGATATTGAACGAAAGCGAAGGTTTGGCAGATATCCTAGGACCCATTTCCGAGACTCTGGATGTTGAATTGGCCGATAGTCAAAATGCTACATCGGTGCCAGTAAAGGACGTTGATGTTACGGCAGCACCTGTCGAGCCCCCCGTTCCAGAAACAGCCAAGGTGGAAGTTGAAGAAGTCGGCAAGCTGGACGTCGTTGACACGGTTCCTGAATCTACCACGAAGCAAGAGGAGATGGACCTCGACGTTCCTCGGGCTCCCTCCGTGCCGGCGAGCGATGTTCCATCAAAGGACGCAGGTGCCAGCAAACCGTCCTCGCGTCCTGGGTCGAGGTCCGGCGGCTCTACCTCTGGCACCTCGATGCTTCTTGCGCGCGGAGGTGCAAAACAGGCGTCGCAACCTCCCGAATCGGTCCCAGAGGCGACCGACGTTGGCTCAAAACCGCCCAGCACTCCTTCACAAATACCTGACGATGACGACGAAACCGAGTCCGAGGACGAGGCGTACTTGGACGTGGAGACGGTGCGTCGGTTCATGACAACGCCGCCCATTGACAGCCTGCCCGACTACAGCTGCGACTCCTGGATGAGAGACAAGGACTTTTTGGCGACACTGGACAGTGATCCCGTGGTGGATGGGTATGTTACGGAACACCTAGACAAGATTCATCTCCAGGAATCTACACAGCAAGAGGAAGCGCGCAAAGTCTACGCTGAAAATTACATTCACTATCTGGACTTTACCCTCTCGAGCGATCCAGCCGCCATCAAGAGCAGGGACAAGTTCTCTGTGGCGGTGCCCATGGTTGAGCCGGCTGGGACGGTAACGCCTGAGCCTAAACCAGAAGGGCGAAGCTCGGGGAGGAGGTTTGCTTCGGAACGTGACTTGGAACGAGTGCTGCAAGCATCCATGCGAGAGGACGAGGAGCGAAAGGAGCGTGAGCTGAGGGCTCAAAAAGAAAAGTACCGCAGCGAAAAAGAAGCAGCGATTCCGGACATGTACTGGGATGCCGAGCAGAGGGCAAAGGCTCAATATACGGATCGGTCCGGCTACACACCACAGGACCGTCTGGTTTCAACATGGCAGGTGCTACCACCGCTCAACAACTTTAGCGAGGAGGAGAACGAGTTGTTTGAGAAACGCTACCTCGAGAACCCCAAGCAATGGGGCAAAATTGCGGAGGTGATTCCGCGTCGGGACTTTGGCACTTGCATTCAGTATTACTACCTGATGAAGAAGGATCTCAACTTGAAGGAGAAGCTCAAAAGGCAGCCTAAGCGGCGAAAGAAGGGCGGACGAGGCAAGCAAAGATCGAGTGCGTTGGTGTCGGAGCTTGGAAACGGCGACGAAGCAACCGAGGAAAGCCAAGAGACCGGGGAGAACGGGGAGCGACGAAGACCGCGCCGTGCCGCGGCCCCAACATGGGGATTCGAGCAGCCGGCGACGGACAGCGAGAACGCGACGCCGACGGGAACGCCGGGCCGCCGCGGGGCTTCGGCAGCTGCTCGAGGAGAGCAGGGCGAGAAGGTGGACGGCCGGAGAGGTCGCAGGCGTGCCAAGGACAAGGACAAAGACAAGGATAAAGAAAAGGACAAGGACAAGGAGAAGGAGAAGGACAGGGACAGGGACAAGGACAAGGAGGCCAAGGCAGCCAAAGCCAGCCAGTCCCTGTCCGCGACGCCTGGAGGTGGCTCTGGAAAAGGCAGGTCTCGGTCTGGCTCCCGAGTACCAACTGATGTCCCAAGCACGACGATGATGGCTCTAGAGGCTGCCGGCGGCGGGCCAACAGCCGGATATGACCAGAATGCAACTCCCGGGATTCACGCGCCGTTTCCCGTGCAGCAGCAGCAACCGCCGCCGCCGCCGCCGCAGCAACAGCAGCAGCAGCAGCAACAGCAACAACAACAACAACCGCAGCAGCATGCGATTCCGGGCATGGAACGAGCCAAGGCCGTAGCCTCATCTTCCATTGCAGACGTCATGGCGGCCCCCTCGCTGCGGCCAGAACCACCGCCACCATCCGGTCAGCCTGCAATGACGACATTCAACCTTGGGCAGGCGCAAACCGAACGCAAGGCTCCGGCTCAAGCGTCGAGCTACTGGAGTGTTTCAGAATCCAACGACTTCCCACTCCTGTTACGGTCGTTTGGCTCCGACTGGACGGCAATTGCGGCTCACATGGGGTCCAAGACAGCAGTGATGGTGAGTTTTTGAATCCCCCAATCAAACTGGCACATGTCAAGTTGAGAGAATGCGCGTGCGTGCGGGTGCGTGCGTGCGTGCGTGTACGTACATACGTACGTGTGCGTGTGTGCGTGTGTGTGTGAGAGAGAGAGAGAGAGAGAGAGAGAGAGGGAGGGAGAGAGGGAGGGAGAGAGCGTGCGTGTGATGTGCGTGAGCGCGTGAGTGCGAGAGAGAGAGAGAGAGAGAGAGTGTGTGTGTGTGTGTGTGCGTGCGTGCGTGTGCGTGTGTGTAGTACAAGACTAACAATGCGGCCCGCCACGCAACAACAGGTCAAGAATTACTTTGTCCGCCAGAAGGACCAGGGCAAGACTGAATGGGATGCGATTGTGCAAGAGGCTGATGGGAAGCGGACCAGAGGCGAGAAGAGGCCTGATCCACCGCTGCCCACAACGGGGGGACGAGGACGGAGATATGACAACTCGTCTGCAGTTGGCTCGACCAGGCCATTGGCTGTGGCACCGGGCATGGAAATGCACAACGAGCCAGCCCAACAGAAGATGGAGCCGACGGGCCAACCTCCTCGATCCCAACCGTACTCTGGCTATGGTGTGCCCATTGCCCAAGCGCCGCCGCCGCCGCCGACGACGACGACGACGACGACGACGACGACGACGACGCAGCAGCAGCAGCAGCAGCATCATCATCATCATCAGCATCATCA
The DNA here is from genome assembly GCF_000804445.1 of Metarhizium album ARSEF 1941. Taxonomy (NCBI): domain Eukaryota; kingdom Fungi; phylum Ascomycota; class Sordariomycetes; order Hypocreales; family Clavicipitaceae; genus Metarhizium; species Metarhizium album. The sequence goes on from NW_024467575.1 coordinate 3,489,303, forward strand.
GCCTCAGCCTCAGCCTCAGCCTCAGCCTCAGCCACAACAGCAACAACAGCAGCAGCAGCAGCAGAATACTCCGCGGCAGCAACCGCAACCGCAACCGCAGCCGCTACCGCAGCACCAACAGCCGTTGCTTGCTCAACCTGGGCCTGGACAGCAGCAGAAGCAGCAGCAGCAGAAGCAGCAGCAGCAGCAGCAGCAGCAGCAGCAGCAACCTGCTCCTCCCGCTCCTCCTCCGCCGCCGCCGCCGCCTCCTCCCCTCTCCATCCAGCAAGCCGCAGCCGCCGCCGCCGCCGCCGCCGCCGCCGTCCCGCAACAAGCTTCCCAGGCCATGTCGCCCGGACCTCGTCCAGCCCTGCGTGCTCCTGCCCAGCCTTTTGGCTTCCCCGAGCATGCGCGAGAGCGCGAAGTGGTTGCACAAGCGCACCAGCGAGTCCCGTTGCCGCCCAAGGGTGGCGGTGGTGCCAGCCAAGTTCCTGAAATCCGAGACCAGCGAACCCTGGCTGCGGCCCAGCCAATACCCCCAGCAGCTCATCCCGACTCCATGCTCGAACGCCAACAGAGAGAGAGGGAGCGCGAGAAACGCGACCGTGACCGAGACCTTGCCGCCAGACAGGCCGAGCGGCAGTCGATGCGAATGAATGTCGAGGCCGAGCTGGCCCAGCACCAGCACCAGCAGCACCAGCACCAGCACCAGCACCAACACCAGCATCAGCATCAGCCGCGCCATTACGAACACCAACAGCCGCCCTACGGCCATCGCCATCACTCTAGCATCGGCCAGGCACCGAGAGGCGAGCCGCTGTCCTTGTCACGGCCGCCTTCACAAGAGCCCTCTCGCTCTGTCGCCGGCCAGCCGTATCCGCCGCCGCCGCCGCCACCTCCTCCTCATGCCGTTCGTGGCATGATGGATCACCCGTCCGTTGCGCAATCTCCTCCCCTGGGTCCGTCGTCACGCCCAATCTCTTCCCTACAGCAACGACGGCCCCCTGGCCAGGTCCAGGAACCCTACGGCCACGCGCCTCCCCCTCCTGGCCCTCCTCCTCCAGCGCCTACACCCCCGAATGTCTCGAGACCGCCGACCGAACCTCGCAAGACGTCCAACATCATGTCTCTCCTGAATGACGATCCGCTCCCGGCCTCGAAACGCGTCAGCGAAATGTCGAACCCACCCTCGGGTCCATCGGGGACTCCTCCACCCTCAGCCATGGGTCGACCACCGCCTCCGGGACCTGCGCCTCCGTCGCAAATGCGCCGCGAGCAAGAAGCGCAGCACTCTCCGTACGGGCGAGCACCCGCCGCTGCTTCGGCCATGCCGTCGCTCAAGCCCACCACGTACGGAGGATCACCAGGCCAGCCTCCTCACATGGGCGTGCCACGACCATCCATGGCCATGGCCAACGAGCCGGTCCCTGCCGACAGAGACGCATACTACAGGGGACATGCTGCGTTCCAAACCGGACACCACAGCGGGAACAGCTCTCCTCAGACCTCACATCGATACCCGCCTGCCCAGACACAACAACCTCAATACCCGCCCCCAGGCGGTTACCCATCATACGGACCCGGAGCACAGCCCTCCCACGCCGCCTCGCCGCCTCCCCCGCCGCAGCCGCAGCCGCAGCCGCAGCCGCAGCCGCAATACGGCGGGCACGGCTCCAACCAGAGACCGCGGGAAGTCCAGCCCTCCGGCAGAGACAACGCCTGGCCACAACAACCGACGTCCTCCAACACCTGGCCGTCCCAGCCCTCCAAACCCGCCCAGGGTCCTCCGCCTCAACAGCAATGGGTGCCTCCGCATCCTTCATCGACTCCGAAGCCGTCCACCCCCGCTCGGGCATGGCCACCCGCCCCTCCTCCCCAGCACGTCGGCATGAGGGATGACCGAGGCGCCCCCGTGTACGCCTCCTCAAGCTCACAGCCTCCTCCCCAGCACTCGATGCAGAGTCGATACCCGCCGCCTGGATCCCGCGGCCTCGAGCAGGTCCCCCCACCACAAGCCCAGGGATACCCGCGCTACGCGTCAACGCCAGGCCCCGGGCCCAGAGACCCGAGGGAGCAGTCACGCAGCTACACGCCGGGATATGATGCCCGCGGCCCACCGCCTGGTAGCGGCTTTCCCGCGCCTGATCCGAGAGAGATGCAGATGCAGATGCGCGATGCCAGGGACGCCAGAGATCCCAGGGACCCAAGAGACGGCATGGGGAGGGGTATGCGGCCGCACGAATACGAGCGGCATCCGGACCAGTATCGGCGCTAAGGTTTCCATTTTATTTCGGGGGGGGTTTTTTTCCCCCCTCTCACAATGACCCTTTGTTCTTGTATCCGGCGCATGAACGTGATGTATGTATGTATATATAGTGGCGTCGGTAACATCAGACTTTTTGAGACGTGGTTTGAACATGTACAAGCCTTCAAACGCCCCATGTGCGCTTTTGGACCGTGATGCTCGGACCGTGTCCATCAAAGTAGGTCCACTGGACGAGTTGCCCGTCATCATCGGCTACTTGGATTTCCAGTCGTAGCGTTGGTCAATTTTACAGTGCGCGCGGATGTCCTGTGTGATGTGAACTCGGGGCATGGCATGGCATGGCATGGCATGGCATGGCACGGCATTTCCGCCAACGTTTCCACCGAGCCGTTTTCCTATTTTCCTACGGTAATCATACAACAAGCCCGCCGGCAAAGAGTATCCAACGCGGCCTAGTACGGCTCGGGGCGGCGTTGCCTCCCCAGGACTCCCGTCTCCCCCTCGTCGATTAGCCTCACCAGCCTCTCCATCTCGCCTACGTCGCCATTGACCTCTTCTGTGCCGACGCCCACCGTCGTGCCCACGGCTCCTATCATGTCCCTCAGCCTGGCCTCCTGCTCCCTCAGCTTGTGGACCTCGCGGGCTAGCAAATGCAGCTTCTCGTGCCTGGCGTCGCACTCGGCGTCCAGGCTGCGCATGTAGTCCCCAAGGTAGGCGTATATGTCGTCCCTCTCGCTCTGTTCCTTGGCGTCTGCTTCCGTGAGGAGCGGGTGGCGTCTGCGCATGATTTTGCCTGCGTGCGCCGTGATGCTGTCCAGTGTTTCTTGGAGGGTGAGCACCTGGCCGTGCAGGTGGCTGCGGACGCGGGCGAGTTGGGCTAGGTGCGATTCCGACGAGTCGAGGAACGAGGCGCGTCTGCCGAGGGCGCTGGTGTATTGCGACAGAGGGACGGTGTGGATTGTAGGGGGCGCGAGAGGATGGCCGAGCGCGGATTGGACTTGGGGCTGCGTCATTTGTCAGCGGCCTTTTTCTTTTCCTTGGATACAATCTTGATATCTTGGCTCGGGGGGGTTGCGGACGAACGAGCGTGAGGACGTGGACTTGATTCGGGAGTCGGTGCGACGTGCCTGTGGCTGTGGCTGGGGTCGCGGCGTGGAGGGACAGTTTGCGCTGCCAGGTGCGTATTTCGTCGTGTTTATCTGCTTTTCCAGTTGGTTTGGGCTGTTGGACCAGTCTCTGGTGCTCGCCGGACGGGACGGGCGAGATGGATGCCGTGGCTGAGTCGTCGGGTGTCTCGTCGACGCGGTTCTTGGCCGGGCGAGGGAGTCCCCTTTCCACGTCCTTTGCGCTGAGGTCCTTTGCAGGCTGATTATGAGAGTGCTTTTGAACTTTGGCACAGTTTTTGGTCCATAGGCGGAAAGTGTCTGGCGATATTCTACCGGGATCCTCGCCATCAGATACATAAGGGTCTGTCTGTACGGTCAGCTTTGTCCTTGGCAAATACGGTAGTAGTAGTTGGCTCACCTTGAAGGTCTCTACTCACGCCAACGTTACATTCACCGGAGCAGCGACAGTCTGCTCGAGAGTGCTGCGTCGCAAAGTTGCCCTCCGATCCCGCCCGCAGTGTTGACCCTCTCGCTCTATGCAGCCTCGTTTCGTCACCCCATTGAGTGGTGGCTTCGTAACTTGGGCGAGGCACTGAAAACACTCTTCCATCGTCATGCCTGTCTCCATCAGTTTGTGCGGAGTCCGGATCCTGCGCCTCCAACTTCTGAAGCAACAGAGAGCAGTCATTCTCTGGCCCACAGTTTCTGTGATGGCCTTTCAACCAAGCGTATAGGTTCGTTGTTTCCGCGTGGCTGCACCCGCTCATGGCATTGTACGCAAACAGGGTAGAATCTGTGATTCGCCAGTCGTTTGATTTGCATCTACTACCATCGTTGCATTGCTGGTCGTTCCGGATTCGACATTCCGGTACTTCGGATCGAGCTGGATGGCCGTTGGGGTGACTCTGGGGACGGCCAGGGCTCGCTGGAGTCCCCCCTGCGCTTGCAGGCTGTGGCATAGGCCCTGAATACATCGCATCACCTTCTACATTCGTCAGAGATGATTTTGAAATCGTTGTGTGATAGCGAACCTATCTCTGTGTAGGATTCCAGTAGGGTTGAGACATGCCGTACGTCCACTCTTCTCTGCGGACCGTCTCTTATAACAGCATTCTCCTCAGAGGGAATCGGTATGTCTAGGAGGTCAGTATACATCAACTCGGGTCATATTGTTGTCGTACCTGTCACATTACTCTGGACAGAATAACACGTAAAAAACGTATCGTCCGAGGCTTGCACGTCAGTGTTGAACAACAAACACCGTTGACAAGATACTCACTGTCTTTCCTCGACCCTTGCCCCGGAATTCCTTCATTCTTGGATGTCTTGCGTCCCCATTCATCGACTTGTTCTCTCCAACACGTCTTTTTGCTACGTCGGCGGTAGGAGAGAGATCCATGGAACAAGTCGCGAATTGTGACGCGTGCTGCGCTTAAGGATCTGGAAAACATTGCAACGAGAATGTACAAAGAGCAATTACTTCTGTGTCGGAGGAGGATTTGGCTGAAAATGGATGAAAGAAAGCAACAAGATTCGTTTGTTTACATGCAGATGGTGAAGCCGTCGGGTCCTCGACAGCTGTCAACGGGTCTGGCAACCGACAACAGAGCTTCTCAGTTACTCGCAGGTCATGTACTTGGGAGTCCGAGTGATGGGAAACACTGAGAATGGTCAGTCCGTATTGTTCATATGCCCAGGTGATTCCTAGGGACGCCTGTGTTGCGTCAGAAGCATGGCTGTGCAACCATTTTGATGATTTCGTTGGATGACACCACTGCAGAATGACACCGGGTGAGTAGGACCAGGAAATTCGCTTGGGGCAGAGATATATCGACCGCCAACCTTTGTAGATGATGTAAATCGTGCGATATCGCGAGGCCCTGGCTGGAGCCGCATGATTGGACGTGGGTGCCGAGGTCCATGATGCAGAGGCGGAAGACTTTGCATGTCTCTCGCACGACATGTCGCCCGCCTGTATCGAGATGGGAAATTCAGAATCGACCTGGGCTTCTGCGACATGTGGTTTGCGGGTTGGTAGCAGGATCGGAGAAGCCGTGGAGCGTCGGAATGAGAATTGTGTGTCTGGGTTCGGTCCCGGAGCCGTTGGCTCTGGATCGAGGGCCTTGGCGACCGGTATTGCTCGTCGTCGTCATGTTCAGACCGTCGTTTGTCGTTGACTCTCGGCTCAAAAGGCGGATTGAATGGCCAGGCTCGCTTGTGGCGTCTCGAGGTGGGCAGGCTTCGATTCCTTCCCAGCTCCCTCCGTCGTCGTCGGAATAGCACGAGGCTGAGGATAACTGCGTGAGCGGCCGGGCCTTGATCACGCCTGATGAACTAGATGTAGCAAGTAGGAGACTGAACCATCCGTCGACCTGTCTTGCTGTCCTTGTTCAACTCGATGCGACGATGGTGCGTCCCGTGGTCCTCTGCCATCCTTGAGTCCAACGTCCCGAGTCCCGACACTTCAACCCTCCATGGATCGAGTCACCGACAAATTCCGGTGCCACAAGACTTCTGCATGTTCTCTATGCATCCCCCGCGCCATTGCCGCATCATTCGACCACCAGACTGCCTTGATTTCCTCCATTCTCTCGCCATGACGTCGCCCCATGGTCCAACAGGACAGCACCAGGTTGTTACCGCTTCTTCTTCCTTCTCCTTCACCATTTCAGGGCGCTTTGGAATGTCTGCGCAACAAGCAGCTGGCTTGCCAACCAGACTGGTACGGAGCAGATAGTCCCAAATTGCAGGGGCCAATCTGCTGCAGTCTTCCGCTTCTCAAAGAAACCGCGCTCATGGCTCCCTGCGCCCCGAGTATCGAGCCAGCAACCAACCAACTGCCCGACAGCGGGTTGCACGCAGTTAGCCACAAAAAAACCCAACATGCAATTAAATTCATGCCATGAGGGGAGAGCAAGCATGCAAAACAGCCTGTGCCAACGCGAGATGGTCTTTTTGCCTGGGCTTGGCTCCCATGGCGAACCTCGTCGCGAACCTCGTCGCTCTCCAACCACGTCCTGCGGCACCGCAACCAGCGGCCGAGTCCAAAGGCTGTCTTGTCTTGTCTTCCATTTTCCAGCCCAGGCGGTCTTGATTCGTCATCTTGATGCGCCCGATTCAGGTGCGTGTCGCCAGCGGAAATGAATCTCCTCTTGGTCATCCTCTCTGCGGTCAGCATCATCATAGCCAACAAACTCGACGCCTTGGATCCTTGTGTCCTCTCTTGCATGCTCACGACGCTACCCAAGTTTGGATGCAAAGGGAGCGACGAAGACATTGTGTTCTGCGGTTGCCGGATTATCGATAGATATGCCATCGTCGGACCCATTGCGGATTGTACAGACAAAAATTGCAACATCACCTTGGGCCAGTTCCCCCCTTCTCTCCAGAATACTGAGGCTTGTTCGAATGCCTTTGGGCCCTCTGCAACCGAAACGCCGCTACCACGTTATATCCCTACTTTTGGAAGAGAGCCTCCATCTCAGTCGCCCAGCAGTCCAGCCTCGAGTACGCCAATTGACCCAGGTACCAGTCTCCTGAGCAATGTCGTGACCATGGCCCCTACCTCGACAGTTCTTACAACGACAGACTTCAATAATACTCCAACCAGCACTCCAAATACTACTCCGACTGTCAGTGGAACTAGTCCCCCAGCAGGTGCGCCTCCAGCAGGAGCTCCGATCCGCCCTGGAACCAGCAGATCCAGCAGATCCAGCACCTCGATCCACGGTCTAGTTGGCACTGTTAGCACAAATACTCCGATAGGCGGTCTGGTCACCGACGGCCCAAAACCTACTCCCACGGGCACTCCAGCACCCGCTTCGGATGGCCCAGGCATATCCCCCGCCGTCGTCGCGACCATTGTTGTCGCTACCGTGACGGTCGTCGGCGTGCCCTTGTGGCTGATACGATGCTACCGATGGCGCGAGCAGAAGACCAAGTCGAACGCGGAGGAAACCGCCGCGTCAGTGGCGGCAGGGAAGCACGTCGATTCTGTTGTTGCGGGGTATTCTGAGCTATTTGGTATGTCCATGTCGCCAGGCACATGACAGACAAGACGGCTAAGGCAGAGAATAGGTTCAACGGAGATGAGACACGAAATGTCGCCAGACACGCAGCCAAACGTTCCATTGCCGCTGTACGTCAACACGATAGCGGAGATTGACTCAAATCCCCTCCGAAAGACAGCAGGAGTGTCTTCAGAAGAGTTGTCACCGGACGACGCCAACAGCCGAACAGTGTCGTTTAGCGCCACGACGGCAGTCTCCCGTTCAGAGATGCAGCAGGCTGCGGATGAGGATGAGGATGAGGCCACCATGCAGACGCCTGAGGACGCTCCGAAGGCCAGAATCGACGCGGAATCAGAGCTAGACATGCTCCGCAAGAGACAAAAAGAGCTGGAAAAAAAGCGGCATTACCTTCGGCAAATACAGGGGATTGAGGAGGAGGAGGCGCGGCTTCAGCAACGGATTGACGAGCTGAAGCGGCAATCCCCGCCGCCCGAAGACTAATCTGCTAGGAGCTGCGAGGGTGGCATGGAGGACATGTGCGTGTCATGGTTCCATGTCTAGGAGCAACCGTTTGGATGGCTCTGTGTTGGAGCGGCTCCTCGTTGACGTGGCAGGAGGACGAGAGCAGAGACGCAAAGCGAGGATGCTTTTTCTTTCTTTCCGCATGCTCCATGTACAGTAAGCGCACAGTGCGTGGTATATACGACCCGGTATGAACAAGTATAAAAGGCAGTGATGCAGCTGCAGAGTGATTTCCTCGCCGTGTCCCAAGCATGGCGAGCGCCGAGAGCGAGTACGGAGTACAACTGCGTGAAGTCTGAAGTCGCATAGTGTACATGTACACGATACACTCGTTTCGCCATCGACACTTTGACGGCTGATTTCTAGGCAGCCATAGCTCTGCTCTTTGGCCATGGTCGACGCCTCCAAGTCCTCTTGCGCATCCCGTCAGGCACCATCAGGCAACTACCAGCCCTAGCTTTACGGCGGGATGCCTCGACTAACTCGGGTCAGCCAAGTTTATAGTTACTAGTTAGTACGGCCACGTGCACAAGATTTTCCCACGCCGTCTTCACTTTAAACTCGCTTGGCCAGCAGAAAAGATATTTATTGATTCAACTCGACGTCCACCCATCCTTGCACTTGGACCTCCTCGCCTAAACCTGTTCTTCAACTTTGCGCCATGGCCCATGACACATGGCCATTCATACGACGAGCACAGCACCTACCATTGACCAACACAAAGACAAAATGTTCAGTCTGAAACATTTTCTCGTCTCTCCTCTCTTTCTTTCGTCAAGCACCAGGTTCTCATAGTCATTAGCCCGTCAAAACGCTGTTTCTGTATTCAACCAAACACTTCATCCCCATGACCCGGGCGTCGAGACGTCAATCGTTGCCATGCCTGCTAACAACACAAGCCCCTTGTCCAGATCGAACCACATTTGTCAACTTTTGCACCAATATGTTTGTTTACAAATCGTGTCACCGCCCTTTTTTTTTTTAAAAAAAAAAAAAGAAAGAAAGAAAGAAAGAAACAGAGTCAGAGAGCGTCGGGAAGCAAGTCACCAACAGTGCCAACCTCCGTCCGCGACATCATTGCAACAGCCTCACCGTTTCTCAGCCTTTGGCCATGCGCTCCATGAAGGCTAATCACCGCATATTCCCTTGTCGATTAGAAAACCGCCCGATGTGTCTACGCCTAGAAAATCCAGAGAGTCCGCTGTCAGCTCAGGGCCGTAAGAGAAACCCTGTTTGAGTCAAAGGGCAGATACTACTCACCCGGACAACAAGTCGCAGCGATACAGCGCCAATGATGATCCGCAAAGAAACCGTCTGAGGCTATAACACCAAAAATTCCCGAAGGCTCAGCGATGTGCAATGCTAAGTGGGCTAAATCTCCCTCAGACAGAAACATTCCTCCTCGCCGAAGCTCAGAAAGTCGTAACTGGCCGCAGCCATTCATCATTGGGGTCCTCACCTGAAAGCTCACAGTGTCTAGGAGCTCGAAAAGTCGTAACAGGATACAGCGCCACTGATGACACAGCAAAGAAACCGTCTGAGGCCATAACACCTAAAATTCCCGAAGGCTCAGCGATGTGCAATGCCAAGTGGGCTAAATCTCCCTCAGACAGAAACAGTCTTCCTCGCCGAAGCTCAGAAAGTCGTAACGGGCCGAAGCCCTTCATCATTGGGGTCCTCACCTTAAAGCTCACAGTGTCTAGAAGCTCGAAAAGTCGTAACTGCATAGAGCCAATGATGACACAGCAAAGAAACCGTCTGAGGCCATAACACCTAAAATTCCCGAAGGCTCAGCGATGTGCAATGCTAAGTGGGCTAAATCTCCCTCAGACAGAAACATTCTTCCTCGCCGAAGCTCAGAAAGTCGTAATTGGCCGGGGCCATTCATCATTGGGGTCCTCACCTCAAAGGCTCAACAGTGGCAATGGCGATACAGTCGAGAGCACTTTTGCTGCCGAAGCCAATGATGATATTACATTTGACCGAGTCTGAGGCTGGGCATGGGGCATGAGACTAGTATAATACCAACGACGGCGTCATTTTGGTCGTCAGTAACCCATCACGGATGATCAACTTGCCTTCCAGGTAGTTTGAGACGCGTCACAATTGTGTGCGCAGCCTGGGGGACATTCATTCGCACAATCATGGGGGCATCTTCAGATTGGGTCTAGAGTCTAGACCAAGCGAGAAAGATGGCAGGGAATGGGTAACAAGTGAGTGGCTGAGAAAGAGGTCGACGCTGGATGGCGTAGGGTCGAGAGACTGTTGATCAAGTATGTCAAGGAGAGGGGTGAGGAGAAATGAACAAGCATCGAGAGGAATGGATTGCAATATGAATTGTGAAGCGTGCTCGCAACTTCCTCATCTATAAATGCCGAATTCCTCTTCATGGAAAAAGCCACAGGGAAGTAGCAAGCGAAGCAGGCACCAGTGCGTCGACCAAAGTTTAAGGAAGCATCGCTCATCGTGCCTTATCAGACAATCAAGTGTTTGTCAGCTACGATCAAGAACCTGGAATGAAGTTCACAGAGCCCTCTTTCCCAGCGACATAATGCCATATTGGTACTGAGAGCTGCTCTACAGACTGGGCCCTACGCCGCCACGACAGGGTGCTTTGGTGTCTGCTTCGTGCTTTCAGGCAGCCCGACCAACACACGATTTATTTCTCGTGGCTATATCTTTTAATTTCTAACGCCCTTGAGGCCATAGTCGGTTGTACGAATATCATCGTGGATAGCAGCTATGATGGAGTTGACTGGTAGATTGGTCCAGACTGAAACCCGCTAGCTACGGCATTGTGAAGGATGTCAGGTACCTACCAGACTCTCGAGGCCACAGCAGCTACAGCTTTAGACTTTGGGCTACGTTTCGAGCCCATCCATGTCACTGCTAGAGCATAACGACAGGCGGTGATTCTACTCGCCGTGAAAGGAGGATACGGAAGTCGAGAGTTACTACGCTCCGCAGCAGTTTGGGTCGGAACCCGCAGATGGAACCATTCTTCGCTGCATGCCGAGTCCTAGAATGACAGGGCGCCAGTTGTTTTGTACAACGAAAGAGATCGGAAAGATCAAGCTCGTGGTCTTCGGGCTTGTCCACCTCTTTCTTGTCTCATCGACCCGGCGCTTGTCGCGGCGCTTAGTACGGCGCTTAGCAGGTGCCGCAAATCTCGGGGCTGCCGCTGCCGCTGCCGCTGCCGCGCCTGCGCTCCGATACATCAAAAACCCGCACCTACACCTCACAATACTGCCCGCCGTGGCATGCGTCGGTATAGGCTGTCATCATTGAACAGCAAGCACGCCTTGTTGCGCCCGAGATTGACGCAAACTTGGCCAAACCGCCTGAGCCACGCCCGTGACAACCACACAGCCGCAAGAAGGAGCGGTGCAAGTGCAGGCTTCAAGATGTTCCGGTGCGCTCCAAGATTGAGGCCAGACACCTTTGCTCTATTAGACTAGTCAATGTCCTGTGTACGGGACGGATGGTAGAGCACTCGTCTCCGGCCTGCATGAAGAGGCCTTGCGTGAACAGTTGAAGGCTCCCATCCTTCAGTTTCGAGGTTCATCGCTGCTATGAAATGCGAAGAACTAGACGCTCTTCTAGCTTCATGTTATATTCATCAGTTTAGCCACTCTCTGTCTTCAAGCTGGATGTATCTCCTTCGAAGGCGTTGCATATATGAGCAACTGAGGGCAGCTCTGTGCTGGTATCACTGCTTTGCTTTGCCAGCGGTACTCTTCTTTCAGCTTCGGCTCGGGCACATCTTGTTGTGATGAGACTAGATATGGCAGGACTAACAAAACCAACAATGGTAGAGTACTTCACTTCATAGGCTGTGGCCCTTGAATCCAACTAACACCATCACCCACATGAGGTCGTACTTGATGTATTCAAACTACCCCCGCACACAAATTCCTACAAATGCACTTACTCCTCCGAACATGGGCAAGTTTCGTACAATCCACCGCATAACAGTACTGACTTCGCATCTACTTCTTGGCCTTCCCTTTAGTTTTACCCTTGCCCTTAGGTTTGTCGCCACCATCCTCATCTGCGGCGGTCTTGGCAGCCTTCTTGGACGGTTTCTTCTTGGGCTGCTTGATATACTTGTCTTTCTTGAGATCAGTGTCATCTTCATCCATGTCTGGAGCTTCAGCTGCCTGTCCATCGTCTTCGTCCTCAATAGCTTCTTCCAAGTCGGGCGCTTCCTTCGTTTGCTTCTTGGGTGCAATGACATTGCTCGCTTTCATAAACGGGACGGGGTGGTTCATTGAATTGTATCTAGATGCGCGTCAGTGGCTGGCTCAACTCCATGCATGCCATCAATCTCCAACTCACGTTCTCGTGAAGGCAGCCTTTGTCCTGGACTCAATAGAAACCTTCTCCTCTGTCATTGGTCCCACTCCAAGCTCCTGAATGGCATCAAAGTCTTCTCTCGTGAGGAAATAGCTGTCCATGAGATCAATGACCTCGGGGACCGCCTCGCCGCCTTCATTTTCCAAGCGTTTCACGAGCTGTTTCCAGAGCACAGGCAGATACTGCTGTCGGATCTCGTTATGATCGCCCGAACACTTGAGTCGCATGTGCGAGTGAATCTCGCGGACATATCTGCCCAGCTTGCCCTGCTTGCTGAAGTTGCCCAACCAGGACGTGAAGGTGGATCCCAGTAGCTGACCAGAAACGAAGCTTGCCGGTCGGACGGTGCTGAATATCGCATGGGTAGGCATCAGGCTCCAGTGCTGCTGAGGGCCGTGAATCATGCGATCAACCATGTCACCGTCGCTGATACTCTCAGCTGCCTGGTCAAACAGCTCAAGAGCTTTCAGCTGTTCTTCACGCTTGGTATATCCTTTGCCGTTCAGTGCCATGGGCTTGGTCCGCAGATAATTTTCTTGAATCATGAGGAAACTGAACTCGTGATCGTTAAAGTACAGCTCAATCTTGTCGTTGAGCGTTGCCTTGCTCGCGGGCGCAAAGAGACCGCTTCCGAGCATCTTTTGGCAGATATCCCAAGGTTTCAGGACCACATGCTTCTCCCAAGCCTTGGTCATGGCCTTCCCTTGGTCGTAATTCATGGTCGTTTGGTCGAGTTTGGCGGTGGAAATCATGTTGATGATTTGTCGAATATCCTTGTTGCTGCCTTCGATCAAGGCATCGACCACCGGTGGAGGGAGCTTGAGGCCTTCACGGTGGCAGATGGTCATGATTCTCGACCGCACTTGGTCAACCGTCGGTCTGTTGAATCTGATGTCATAGGCAACGTGGTCAAAGGGCTTCATCTTGGGGAGCCGACGCTCATTGCAAATCAGAATCAATGGAACCTCCGTCTTTTTGCAAAACTTGGCCAGAGCACCAACACCACCGCGGTCACCAGCCGACATACCATCCACTTCGTCCATGACAAGCACAATTTTTTTTTTCGACCCATCTATCGACTTGCCATCGCCAGCAAAGTATCCCAGCAACGACGTGTTGTTCATGACATCGCCCACGCCGTTTTCGACCAGTTTCTTGCTTCTCACGTCACTCGCATTGCTCTCCAAGACATCATAGCCCTCCAGCTTGGCAGCAAGATTGGCAGCGGTAGTTTTGCCGATCCCTGGCGGGCCAGAAATGATGATGGCGCGTTCTCCGCCGAGACCATCTGCGCCGCGTCGCTGAAAGTTGTATTTTTTGAACTTGGGCCAATTTCGAAGCCAGCTTTGAATCCTTTCCACCTGAGTCTTGTTGCCGCAAATGTGACTCAGTTGCGTGGGCGCATATTTTGACGTAAGAAGCTGGGCGGCCTGAGCTGGCGCAGGCTGAGGCGAAGGGCCGGTGCCGCGAGCGCTTGCCGCATTTTGAGCTGTCTTGGCAGCTTCTGCTTTTTGTTTCTTCTCTTCTGCTTCCATTTCCGCAATCTGCTGCTTGACTTTTTCCTCATCGGCTTTTTTCTTCTCCTGCGCTTTCTGTGCCCCCTTACCAGAGCCACCATACGCAGGTAGTTTGCGGATAAGATCAAACAGGCCATTCTCGTCAATCGTCTTGATCCCATGAGACTTAATCTTGGCCAGCTTGCTGGGCCCGGCGTCCTCGCCGAGGACAACGAAACTCGTCTTGCTGCTTGGCTGACCAGTCACTTTACCGCCATAGCGCTTGACGAGCGCTTGGGCTTCATCCCGCCCGATCGTCTGCAAGACACCGGTGAAGACAAATGATAAACCAGACAGACACTCTTCCTGGCCTTCTGGCAGGTCGGCCGACGCCACGGGTTGGATTGAGGCATTGCCTCCCCCAGCAGCGGCTTTCCTCCAGTCAAACTTGGCGTTGGGGTCTTTTGGGGGTGGCGTTGGCGGTCTGACAGTGGCTACGCTGTCAAGTATATCTTGAATCTCCGCTTCTTCGGGTTCATCTGCCTTCTTGGTTCGAGGCGCGCGAGGTTTCGTCGCGGTTGGTTTCTTTCGAGGCAACTCCTCGTCCTCCTCGTCCGATTCCTGTTCCGGGGATTTTCGCTTCCTGCTAGCCGTGGATGCATTCCGGTTCCTGGCTCCTGTGGTTTTGACTGTTGCGATCTGTCCACGACCGGCAACACGTTTTGGTTGTGGCAGTACCTCTTCTTCAGACTCCTCTTCAGCGTAGTCATCATTCTTGCGTTTGTTTCGTCCTTTTGCATCAGCGGCAAATATATCATCCCCGTCATCATCCCCATCATCCATGTATGCGTCGTTGTCATCGTCAGCATGGTGCTTCTGGTGAGATGTCGTGGGCTTCTTCTTTGGTGGTGTCCCATTTAGGAGAGCTACTTCTAGCTTGACCGCTGGTTTTCTATTTCGAGGGCTTGCCCTGACTGGCACTTCTTCTTTCAACGGCGCCTTAGAGCTTGCCTTCTTTGGTGTCGACTGCTTGGAGTTCGCCCGCTTGTTGGATGAAGCAAAGTAATCGTCTGCGGAAATAGCGACTCCTCGGGGTTCGAAATCACTACAGAGATCAATTCCATGAATGAATTCGACGGGAAATCGTATTTACGCACGGCTTCTTTTTCCTGGGAGCAGCCTTTACGGCCGGTTCAGTTTTCCTTGATTCTAGTCAGTCGGATACACAAATGTATGGCATTGGTGAGGTCATAGTGATGACCTACACAACTTCATCGTCATCGCTGTCCTCGACAACTTTTCGATTTTCTGTACCAAGATTAGACGAGGGCATGTTATGTATCATCAGACACAGTCTCACTCGTTCGTTTTGATTTGGGAGCAGCTTCACTCTTAGACAGTGCAAGCTTGGGAGCTGCATCACCTTTGGGGGCAAAGAAGGACCGGATATCTGGCATGCTGGAGTGGGATATAGTTGGAAGAATTTTCCAATGCCAACGTGAGCTCAAATGAGAACAGCAGTATTCTTCTTGTGGTCATTAGGAGCGCTACCTCGAGAGTTTGTCGTCGTGACGTCCAGGTAGGCAATTAGAAATTGTCCTGTGACGTGCAACAATGCTCCACTCGTGGACGCGAAGCTGACGCGAAGTCCGTGACCTGGCTTAATTGGACGGACTTGCTCTTTCTCGATAAATTGCGGGGGCCTGAAATATCTGGCTGCAACCAATCGATGGCCAGGGAAGTTTTTCGTCACTGGATGTTGCGATACGGAGTCATCTGTCCGCCAACAACTAGTTTCCCAAGCAATGGCGGCTCTCACCCCGTCAGCATTCCTCAATGCCTTCCAGGCGCTGAGGATTCGCGCTTCGACACCCCTGCGACAGAGTCAAACTCCCATTGTGCGATCATCAAGGACCTCGGAAGCGGCAAACCGGATTCAGTATGTGCGGGCCTTTTCAACCACCTCCCCCGTCCTCGGAACGTGGCTGGAACCGAGTTTGAATAGAAAGAAGAAGATGGCAAAGGGTCGACCGCGGGTGGCCACGGGCGGATCAACAAAGGGGACCACTGTCATTTGGGGTGACTATGGTCTGCGCATGATTGACCACCACAGGAGAATCAGCGCCAAGCAATTGAAAATGGCCGAAGACACAATCAAAGTGCGACTAAGAGGCGAAAAATACCGACTTTACAAGCGAAAGTGCTGCAACGTCGGTGTCTACGTCAGCGGTAATGAGGTCAGCAAAAGTTTTGCGCCAGGTGAGCGATGGAACGGTGTTCTAACATTTTTCCAGATGCGTATGGGTAAAGGTAAAGGTTCTTTTGACCACTGGGCGACGAGAATGGCCGTGAGTCAGGTGCTTTTTGAGATCAGGGGGCGAATTCACGAGCAGATTGTGAGGGATGCTTTCCGTCTTGCAGGAAATAAGTTGCCGGGTAAGTTTCGTGGTGTCCACGCTATGTCGGGCACTGCGGCTAACGACGTGTAGGCCAGTGGGAGTTTGTCAAGAAGGGCGACGCTCCGGTTGTTGGAATTACAAGGCTGGATGGAGTGACTTTGGAGGACCTGAAGCGGCCGAGGAGACAAACCTCACCTGCGGAGTTGCTTCAGGCATCTGCCCCTGGGACTTTTACGGACGCTGGTATCACGAGTGACGCTTCTCGTTCGCCATAGGAACTGGCATGATGCCACCGTAGCATTGTATAAAAAGATAAAGGAGGCAAGTAAGATGGACCGGTATATAAAGGTGGACTCTGGAAGGGCAATATACATCTTTCCAGGGACCACCCGTTTGTGACACGTGTCGCGGTTTTCCTCTATCCATGCTCAGGAATCTGATGCAAAGCAATCTACAGCAAAAAAAATAAAAAGGACCGAAGCATGTATGCTGCAACATGAAATGCTCAATGGCAGCGTAGTGGACCGGGGACCCGACTTGGTCGGTACGTACCTCACACAGCTCATCCCGGTAAGCAGTTTACCTTACTAATTAACGCGCCGACGCGTCTTCCCAAGTCCGAAGAGCTCCCACTCCAACCCACCACACGTCACGATTGCACGTCGTCAATCGCAAAATGGCGCTCATAGTCGACAAGCATCGGCCACGATCCCTCGACGCTCTAACATATCACCCAGAGCTCTCTCGCCGTCTCCAATCACTAGTAAGCAGCGCCGGCCAAACCCATCCAATCCGTGGCTAAATGACCTAAAAAAAAAAAAAGGCTCAAAGCGGCGACTTCCCACATCTCCTTGTCTACGGCCCCTCAGGCGCCGGCAAGAAGACCCGGATCGTAGCCACGCTCAAGGAGCTCTATGGACCTGGAGTGGAAAAGATCAAAATAGACTCGCGCGTCTTTCAGACCACCAGCAACCGCAAGCTCGAGTTCAACATCGTCGCGTCCGTGTACCACCTCGAAATTACACCCTCGGACGTAGGCAACTACGACCGGGTCGTCGTGCAAGATCTGCTAAAGGAGGTCGCACAGACGCAGCAGGTAGACCAATCGGCCAAGCAGCGGTTCAAGGTCGTCGTCATCAACGAGGCAGATCAGCTTACGCGAGATGCGCAGGCGGCGCTGCGTCGAACCATGGAGAAATACTCGCCCAACCTGCGGCTCATCCTGCTCGCCAACTCCACAGCGAACATAATCGCGCCTATTCGATCGAGGACGCTGCTCGTGAGGGTTGCGGCGCCGACGCACGAGGAGATTTGCAGCGTCCTGGCCGTGTCGGCAAAGAAGGAGGGCTGGGAGGTGGTCAAGGGGCTGCACGAGAGGATTGCAGTGGAGAGTGGGCGGAATCTGAGGAGGGCGCTGTTGATGTACGAAGCTGTCCATGCACAAAAGTACGTGTTTTTGTTTGTTCCTCCCCCAACACCCCCTTCTCTCTCTCCCCGCTTCACAGGTAAACACCCGTTGTACCGGCACAGGGGTTGCTGACTGATGCTGCGGGCGGAATGACAGTGAAAAAGTGTCTGCAGATACGCCGATACCGCCTGCAGACTGGGAGGCTTTGATCGGCCAGATGGCCAAGGAAATAATGGACGAGCATACGCCGGCGCGGATCCTGCAAGTGCGCGCCAAGTTCTACGACCTACTGACGCACTGTATCCCGCCTACGACGATTCTCAAAACCCTCACGTTCAAGCTGCTCGCGCTCATTGACGACGGTCTGAAGGGCGAGGTGATTCAGTGGTCGGCATTTTATGAGCATCGCATCAAGACGGGGACAAAGGTGATTTTCCATCTGGAGGCGTTTGTGGCCAAATTTATGCGTATTCTGGAGATGTATCTGATGGGCATGGGCATGTAATAACAGTACGTCGATCAGCTGGGCGTTTGAGAAGGGGTGTTGCTGTCCAAATGACCGGGGTTGTTTTCGGCGGTTCGAAACGGCCACTTTGGATGTACGTCTACGTTTTCAAAATCTGTCCGTGCCGAGCGCAGACCGGATTCAACAACCAGGGACCAGGTGAGAGGCGGGGGTGTTGGTGTTGGCACAATGCTTGTGGAGAGTGGCGGACAGCGGAGGACTCGGGCGCCCGTTGAGAGAGCAGTTGAGGCTTCGGTCCGGCCCAATGGATGTCGGAAGATAGCGCCCATAGTCGTTTCAATGGCGCTTCTCGTATGCTGCGACGTGTTGGGCAACTAGGTATTACCGAAAGCAATGGGTACCTGTCATGAAAGCAAAAGTTGCGAGCAGGCACCGCCATGCTCTTATAGAGGCGCAGGCTGGAGATCCAGGATGGATGGTTTGCAGTCCTGAACCGGCTGGTCGCGGCACTTGCACGGCGCATCGCCAAAAGGGAAGGGGAAGTGGCCAATGCCGGCATGCAACTGTGCGTTCCCTTTGGTCGGACAATGCAACCGGTCTTGCATCGGAGCCGGCCAGTGGATAAAATAGGGAGAATCAGTTGTCGTCAGACTTCCGCACGTTGTCAAGACGCAAGACTCAAGATCCAAGGGACAGTAAACCCTGCCTCTTGCTGGAGACGATAGTACGGAGTAGCCGTTTCGGTACAAGACTGCATGAGAAGACGGGAGACGGATGAGATGATTGGACAGATGGCGGAGCAGGCACCACGATGTATGATTTCTGGCCCTGGCTCAGCCCTGAAGTCTCGAACCCTGGGTTACATGTTAGTTACGTACTCCACGCAACAACAGGTGTGGAGTTGGAGAGCCCATGGCCCGTGGGCATCTCCTTCTTTTGTTGACCGTTGAGGCTTGACTCTTGACGGACCATCGTGGATGCTACCACGCCGCCGCCGACTGGTCAATGCATTGGAGCAAGTGAATGACTTACTACAAGCTATCCGGGGCCGGCATCCTGGTTCTTCCGTATTCCGTACTGCAGACATGGAGGCAGTTGACGTGATGACCAAGTCGTTTCGCGCGACTCGTCACATGGCCAATGCGCAGCCGCTCGTCCGCCCGGCCGGTCTGGGTCCGACTCCGGTCGACTTTGGGGAAGGATGCATCCATCCACTGTGGAATGTACAGGACAACCAACTGGTGTTGGTTTTAGCCGCTGGCCGCTGGTGCCATGACGCGCGAAGTCGGGGAAAAGGATGACGTGCCAGAAGGGGTTAGCGGATCAGAGCCTCAAATGTCTGACGCAGTGTTGCTCACATGTGCAGTCACATGTCCATCTCACCGTCGGTTTGCACGCCCGACTTGAAGAATATTCAGACTTAATCTAAATTACACGACACCTACCTCCGGCCACCACAAAGACACTACGTACTCATCTGCCGCACTAGCAACGTGTGTCCGACAAAGGCGGGGGTTGTCGATGGCGATGTGTGGTGCTAGCAGTAACTGGCAACTGGCTGGCCCAGGATTGGACAGCCATGACAGATTACGGGGCAATCTGTCCCAACAACTCCTCCGGGTTCCGGTTCCCAGGTTCCAGCTCCAGGTTCCAGCTCCAGGTTCCAGCTCCAGGTTCCAGGTTCAGCTTCCACTCGCCTAGCCGCGCCAACTATCACCCTCCGTGTCCACGTAGGTAATTTGGAATCGATTCACAAGCGGCCGTCTTGCCGTCCTCCGCAACCGCAACCCTTGACGAGACAATAAGCAACTTCGCGCTTGGGCGGCCGGAGGAGGGGCGAGACAAGCGGGTTGTGAGTCTGTGACGAAGCGCCGAGTGCATAAGAGCTTCCAATCCCCCATGTAACGGTGGAAGTTAGTTCCCCTCCTCTTTGATCCTCCTACGTCTGCATTCCTATAGTCCAACCAATCTTTTCTTTCTCCTCTTACTTTCTCTTTACTTTGTTTTGCAACCCAGCAAAAAGACGCAAGACTAGGAACCGCCCGGGGCCTAATCACTCGAGTGCCGCGGGAGAGCGCACGCACATAGCACCAGGCGCAGACAGGCCGATCAATAGCTCCAGGTTCGCCGTCGCAACGGTGCGTCAACGCATCTCTGACGTCCCCTTGGCCACAACCAGCAGCGCTCGAGCCCACCCAGCAAGCTTCAGGGCGACCGTCATAGCAAGCCAGCCTAGTATCACTACAACACGAGCTACCCCGCACCACCGCTGCTTCCACTGGCCCATCCGTCGCGCCCCTTCTGCAGTCGGAGCCATAGGCGGCGACTTGAACAGCGCAGCACGTCAACTAGAGCTGATTTGAATCGCATCCCACGGCCGTCGCCCGTCACAATGTCTGAGGAGAAGAAAGTCCCAAAGGTCGCGGAGGCGCACCTAGTCGACACGTTCCGTAAGTGAAGCAGCCCCCACCACGCGAGACGAAGAGGGAAGGAGGAAAGAAGACAGCTCCAAGTCACTAACACCATTCTCCCTGCAGACCCGCCTGAGAGGATGCTCGCAAGTACGCAATTTCCCCCTCCTTCCGCGACATGTCGTCCTGCCCCACCTCCACCTTGCTCCCCCACGCAACCGTCGGTGCAGCTCGGAGTGGGAATGAACCCACGGGCCTATTGGCATCGCTGCTCGACGTCGATGGCATTTGCAACAACCGGCTGCTAACTCGAGTTTCTTCTTCTTTCTCTTCGTCCTCTGAAGAACACCCTGCCAAACCCCACCTTGCCAGTAAGTTGTGGTTCCATTTACCTCTCAGTCCCCACTGCCCACTCCCCATCCTGGTCCCGAATTCAAACAAAGCTCAGGAACTGTGCGCTTTACCCGATTGAGCCCGACTCTGGTCGTCCGTCCAAAGCGTCCCGTCTGGCCGTTGAGAATGTTCGTGTCCAATGCGTGCTGACTCCGAGCTCTTGCTTGAATTGCAGACATTGAAGAATACCAGAAGCTGTACAGGGAGTCCATCACTAACCCCAACAAGTTCTGGGGCGAGCACGCCAGACAACTGCTCTCGTGGTATCGAGACTTTGAAACCGTCTCCAGCGGCACCCTGACTGACGGCGACGTCAAATGGTTCGCCGAGGGTCAGCTCAATGCCTCGTACAACTTGGTTGATCGTCATGCCTTGAAGGATCCGGATCGCATCGCCATCATCTACGAGGCCGACGAGCCGCAGCATGGCCGCAAGGTCACTTACGGCGAGTTGTTGCGCCAGGTCTCCAGGTGTGCCTGGTCTCTAAAGCAGATGGGCATCCGCAAGGGTGACACCGTCGCCATTTACCTGCCCATGATTCCCGAGGCCCTCGTCGCCATTTTGGCCTGTGTGCGTATCGGCGCCGTTCACTCCGTCGTCTTTGCCGGCTTCTCTGCCGACTCGCTGCGAGACCGTGTCATTGACGCTCGCTCACGTGTTGTCATCACTTCTGATGAGGGCAAGCGTGGCGGCAAAATCATCGGCACCAAGAAGATTGTCGACGATGCTCTCAAGCAGTGCCCCGACGTCACCAACGTTCTCGTGTTCAAGCGTACCGGCGCTGATGTGCCCATGCAGCCTGGCCGTGATGTCTGGTGGCACGAGGAGCTTGAAAAGTGGCCCAGCTATATCCCCCCCGAGGTCATGAACTCTGAGGATCCTCTCTTCCTTCTGTACACCTCCGGCTCTACTGGGAAGCCCAAGGGCGTCTTGCACACCACTGCTGGCTACCTGTTGGGTGCCGCCATGACTGGCAAGTACGTCTTCGACATTCACGACGGCGACCGTTACTTCTGTGGTGGTGACGTCGGCTGGATCACAGGCCACACCTATGTTGTCTACGCCCCTCTGCTACTCGGCGTCTCTACCGTAGTATTCGAAGGCACCCCCGCCTACCCCAACTTCTCACGATACTGGGACATCATTGAGAAGCACAAGGTCACCCAGTTCTACGTGGCCCCCACTGCCCTGCGTCTGCTGAAACGCGCTGGTGATGAGCACGTCAAGGGTGACATCAGCCACCTGCGTGTTTTGGGTTCTGTCGGCGAGCCCATTGCGGCTGAGGTGTGGAAGTGGTACTTTGAGGTTGTTGGCAGGGAGGAGGCGCACGTCGTTGACGTACGTCGGGATCTCGGTTACGTCTTTCTCAAATCAGACGACAAGTATACTGACATTTTCGCAGACATACTGGCAGACAGAGACTGGTTCCCACGTCATCACTCCACTTGCTGGCATCAGCCCTACCAAGCCCGGCAGCGCTTCGTTCCCCTTCTTCGGTATTGAGCCCGTCATCATAGACCCTGTCTCTGGTGAAGAGATTCACGGCAACGATGTCGAGGGTGTGCTTGCCTTTAAGCAGCCTTGGCCCAGCATGGCCCGCACCGTCTACGGCTCCCACAAGCGCTACATGGACACTTACCTCAACGTCTACAAGGGCTACTACGTACGTCTTGCCTCGGTCGCACCAGTATGAAATACGTCCCACTGATGTGTTCCCAGTTCACTGGTGACGGTGCCGGCCGTGACCATGAGGGATTCTACTGGATCCGCGGCCGAGTGGATGACGTCGTCAACGTCTCTGGGCACCGTCTTTCCACGGCCGAAATCGAAGCTGCCCTCATCGAGCACCACGCTGTTGCAGAGGCCGCCGTCGTTGGAGTTTTCGATGAACTCACTGGCCAGGCTGTCAATGCCTTTGTCGCAGTCAAGGAGGTTGACGAGGTCAACGACGCGCTCCGCAAAGAATTCATCATGCAGGTTCGCAAGAGCATTGGTCCCTTCGCCGCGCCCAAGGCCATTTACATCGTTCCCGATCTACCCAAGACCCGAAGTGGCAAGATTATGAGAAGAATATTAAGAAAGATTCTTGCCGGCGAGGAGGATCAGCTCGGTGACGTCACAACCGTATGGTGCATTCCTCCGTCTCATGTTCCCTGGCTAACTCGACTCGCAGTTGTCCGACCCCTCGATTGTCGATAAGATTATCCGGACAGTTCATGAAGCCAGGGCTAAATGAGCAAATTATGAAAATACAAACAAAAGGACGCCAAATCATGAAAAAAAAAATTGATAGATAATGCTGTAGTTGATACCACTCGTGTAGCACGACATGTTGGAATCGGAGATGGCGTGACGGGATCTTGGGAACTTGAAATCGTTTGTAGTTCAATTGAAGCTCTTTTTTGTATCATCTCATAGGCATGCATTTGTTCGGTTGTTGATGGGACGCAGCAGCGTCTTGTCGAACACGTGAGTTGAAGGCCGTGAAAGGCACCAGCATGTCTTGGAAAGGGTATAATTAACTAACTACTGGAGTACTTAAAGTGAGTACCTAGGTAGATGTGCATATAGGCTAAACTACAAACAGAGTAGTCCGTATGTGGTATCAGAACTGACAGCCGACGGTGGGTGGTTTCGACATGGTGAAACCGACTGCTGACAAGCGCCACGGCGGAAAAAAAATTTGTTCTGTGCGACAAACGAGACGACGTGTCACAGAGTCTGAGTGATGAGGCAGCCCAAGGTCCAATGTCGGCGTTGAGCTGGTCGTCGGATTTGGTCAAAGCCCGGGGCGCACCTGCCGCGTGGCTTGTGGCGATGCCAACCCTTTTCGCTGCGCACGCACGCCGCATCCAACCAACCACGCACCTCGATCTGCTGGTCCAGGTTCGACGACGGGGCACGGAGTAGGGAGTGCGTACGAGACCCATGAAATTGAACTTGGGTTCGTCCGCTCCTTCCCTTCCCCACCCATTGTCCCATCGACCAGTCTTTTGCCAAGGTCGCCTCAACTCCATGTTGGACATTGACTGGAGGCCTCGTCCTTCCTCGAGACGGCGGCCTTGGCTGAAGCAACAAGTGCAGGAGCTTCGGAGCGTCACCAGTCATCACCGCCACCGCCAATGCCACCTGCCTTGCCTTCCTTGCCTTGCCTTGCAGTTCGTCCGCACCCCCCACTCATCGTTCAACGTTCGTCGTTCGACGTTCAACGTTGCTCCTCCCACCCGCTCCAACCGCCTGCTGAACCGCCGCCCACTACTTCTACTCCGTCCCTACTCTGTACAATTGACCAGCATCCAGCCTCCGCACGCACGCGCTCACGCTCACGCTCACGCTCACGCATCCTCAACCATCTTCAGATCTCATTCGAGAAAAATTGCCGCTCAGCTCGTCGTCATTTTGCCATCCTTGTGCTCAGCAACTGCTCATTGTCGCCTTGAACCGGCAGTCCGTACACTCGTCGTCATCGAGCTCATCTGTGTCTACGTGCGTACACGGTACACCAACACCCAGCAGCATCACGGATCCCGTCAGAGTCCCAACACGTTTTGAATCCCACTGCGTCGTCTCCATTGCCGGCCTAGAGCCATCCATTGCCTTGCGCTTGCATTCCCACGTTGTGAGAACCTTGGACATTCGTACAGCACCGTCGATGAGTTGCATGCGCTAGACATTTGAATCGTCCGCTCCGACTTCGAGCGACCGTTTGCTTCGCCTCCCCCCCGCCCTCTCCGGCGCAATCAGCCATGGTTTCGCTGCAGTTTATCGTGACCGTTGTTACGAGCGCAGCCTTACTTGCTCCTTCATCTCTTGGTAAGCCACCGTCTTTCGCTTTCATGCCGAGTACTTGATCGCTTTCGTCCGGCGAGCGGCACATCGGCGATATTCCCGTGGCTAACATCGTCATTCCACCTCCAGCACACTCAGTAAAGCGAAATCCTGTCAGCGTCATCTCTCTAGTCCATGATCCCGTCATCAAGACGCCATCACATCGCGTCCATGCATTCTCCAAATTCGATATTACCTTTTCATTACATCACGGCCAGCACCAGCAAAAGATTCGTCTGGCACTAGAACCCAATCACGATGTCCTCCATGAAGACTTTTCCATCACACACTTGAGCGAAGACGGGTCAGTCCGGGAAGTCAAAAAGGTTCCCCGTTTGGAAGACAGGGTGTACCGCGGAGACGCATTCATCGAGCGCCCAGGCACTTCAGGATGGTCCAAGGCTGGCTGGGCACGCGTGACGGTTCATGAGGACGGAGAGAAGCCCATCTTTCACGGCGCCTTTCGTATCGACGGCGACAACCACCACGTTCTCCCGCGATCCGACTACCAATCAATAAAGGACGAGAGAGATCCCCTTGTCGACGCGTCTGCCAACGACCAAGTGATGGTGGTGTGGCGCGATTCCGATGTCATGGACCATCACGACGGACATGGCGAGCTGAAGCGCCATCTTGCCGATTCGTCCAAATGCAACGCCGACGCCCTCGAGTTTAACCGCCAGCTTCGGCCAGAAAGCCTAGAGCTTAGATCTACGAGCTTTTCATCTCTCTTTGGTCGGCAGATTGATGGCAACGGTGGCGGTACGGGCCTCAACTTGCTCGATTCCATTGGAAGCTCGGCTGGCTGTCCAACGACCAAGAAGGTGGCTCTGGTTGGTATCGCGACCGACTGCAACTACTTTTCGGCATTCAACAACACGAATGCCATCAAGAGGCAAGTCATCGGCGTCGTTAACTCAGCCTCTGAGCTTTACGAGAGCACCTTCAAGATCTCACTGGCTATCAGGAACCTGACGGTGATCGATCGAGGGTGCGCCGGTGCATCAACAACTGCCAACACGCAGTGGAACGTTGAATGCAGCGATGGTGTTACTATCACTGATCGCCTCAACACGTTTTCCAAGTGGCGTGCCGGGTCCAAGGATGACAATGCCTTCTGGTCGCTCTTCACGACCTGTGCCACAGATACCGCCGTTGGCCTGGCCTGGCGAGGCATGCTTTGCCGGGCTGGCGCGAGCGGTGAGGGTGACGGCGCTAAAAATGAGACCGTTGCTGCCACCAATGTCGTTGTCAAGACGGCTACCGAGTGGCAGATATTTGCCCATGAAACCGGACATACCTTTGGGGCCGTCCACGACTGTGTGTCGCAGACGTGCCCGGCCAACGGGCCGTCACAAGCTTGCTGTCCACTGAGCAAAGACCAATGTAATGCTGGTGGAAAGTACATCATGAACCCTTCTACCGGCAACGGCGTCACGGCCTTCTCGCCCTGCAGCATCGGCAACATATGCTCGGGCCTCAAGTCCAACCAGATCAAGGGCAGCTGCCTCACGGACAACAAGAATGTCCAAACCGATGTCAACATTGGCAGCCAGTGTGGCAACGGTATTGTCGAGGCCGGCGAGGACTGCGACTGCGGCGGCGAAGCAGGCTGCAACGGAAACAAGTGCTGCGACCCCAAAACGTGCAAGTTTACCAGCGGCTCTGTGTGTGACCCTTCCAACGAGGACTGCTGCACTGATCAGTGCAAGTTTGCCTCGAGCGGCATCGTCTGCCGCCCCAGCACAGGCGAATGCGATATCCAGGAAACCTGCCCCGGCGACAAGGCTGCCTGCCCGGCCGACAAGCACAAGAGCAACGGCGACTCGTGCGGCAACGGGCTCCAGTGCGCCTCGGGCCAGTGCACCTCGCCCGACCTGCAATGCCAGCACATGGCCAACAGCTTGACGGGGCGAAACAACACCAAGGCTTGTCCCGAGACGGAGTGCATGCTCGCCTGTACGTCGCCCGATCTCCCCTCCAACCAGTGCATCACGTACAACCAGTTCTTTGTGGACGGGACCAGCTGCGGCGCCGGCGGCCACTGCCTCAACGGTAACTGTCAGGGCAGCTCGACGCTCAAGGAAATCGGACAATGGATCGACCGCCACAAGGCAATCTTCATTCCCGTCGTCTGCGTCGTCGGGCTGCTGATTGTCATTGTCATTGCTAGCTGCACCACGAGCAGCATCCGACGCTGCGTGATGAAGCGGAGGACGGGGAGGCCCCAGGCTGCGCCCGGGATGAACGGCTGGCCCTCTTCATCCTACGGCGAACAGCAGCAATGGGGCGGTGTTCGGGGGGGGTGGAACGGACCACGACCGACGGAGTCGTCTGGTGCTCTGTTTCCCTCGGGGCCGCAGCATCAGCATCAACAGCAGCAGAGTGGATTTTACGACGCGCCGCCGTATCCGCCTGCCCCGGCGGCGGCGAACGCGGATGGGAGGTGGAGAAATCAGGGGGGCATGCGGTACATGTAGGAAGCCAGGCCAAGAGTTGGATATATACTAGGTTATGCATTACATGGCGTTTTGTGTCTTCTCTTTTTTTTTTGCTTGGGGTCGTCTTTCCTAGATAGGGCATAAACAAGCACGGGCACGGCACATACGGTAGATGTGGTGGTGTATTATCAAATGGCTGCTTTGGGAACACTTGTCACGAAGACGAAGAAGACGCAGAAACATCACGACGTGTCAAACAAGGTGTAGGCGCACGTCGAAATCCGCCCAGGTCGCGCGTAGCAGAAAAGGCCAGCTACTTCATCTGCGCCTCTCCTTGTCGCGCTCCCTCTCCCTGCCCGCGGCGTCCTTGCCCTTGGGCCGCTCCTCGAACCCGCACAGCATGGCTGTGAAGCGCAGTCTCTGCCCGGGAATGCTCTGCCAGCAACGCACCAGGTATCGTCAGCTCAGGTCAGGCCAGGCCAGTCCAGTCCGGGGCCCTCGGCGTCGAACGGGAAGGGGCAAGAAGGCGTCAAGGGGCAAGGGGCAAGGGGCAAAGGGCAAAGGGCAAACGCACATCGCCCGCGCCGAGGGCATACATCGTCAGCGACTCGGGACAGTCGAGCACGCTCAGGGCGAAGCCGCGCCTCTCCTTGTCCTCGAACGGTTCCGTCGCGAGCCTAGCCGGCGCGCGGAGCGTCAGCAAGAATCCCCCTATAATGCGCGGCGGGTGTCCCGGGCGCACGCACCGTCTGCCCAGGCGGACTCGCCTGTCGGCGCTGTCGTCGTCGTAGTCGCTCTCGCTGCCGTCCCGGTAGGGGTCCTTGCCGCGCGCTTGGCGGTCGCGCATCGCGGACGTGGTGGGCTCTGCCGCGCGGGGCGCGCCCCTCGTCGGCGTGCTGTACGCGCTTCGCGAGGGCGTCGTCGCCATGTCGGATGTCGGGATGGGAGGCGGGCCTTGCGTGTGAGGAGGTGAGGAGGAGAGAGGGGCGCCTCGACGACTGCGCGTGGTTGTCGTCGACTTGGAATTCCAAGTTGGTTGCGATGCCCGTGTGCGGGGAGGGCGCCGGCACCGGCACCTTGTAGTTACTTTGTACCCTGTACCTGGCGCGGCGCACATGGAGGGAGCGTCTAGCACGTGTCCGGCGTCAGGATGTGAGGAGGTCCACGGGCGTTGAGCAACTTGGAGCTGCTGTGCCCTTGGTCCTGGCACGCCTTGCCTTGTTTCAATCTGCACAGAGCGACGGGACACCCGTTGCAGCCAGACCTCTGAGGGCGTCGCCAGATGGTACGGGCGAGGCTACCTAGCGCGATGGCCTCGAGTCCTCGACGGCTGTCGCGTCAGCGTTGGGATGTATTCGTACTTGCGTGGCTTCATGTAATAACTACCTAGGTACCTAGGTACCTAGGTACGGAGTACAGGGCGGGCGCTTTAGTGTCGGCTGCCGGCCGGGGCGTTGTGGATCCCGTGACCGCGCTGCCGCCTTGGCTGCACCACACGTACTCGTCAAGACTCGTGGATGACGCCCGCAGCGCCTGGCGTGTGTGATTCTTGCCTTTGGCATTGGCGTCTCCTGTCCAGACACACACCAACGTACGTGCCCATGCACAAGGCCATGCCGCACACACCTACTCCGTACGTGAGTGATTTTTATATCCAATTCTCCCCAGTCACCCATGGTATAAAATACACCTCCCGGTCGCTGCCTGCGCCGCGGCTGCCATGAAAAAGCAAGAAAACCAAAAAAAAAAAAAAAAAAAAAAAAAAAAAAATACCAAAAAGAAGAGACAAAAAACAAAAAGAAAGACAAAAAAAATACCACCACGTCCCACACTTGTCAAAACATAGAGACTAGATGAAATAAATGCACGCCGTCCTCCAACCGAGTCAATGCAGCCGGATCCGCATACGGCCCCCTTCCTCGCGGGCCTTGTCATTGCTTCAGAACAAAGAAACCGATACACTCATACGCCGTCCTCTATTCCCTCGTTTTCGTCGTCAGATATACTCCGTGTTTTCTCCCTCCACAACTACTTCGTCTTTTCTTTCTCTGAGCCATGTGTCCCGTCGTCGAGCCAACCAAGCATATACAAAAGGGACATTGTTGTGCCGCTCGTCAGGGCATGTGTACGTCGGAAAATAAGCGGCGCGCCGGCCAGAAAAGATGCAAAGAGGCTAAAGGAAAAGAAAAGGTGCCAAACCTTTGCGGAGCCACCTCCTCAATTCAGTTGCTCGGTATCACGTTTCAGGACGTTTCCCGTATTCCAACACTTCATTTCTCCAGACATTAGCTCCCGTGTCTCTGTCGAGATACTTTTTCCGTATATGCCACTGCATCGTTGCTAAATTATCCGAGGCCCCTTTGCTCCCAGAGCCAGCTGGATGTGCCGTCGCAATCATGTCGGGCCCCATCGAAGAACGTATGCTACCTGCTAAAGTTTATTACGGCAAGCTGTGCAACAACGTCAGCGTCATGTTCGTGGGCATGGGGTCAAGGGGTACCTCGCGAGAAGAGCTCACTCTACTGTTCGAGCCATATGCCAACTTTTGTCCGCTGACATCCCAGCACATGCAGTGCTCATCCTCCTCATCAGACTCCGAGCTACCATTCGGGCTGAGCCAGCCTGGATGCGGCGGTCGGTTCCAGCTTGCCCTCGGCATCGTGTGATTATCCACCTTCCATATTAATACTTGCCGCGACGTGGCACCGGCGATGAAGGCGCCATCCGGGGTAAAGGCCAGCCGCACGATTGGCGAGTCCATTGTCAGGAAACATTTTGCTTTGCTTTCGGGTTTCCTGGCATTCCATATTAAAATGGCGCAGTCGTCACCGCCGGTAGCAATCAGTCGCTCGTCGTCGGGAGTGGCTTGGCTGGGCGGCAAAGGTTGCCACGCCATGGTGGTGATGGCACCTTGATGGGCCGTAATGGATCGCCTTTGCCCCGACTCATCCCACAGCTACCATTGTGCAAGTCGTCAGCATCGTGCATGATACGTGTTTTCCGCGAGACAGCCTTCACCTACGTCAAGAGTACCCTTGTCACTCGACGTGGCAGCCAATTTTGACCGCCAGTCAAAGAGTACCTGGGTAAAGCTGTCATCCTCCTTGGCCTCGAATTTCCGCGCCTGAACAATGCCTGCAGCGGTGCAGTCAAGGCATAACAGCAAATCGCCGCCGCCCAACAAAAACTCGGCGTCGTTGGTCCAGGCTGCGTCTAGCGGCGTGGCCCCTATGTCGTGGCCGGGTAGGACATAGGTCAAGACGGTCGAGTGAGCGGATGAGTAGACGGTAAGGAGGGCGCCTCCCTTTTCTGGTGAGATGGCGAGCAGGGCGGTGTTGCTGGGGTTCCAGCTGAGCTTTATGACAGGCGGCTCCGACACGTCCATGGTCTGCATGTGGACGCCGCCGGCCGACCACACACTCACTGCCGCCGCCGACCCCGACTCCGTGGCGAGCGCAATGGCCGTGCCGTCGGACATCCATGACATGGCCGTGACGGTGGTTGTGCGCGGCGAGTCCGGATCGATCAGAGCCTTGGCCACGGGAGCCACGTGATCTCTGCCATCCTTGGCGTCGGTCGTCGCACCCGCGGAGGAGCGACAGATGGTCCAAACGCGGGCTAGCGCGTCGGTCCCAGCAGCCGCCAGCATTGATGGGTCGCGAGGGTTCCACTCGCACTGCAGCAACACAGGCGCATTCTCGGCGCCTACTGGAGAGGGCGAGGGCGAGGGCGTAGCTGTGGCTTCCGAGGCCTTGGGCGGAGGGCCCTCGTCGTTCAAGAGGCGGATAAAAGTGGTGTCTGGCGATAACTCCTCTACCTTGTCCACCTGCGTGCCCTGCTCCGGGCCATCGGTGTGGATGATGGGCGGGGGCAGCTGCTCCCCTTCCAGCGGCGACGGGTAGGCGTGGTTGTTGCTGGCGTCGTGTTGGCTGTCGTGAGAGTTGGACAAGGGAGTATGGAGAGGGGGAGGGTGAGGGTGAGGGTGAGGGTGCTGGTGATGGCCCGAATCAATGTCCATGGGCGTCGTGGCGGACGTGGTGGTTGTGGATGTCGTGGCAGCCGTGGCCGCGGGCGCGGATGCGGATGCGGATGCGGACGCGGATGCGTCTACGTAGCCGTTGCTCAGACGAGGTTTCTTTGCCGGCGAGCCATTCGGTAGCTGGGGCTGTTGCTGGATGGCCTTCCGTGATGCTTCTACGTCGCCGCCGACTGCAGCGCCCCCGCCTTCATCCGCCTTGGCCGGCTGCTGCGAGCTCAACGGTCCAAAGACGCCGTCCTGCAGCGACTCTACCTCCATCTCGGTCTCTGCACCGGCGGCATCGCGAGGCAGCTGCGATGAGGGCATCTAGTCAGTCAAAATCCCGTCTCGAACAAAAAAAGCCAGGCCATGCATCCGGGTGAGACGCCGTGGTTGTCCCGACCAGGCCGAGCGAGGGACGGGGACAAGAGAGAAGGCGAAAGGGGAAACAAGGGGACACGGCATACCTTGCCGAGTGCATATTCACGTTCAAGCGCATGATAGATCAATCCTCTGTTGACGATGGACACGAGTGCACGGCTCTTGACATGACGCGCAAAGGCAAAATCTCGGTGTGGCTCGTTTACGTGCCATTCCTTTTGGAACTTGGCGGCGGTTTCGCGATAGTCTGCAACAAGAGAAGAACCAGTGCGGTCAGTTAGATGCGATCTCCAGTAGCGAAAACGCCCGGTCTTCTACGCGTGGCTTTGCAGTTGCGAAGACGCCCAAAAAAAAAAAAGGCGTTGGTGCCACGTACCCCCTTCTAGCAAATACCTGCATAACAGATTTAAGTCAGCAAGCATGAAGAGAAAAAAAAAAGGGCAACCGGCAATCGACTGGGGAAAAGGGCGCCGGGGGCGGCGGCGGCGGCATCTCTCTCAACGTCAAAAAGCTGGCATGAGAAACAGAGCGGTAGCCACAGCCGGCAGAGGGGAGAAAGGAGCAAGAAAATAAAAAAACAAAACAAAACAGTGAAACTGGGGCACGTCACTCAGACGGTTCTCAATGCTGCAGCAGGGCGAGTCGAGGCACGGTGACAGACATCCCAAACGAACCTCCAGATTAGAAAGTTGACCCTGTCCGAGTCGAGAAATTCCTTGGCCACCATGGTTGAGGCGCGCGCCGCAACTGGCTGCAGAGTAGCGGGTGGCCGGGTCGTCCTCACAGAGGCAGGACACAGTCGTCGAGCGCGGATTTAGTACTTGTCGGTGTTGAGAAATGTCGTCGAGCAGCCGCCGGGGCAGGGGCGACGCACGGAAGAGCGTTGAACGGGGCAGACGAGGCAAAGGTGCGAATCGAAAATTGAGGGAGTGAGTGAGTGAGTGAAGATTGAAGAGCGAGATGAAATCCACATCTCTGGCACTGGAGCTGGCTCAGGCTGGGTGGCTCTGGGGCCAAGGTACCAGCAGCGCTACCGGGGACGGACGAGGTACTTACTTTGCCCCCAAGCACTTGCTCAGGTCCCTCCTCAATTCGTACTCAAGTACTTACTTAAGTACGGATTATGCAGGTGGTGTGTGTCCATGTCCCCTGGGCTTGCGTGCTCAAGTACCTTGGTACCTCGGTTCCCGGTCCGCAGAGGCAACTCCATTCTGGTTACGGAGTCCCCAAGTGCCTATTAGCTACTCCGTAGGTACCTCGGTACTTGATTCCTCAATTGACGTTGGTTGGCTCACTGATTACCAAGTACGTAGTGTAAGTACGGAGAGCGCAGCTTCTCTGGCAGGGCTTCCACTTTCAGCACCCAATGCCCCAACTCGTCGCACGCACCGAAGTCGACCCAAGAACAACTGACCGCTGACGGCCGGGTACCTGGAGACCTACTCACTTACCGACTTATAGGTTCCCTTCTAGCATCGTGAATGGATTACGGAGTAAAGGACGTGGTAGTACTCCGTATGTACGTCCGCCCACATGCAACCCCGAGTGTTGGCTGGCTTCATGATGCCGAGCCCGCACCCGCCAGCGTTGCTCACGTCTGCCTCAACTGGCTTCCTTGTGCGCGCGCGTCTTTCTTCTGAACTGTTAAGCTCTCGGGTGTTCGACCGTTGTTTGCGGCCCCCTCCTCTCCGTACTCCGTGCTCCGTATCGAGCACCAGCCCAGCCCAGCCCAGCCGGCAAGGCAAGGCGAGGCAAGGCAAGGCGAGGCGAGGCAAGGCGAGAGCACCTGTGGCACTCTCATGACCCTGGGCAGCACCCACAAATATGTACTTACGTACATACCATACCTGGTGCATAGAGGTGCCCAGGTATTCCCTAGGCTCTGTCCTGTCTCTGTCTCTGTCTCTGTCTCTTGTCACTCCCGCCTGGGCTGCGCAAGGGTGCGTGTTCGTGCGTGTGGGTAAACATGGGTTTATTAGAGCATTACTCCGTACCATGGGGGGGTGGGGGCGTGTTCCCAAGGTCTCACGGATTTCGAGGCTTAATAAATGTGGGTTTCGCTCTACGTCTTGATCAAGTGCTACTGTACGGGCGTACTCCGTACGGAGGGGAAAAAAAGCAACTTGCATCGTCGACGCCTCTGGTCTGCAGCTTGCACCAAACGCAGCATTGAGTCCTGCTGTCCCCTTCACCCATGGTCATCCGGAGGCAATCAATACCGCTCTGGCCGCTAGTCCTTGACAATGAACACAATGTCCATGTAGGGGAAACACCAGCATTGGGGAGCCTTTGCCTTTCGCCTGGCTGTTTCGCTTCGTTTCAAAGACTATCGTCTCGGTCTTGTCCATCCTGTAATGCGTCTTCCCCTCCGATATCCGATATTGTCCGCTTCACACTCCTTCTCCTCATCTTGGCGAAAAATGTCGACGGGCGTCTTTCGCCTAAAACCGTCCCTGCATTGTTCCTCGTTCTGGACGGGGATTCCATGTGACCGGGGCATCCAAGCCGAGTGGGTCTTGTGCTCGCATGTACGTACTCCGTTTTGACGTGGTCTTCGAAAATGATGGTGCTCCATGCTAGTAATAGGATACAATACAACCAAGGCTACTAGGCAGAAAAGAGTCCGTCGTTAATAATGATGGACGGGAATGGAATGGTCATGTGGCTTCTGGTTTTGTTTTGTCCTTCAAACATGATTGATCCTTGGCATCGGCGTCTGTTCCCTTGGGGTTAGTTGCTCGTTCGTGTATGTATGGTAGGTATACTGACTTGTTCCTTGGTCGCACCATCAACTGCAGACATGGGACAAATCTGTGCGTGGCAGGGAGACTTCTAAAGCAAACGCAAACAATCAAACGCGGATCTTGTGCTGGCGCGCTGCCGTCAGCCTTTGCCTTGCATGCTACTCCGTCGTACTCTTGTACCAACAAGCCTGCTTGCATATAGGGCCCGGGGCTGAAGGGTGACGGGCCCTCGATTGATTTGAAAGTGGAAACCGCTCGTGCCAGGGTTTCTTGGTCCTCCCGTGGTGAGTGGCGCTGGATGCAGCAATCAGAACCAGATGCTGGGTCGGCCCAGCGCAGTCCACTGTATGATGTGTTGAACTGTCGAACTAGCGAACTAGGCGCCACCAAGTGAAAGCTGATCATCTTCAACATCTGTAGTCATAGCGGTAGCACCGAGCATGGTCTGCACTAGAATTTGGGACGCCTCATTTGGAGAGCAGGGCGTCATGAGTCAGCAGCCGTTGCTTGTGACCAAACAGCCATCGTACAGTACGCCTCGTCTTCGTGGCTCGTGGCTCCGTTCAGATGCCAACCGGCATTCGTCCCATCATTGAAACATAATAGTACTATAACTTATAAGTACTGCTCCATACCGAGTACTTCGTAATGGTTGATACTAATAACTAACCTCGCGAAGTACCCGTTCTTCCGAGGTCCAGGCACTGGTCAGCTTTGGTAATTCCTGCTTAAGCATATTTATGCAAGCTCAAAACTCACCGCGGTATCGATAGTTCGAGACGCGTCTGCGATATGCCTCGGGCACGACGATAAGAACCAGGACGGCAGCTGCAACTCTCACCTTCATCTTGAAGCTCGTGGTGTGCTTATGCCCCAAAACGTTTGCTGAAGGCGGGCTCCATGTTGCTCAGGAATCTGAGACTGCGAATAAGGTAGAGGAGATGCCAAATGCCAAAAGGCAAAGGGGAACTATGCACCTATGACCCATGGCGGGCTAAAATTTCCCCCACCGTGCCTGCCTCTCCTGCAATACGGAGCGCAAATAATCACGTAATCCTAATCGGTACGTACTCGGTACGTACTCCCGAGGCAAAACCCCAACGCGCCCATCCTCCCGCCATCACCCGTCCACGATGTCTTTCCGACAGCTGGGGGCGATTTGAGAGACAGTTTCGCGGCGATGTAACAACGTTGCAGCGGCATCAGTCCAGTCCAGTCGTGCAGTTTCTAAGCGGCAATTCCCGTACCAAGGCACACCACGGTCGGCCAGCCATCGCTCGGCACGGCTCTCAATGAAACCCTCAACAAAAATTATGCCTGGCCAGAACTCTCACAAGGCTGGATGCGAATTGCGTCTCGCTTGCAGGGATTGCAGGACAGCCCATGACAGATTCGCCCGAAATATCGTCGCCCGCAGGTGAAAGACAAGAGTTGAAGTCTGCTTGGCTAGTGAGAGGGCCACCTTCGGCCACTTCTGGAGGGAGCATCATGCTGTACCTGTCGTGGGGTGCGCATGTCGACAAAACTGGACACACCGAAACATCCAGAGCAGGGAACAGGTCCAAATACGCCACGCGGCTGTTCATGACAAGTCCATCTCATGCTCTTCTTCAAGCAAACAAGCAAGCAAGTACATACCAACGCAAAGACAGCCCTGATAAAGACTCGAGAAGGCAAAGGCGCATAATCCACGGGGCCATGTATACTTTCCGGTTCTGTAGGCTCCCTAACTCAGCCCTCTGCGCCAGTTCTTGAGTATAAGCTTTGAGAGACTACGGATACTGTCGTGAAAATGGAGGTCGACGACGGCAGGTCCTGCCCATAAATACTCGGCTGTCCAGGGAAGAAAATTGCAGTAGCCTCCATATGCGCACAACCCGAGCCACAACGCGCAAGTTCTGTTCTATATATCACCTTGCCCAAAACGTCCAGCTTGGGCTCGAAGAAGATGGAAATCAAGAAGAATAAGTCCCCGGCGACATCGATCTCCATCGAACAGTGCGGTGAACTCAGATGTCTCAGTACGTCTCAGCCCCCCGGTAGCGAGTAGACTGGCGGATAACACCGCGGATAGCACAGCCATGTACGGAGTAGTCGTTGGTCATTCAACACCTCGAAATTTCAGAATTCGAAGACCGACTATGAAAAGCTTGACATCCCCCCATGATCACCGCAATCGGCAACAGGGTAAGCAATAGTCGTAGAACAGTTCACGCCTGGTCAGTGTTGGCCCTTGGTCTCATTCTTGGCAATGTGTAGCTGGTAGTAGTAGCATTGAGACCATTGCGTCACCAAGCTGAGAACCGTGAGAATCTGAGGCTGTATACGCTGTGCCATGTTTAACATCTGGACATCATTGTATACTCAAGGAACGCCGGCCCATGCCAACAACATCATCTTCGTCGACTGAAGACCAGTCGCACTGTCGTCCGTTGGTTGACCTTTGATCTCAGCATTTACTGAACAGACCAAGAAACGTGCAGGGCGCGTTATTGATAGGCTGGCTTCTGCAAGCCACATTTTGACAACGTTGACGGGGCACTTACAGCTCCAGGTGTGCCAAGCACGGGGACGTCCATGTTTAAGTTAACGGAGTGTGAAGAAGAAGAACATAGCAAATCGTTGCAGCGTTACATTTTTCGTTGCGAGGGTGTTCCTTCAATGTCATGATGTCGCGCCTCGTGGGTGGATCTTTCCGAGCCTTCGCAAGATGCAGCCCATCTAATGAAACACGGGCCTGGACGGATTTAAAAGAGGCAGGTTGAAATAGAGAAATGGAAGCGAATGTAACGTGAGAGAGAACGGTTTTGACAAAGTGTCACTACAAAAACATGTTGTCACAGGACATCTACGCATCTCGTTTCTCGAATTTCGTCGACCGAAGCAGCCACAATGCCGTTTCTGCCTGAGGCCATAACGCCCCATTACCAGCCACGTCACACCCAACCCCGTAAGGCACGTGTTGTCGCCCGCAACCAACTTCCAAATGGTCCTCAGCCAGACAACGATACCATTTTCCCTCGCAGCCTGCGGCCAGCTGACAGCGCGCACCCGCGACAACCACATCGCTGAGCGCACCTTCTTCTCATGAAGATATAAAAAGAGCCAGGGACGCCCTCCCAGTCTCTCTCCAACCCCCTTCACGCCCGTCATGCCTCCAAGACTAAATATCCCACCCGTCACCCGCGCCACCCTGATAGCTCTGCTATCACAGTCCGTCCTCAGCGCAGCAATCCGATATCGACAATGGACTGAAGACTCGCGCATCGTCATCCCGTACCTGACGTTGGTGCCGCAGCTGTCGCTCGTCTACCCTTGGACGTTTCTGTCGTCGGCATTGGTGGAAAGTAACGTCTTCACCTTGGCCATCTCCGGGTTGACACTGTACCATGGAGGGCGGTATCTGGAACGAGCTTGGTCCTCGGCTGACTTGGCAAAGTTTTTGGCCTTGGTGACGCTTGTCCCGAACTTTTTGACTTTTTTGGTCATGGTGCTCTTCTTCACCCTTACTCGTGATGAGAGCTGGACGTACGTGTAGTCCCCCGTTTCCTTGAGCCAATCTTCGCAGAGGGTCGCAGAAGCTAACCCGTTATTTCGTACAGCCTGACGGCCATTTCTGGCGGTATTTCTATCCAAGTCGCCTTCCTCGTCGCATTCAGCCAGCTCATCCCCGCGCACACCGTTACCCTCTTCCGTGGCATCGTCTCCTTCAAAGTGCCCCGTTTCCCTCTGCTCTACATCGGCATGGTAACAGTACTGTCTCTGACGCCTCTTCTCTCGAGAGCAGCCCTGTGGCAAGCCAGCTTTGGCTTTCTCACAAGCTGGACATACCTTCGGTTCTACAAAAAGGTGTTTCCCGATCTGGACTCGTCTCAGCCTGCGTCCCTGCGTGGCGACGCCAGTGAAACGTTTGCATTCGCCGAGTTCTTTCCAGGGCCTGCCAAACCGCTTGTCGCGGCCGTATCTGACCAGATTTTCGGCGTCCTCGTCGCGATGCGCGTGTGCACACCCTTTCCACACGCAGAAGTGTCCGCTCGAGGCGATCGCGCCATGCAGAGGGGCACCCCAGGTACGGCACGCGCCGAAGCTGAGCGCCGAAGAGCCATTGCACTGAAGGCTCTTGACCAAAGACTGAGCGCGGCTGCTTCACGGGCTCCTGCTCCCCCGCAGCCTTCTGGGCCACCCATTCAGACACAACCACAGCCGAGCGCTCATACAGCCATGGCATCGCAACCTGGTTCTGTTCTAGGGGAGACTAAATTCGAGCCGGAGCACGATGATGGATCAAGCAGCAAAGTCTGAACCGAAGATCACTGGACACACAGAGTGTCTGCTACGGTATGGGATATGATGTTGTTAGAGGGTGGATGGTTCATTTTATAGCGTCCGACAGAGATACCACGGTCTCGGCAGGGCGGTGTTGGGGAGGCTTGGGGTGTTTTTATCTCTGACTTTTTACTTGTCTATTTTTCTGATAGTGGTACTCCGTATGAGGGATTCCTTTGTCATGTGTCTCTTAATGCATAGCAATAAAGCGATATTGATGCATCCCATCCAATGTCTGCTTTCTGTCTCGACTGACAGACAACGCAGCTGATCATGGCCTATCAAGCTGTGATGCTTAGCTAGCCCGAGTCACGTCTGTATCAGTGTCAGTTGGCCGTCCTGAAACGGAAGACACGTGCACGGCCGCTCGACCTCGCCTGCGCATTCCCATGTACTTCTAAAAAATAAAATAATAAATAAATAAATAAATAAAATCAACAAAACGGCAGCCCAACCGTATCAGGACCCTGTTGCAACGCATGCGGAAACACTGCGAGCGCGTTGCTATAAAAAGCAATGTTGGTTTTAGGGTAGCCAGAATGCGCAACGTCATCCTCGTCCCGCCAGGTACCGTGCACCGCCTATAAACAGCCCGCCGGCCTTTCCAAGGTAGAGTACCAAGGTACCAACCTGGAGCCCAGGACCAGGCGTCAGGAGCTGCGGGCCATTCGTCCGGATTTAGGTTACCGATTGACAGATGGCGTTGGGAGCTGTCTGTCAGCTGGCGATTGCGATTTGGCATGATTGGTGGCCCCCATACTCCGTACGTACGGAGTACAACAAATGCCGTAAGCGATCTTACGGCTTCGGCAACTGTGGCTTTTTCCCTCGTCTTTTTTTCTGTTCTGCTTTCCTTTTCATCGCCACTGCGGTTATAGCGAAGATTTAATCTACCGAAAACTCAATGTGTATACGTATGCATCCTCGGATTAAAGGAGAGTCTTATAATGTGCCTCTTCTTACAGCGGAGCAAGGTATCTACTTAGCGCCGGCGGAGGGAGTTTAACACCCCGACGTGTTAGGGTATACTTGGGGACGGGTCGTTGGAAAATCGTGGGGTTACTACAGACGAGACAAGGGGTGAAACCTGGCTCTCGCAGCAGCCTTTGCCGGAGTCATGATGCTCTGCATGGATTGCGGAAGGCTTGCCTGGGTTCCGGACCCAGGTGCAGGACGGAGGACAGGCTATTTAATACATTTGAGGCTGAGGCGATGATGTTTCCCTTCTTCCCTCTTTCCATGTTTCCACAGAGCTAGCGAGCCAGCAAGCCCTAATGGATGGGAGAG
Source organism: Metarhizium album ARSEF 1941 (assembly GCF_000804445.1). Classification (NCBI taxonomy): domain Eukaryota; kingdom Fungi; phylum Ascomycota; class Sordariomycetes; order Hypocreales; family Clavicipitaceae; genus Metarhizium; species Metarhizium album. The sequence continues at coordinate 3,529,140 of NW_024467575.1, forward strand.
TCGTCAAGAAACGTGCTGTATAAGTACTCAATGTAACATGATTGGGAAAAAAGGGTGCCCACATGTGGCGCTCTGTGCGACGGAACGAGCAAAGCGCATGAATCTTGTCGTGGCAGAGCTACGCTGTGAGTTCTCGCGCGGCTGCGGGAGCATCATGGTGTGCCAGCCCTACTCTGCGAGGAGGCGGCACATCAACTACCGACTCTTTCGGTATGAATAGACTTGGCTTGGCCTTGACCCCGTCAGCCGAGTTGCAAATCATCACGTCTTGTGTCGCCAGCCCTGGAAGGAAGATTGGGGTCTTGAGCCCACGGGCCGGGGTGATAGTCGGGAACGGTGACGGCGACGACGACCGAATCACCAGCCATGATGACGACCAGGTCCGTTGGCGGGCTGGAACAGGACAGGAGGATGTGACTGTGGAACTAGGCACGTCAGCGAGTGCTACATTAGGCAAAAGGTCATGGGGGTGCTACGGAGTCGGTGTTCCCTCAATCTGTGTGTTCTGTCGGACGAGGAGGGCAGGGAAAAGGCGAAAAAAAAGAAAAAAAGACGAAGAGACGAAAGGAAAAAAAAAACAGAGCCGCCTGGCGGGGACGACTCTGGAGACGCACCGAATGGGCCGAGTACCCCTTGCAAACTTTGGCCCAGGAAAATATCAGCATGAATGCAATTGTCACTGTATCTTGTTGCTCATCAAGTCGCACGCAAGCTAGGCACGCACGCACTCTGATACGGAGTACATTTCTCACAATCACGAGCGGCGGGGCTGCAGTTTGTGTGGAGACGAACATGAGCTCATCCGGACTTGCGGTGCGAAAAGGTGCCAAAAGGGCGTGCAACTCTGCTCGTAATGAAACCAGACCGGCTCAAGGCTTTGGCGTTTTTGGCGTTTTTGGCTTTGGCATCTGCCTTGAGTAGACGGGCAGAAGGGGCCGAGAGGGCGTGGGCTTTGTTGAATGTTGGATCATCGAAAGGACGGGGAACGGGGAACGGAGAACGGGGAACGGGGTGTGGGGACAAAAAGGAGGCGTGTGGCGGCACGTCAGCGAGTTCGGCAGGTTGCAATGTAATGCTCCTTTGGGGGCTTTTTGAGCCCCAGAGCGTCAACCGGTCCCAACTGCCAGTGCGTCCAACAAGCCGCTGCTGACTCCACATGTTTAGATGTTGCCTGTCCGTCGTCGACAAAGTACAAGTGTTGAGCGCCGAAATACATACCTCCCTCAATGGCTCAATGGCTGGGCGCCCCCAAACATTACCAGCTCCAGAGATCACAGGCGAGCAGCCGCCTACTCGCAGCAACACCGCTCATGACCTCGTCGATGCCAACGTGTCGACATTCTCCTATTACTTTCTCCGCATTCTGCTGCAGCACCAAGGGTGGAATATTTCTAGTCGCCGCCACGACCCTCGCCTCGCTTTTAGCCCCCCCCCCCCGACCACAATCGATCCCGACAGAAGCATGGAGCGTGGAGGGAGCTTGGAGCACGGAGTAGGGCAACAGTGCCAGCAGTCTGAGCGTTTTCGGGCATCACATCCAGAGGAGAGGATGAGAGAGTGTCATGTACCACCTCCAGGCTCCAGGCTCCAAGCTCCCTACTCCGTACTCAGCCGCCAGTAGTACTGTGTGTCTGCATGCCCTGCACACACACACACACGCACACACGCGCACACGCGCACACACACACACACACCAGCCTGCATCACTACTAGGACATGGGCTTCCCTGCGGCTGGGGAAAGTCCCTTGGCTGAACGCCATCTGTGCCATGCTGGCTATGTTTGGACATTGGCTGGCGGGAGCAAGTTGTTGGTGAACAAGCCACCTCGGGGCGCGCGCGTACCATGGCTTGAGTCTGGAATCTGGATCACTATCCATCCATTACGGAGAAAACGTGGCGAGTCGCAAGAATGATGATCATTTTCGGCCTGGCCAGCTTGGGGACCTTTCAAGGGGAATTTGACGCCAGAGGGCAATCGCGGCCCCATGTCCACCCAAGCGTTGTTTTATCGTCTCAACACCACCACATGCCGTCGGGTCACGACATGTCGCTGTGTTCAACTCATTGTAACCAACCCTGGTCTGGTACTTTGCCTTCGTTGACCCGATCACGACCATGTGGCGCCTACGAAAACCAGATGGGACCCCGATCCCGCGATAGTTGCAACTGCTCTGCCTGGCAAAAAGTTACAATTCAACGTTGCAAAACTTGCCTCGAAACCTTGTTTTAGCGCGGGCACCCTGCAATGACACAGGGCAAGGCACCGCACAGTAGACCTTGTTGACGGTCGCTGTCCTTGAGCCTCTGGTGGTGTTGGCAGCAAGGCAGCCTCCTCTCGTCGGTCGCTGCCAAGCTTGGCTCAGGACGCAATACTCCGTACTCATCCGTGTATTAGTTACTCAGTGTACAATTCCCAAGTCGTCACCGGGATTTGCTGACCCAACATGACTCTGGCTCCACGATAACGATACCCGCAACGACACGGCAAAATCCTCGGGAGATGTGTTTATGGAGCATTACGGGGCCCAAAATCATACCGTGCAAACCAAACCAGTACATCCTTCGGAGCAGTACGTCCATTCTCTTTTCTTCGGCGGTATCTGGCTTTTCGCCTCGTAACCGGGTGGTGGAATCGGCCGTAATATTGGCATGGCTAGATCGTTTGGCCTCAAGACGAAGATGGCTGTCTGTGGCTCCTCTATGACGATGGCAACAGTGATGGAAAAAGGCCGACATCACGGAGTCACAGACCAAGACCACAGTGCGACAACAACTCATTGTGCAGCCCAGCCATGTTGGCCAGCTCTTCCAGAAACATTCAAACACGTGCCCTGCATCTCATGCACCGTGGTGCGAGTATGCCACCTCTCTGGAAAAATTCTACTGACGCAGCTCCACGGCCGAGTTCCAACATTTGCTCGTCGGGGTGCAATAATCGGCAACTCTATTTTCTGGAGCTCATGACTCCTGCAAGCTCGGATACTAGCTTTGGTGGTTGTTGGTTCGCAAGTGCGAAAAAGACTCGTTACTAGGTTGACAAGTGTTCACACTAGTTTGTTTTCCGCCAAGCATAGCAGCATGTGTGCATTTTCCTTGCTGTCGACTTGTTTCGCTTTACTGAGTAGGTAGTGGTAGGCCTCGCCTGTTTCGTTTTTTTTTTCATGCTGGGCTGCGACAACGGCTCGTCTCCCTAGTCGACACGGATCTTATGGTTTCAGCCCGCCCCCAGCAGATCACAGGTTTGTGTCGGTAGCGGGGGAGGAAAACGGCCTAGCTCGGAAATCTTGGAGGCAGATCAGACACGAGCCAATATCGTGACTCGTGCAGCCAGAACCGACGGGCTCGACGATACCCTCCTCGGCGCTCGCACATGAGATCGCGCGTGGCATGGGGCTTCTGGTTACGTTCGCGCACAGTTGGATTTTCATTCTGGTCCGTCTTGGGAGGTGACTAGAATGATGGTCTGATGATGCACATGCCAAATAGTCTCGTGTATTAGAGAAGCTCCTCCGCCTGAACCCTGCCTAGGCCAAGGTACGGACGGAAGGCTTATCCATCTCTGACGGGACACGGGTGACGGGCCGAGGGCTACAATTGTTGCGTCACGTGCGTTGGCTATCCACTTTGTTCCCAAAACCGAACTGACAATTTCCCAACCATGCTTTTGCGTATAAGTAACGAGTACGTAGTAGAAGGAAGAAGAAGGAAAAATAAAAATAAAAATAAGAGAAGAAAATGCAACCCCGGAATTGCTGCTTCTGCAACCACACACCAGGTGCCATGGCCTGGACTGGCGGACGTTGCTGTCTCGCAAAAGGGTTTATTTCTGGCTCGTGTGTTTCGCCATTCGTCTGCCAAGTGACTTCCCACTACAAACGTCAACTGATGTGTATTTCGTGCGTGCAAAAGACGATCAAGGCGAGGTTGGTCTTGGCGTGAGTGGCTTGATGTAGGTTCAGTCTTGGAGTGGCTAGGCACGGAGTACAGAGCGCGCCGTTGTCTGTGTAGAGAGACGTGCATATGGGATTGGCTTAGTACTACCGGTAGGGGCAGCCATGGCGATGGGCCGATGGCGATGGCGATGGCGATGGCAACGGCGGCGGTCAGCCTCAGGCTTTGTCAGCGCTTCCAGTGATAGCAATGAACAAGTTACTCCATCAAAAAGCCTTGTTCCGTCAACCCCGGAAGCAGGGAAGACTGAACGGTGGTGTTGGGCCACAAGTCAGGCCAGGACAAGACGAGACATCCACGCAAGGCCAGGCCAGGCAAGGACAGGGCTCTGACTGAGCCCCCCACTGTGAAGGGTGCACTCCGTTTGGCACTCCGCGTAAAGGTGTGGGCGATGGGAATCGCGCAAGCGTGGCCAAGGTGTGTTGTGCGAGGGGTGAGGGCTGCAGGAGGCGTGCGGCATGTATGCGGCATGCGGCATGCGGTATGCAGCGTGCGGCGTGGGCTCTGCCTCAACGTCAGTATGTGCTGCGTGCTGCGTGCTGCGTGCTGCAATGCCGTATGCCGTGTTCCCAGGTGCTGGTGCTGGTGCTGGTGCCGGTGCTGGCTGTGTGCTCAGGTGCTGGCTGCGTGCTCCGGCTACGTCAACTGGTACCGAGGTACGGGGTAGATGCCCAATGTTTACTGTTGCGCCAATACGGACGGAGTACTTGTCTGGTGCACGTCGTGCAGCCGCTGGCCAGGCCCAGCTGGAGCTGCTCGGTCGTGTCTGGCGTTACGGCCACCAGACACTCCAGCGCTCGATGCACCGGACTTCGATGCCCAGGACGCACGAGGCAGCTGGCACTGGACATGGACGCTTGAAGCAGTCTGGTCGAGGCACGTCGACGCTGGGCAACTGCTTGCCAGATGTATGTGCCAGATCCAAGCACGGAGCACTACTACTAGTATGCGCCGTAAATCAGGATCCGTGGCCCGCATTCCGAGTCCTGTACGTTGAAACTACGAGGTCCAAGTACTTACCAAGTACCTTGGTTGTTTGGCAGCGCCTAGCCCTTCGCCCTGGACTGTCTAAGTACTTAAAGTACCTACTGTAGGTACCTACCTAGGTAGGTAGGTAAGTAGGCGCTGGGTGTCTGGGCCGTCTCCAAAGCCCGCCATGGCATTTGCCAGTTGCCAGTTGCCAGTTGCCAGCCTGCCCCGCGCCTGCCCGCCCTGTCCGCCTGCCCGCCCGCCTCTCCACGCCCCTACTATATACATAGTACTGCGTGCCTGCTAGCCCTCCGTATTAACTCTTCATATTACCATGTACCCACGCCAAACCCGCCGCCAGCCAGATGCAGACTGCATGGGTGGCCCCGCTCGCTTCGCCACGGCACGCCGGCGTGGGTCTAGCGCCAGTGCGCCCGTTCCCTCCCATTTTCATGGGTAAGGTGAGTTTGACAGCCAGCTGTGCAGGTCCTTCCTCCACCAACCCAACAGCCTCTTCCCAATTGTTCGTCTTCCCTTCCTCCTCTTCCCCCAAAGTGTCGTCAATCTGGATACGGGCTTCGCTGGACCAGGACATCATTGAGTCCTTTTTCCATCTCGGGCCAGATCGTCTCTGACGCTCCCAATCTCCTTTGTCGCTCCCCTGTGGCACCGACCGAGTGCTCTGCCGCCGTTCCTTCTGCCCTGACGACTTGTTTGGGGGGTTCCAGCTCGTGCCGAAAATCGTGGGCTCAACCCAGTCCATGCGCTAGGTGTTGAACTTGATCACGGGTTCTCCACCCCAATATCCCATCGCGCATCGTGCACTACAAAGCCTCCTTTGGCTTCTTGCGAGCGACCTGGACCTTCTTTCTGCGTAACCATCGCCGCTACATCCCTACGTCTTGCACGGCCTGGCTGTCGCTGTGTAGCGCCAAGCCGGCATCGTCAAATCTTGACACGCGGTCGCCATGGCCAACCATCACCCATCGCCCACAATGATGCAGCTGCAGCAGCAACAGCAGCAGCACCAGGCCCCCGTGGCACCGCCTCAGAGCGTCCCCCCGGGTCACTTTGCGCCGTCGCATCAGATTGCTGCTATGAACGAGGCTGTCTGGCTGCAAATTGGTAGGTTTTGTCTCTTGGGCCTCCTGAGGGATGCCGCGCCAACCTTGGTGGCGACCAGGCGGGCTGACAACCGATGCAGGAAGTTTCTCAGAGTTGCTGCGCGTTCCGGACGAGGCCATGCATGCCTACGAGCGAGCCCTGCAAGCCAACCCAAACTCAACGGCCGCCATGAATGCCATCGGCATGCTTCTCAAGGGTCGCGAGGCCTTTGACAAGGCTCTCGAGTTCTTCCGCGCCATTGTGCAGCTGGAACAGAACAATGGCGAAGCTTGGGGCAATTTGGGTACGTCGTTTGCGTCTTGTCGGATGCATTTCGTCTAGATTGCGCTAACATTGTGCACATTGTGCCGTTAGGCCACTGTTACCTTATGACGGAAAACCTGCAAAAAGCCTATGACGCCTATCAGCAAGCCTTGGTCAATCTTCGGGATCCAAAGGTTAGTTTTTCTTCTTCTTTTCTGCTCTTCTAAGCGGAATCACAGCGGCCCGCAACAGCTGTTCTGATATTTGTGACGCAGGACCCTATGCTTTGGTACGGTATCGGTATCCTCTATGACCGCTACGGCAGCTTTGAATACGCCGAAGAGGCCTTTTCCCAGGTTATGCAGATCCAGCCCGATTTTGAAAAGGCCAATGAGATTTACTTTCGCCTTGGTATCATATACAAGCAGCAGTCAAAATTCAACCAGAGTCTGGAGGTATGTGGCTGACCATTGTGGTCAAGACATCATTTCCACTTTGCTAACATGGCTGTGTCAAACAGTGCTTCAAGTACATTGTCAATTCGCCTCCCGGTCCTTTGACTCAGGAAGACATCTGGTTCCAGATTGGCCATGTCCATGAGCAACAGAAAGACGTACGTGTCGGTTTTCCTGCTAACTGTCCACCGACTGATTGACCACTGACATGGCTCCAGTTTGAAAACGCCAAGGCGGCATATCTGCGCGTCCTCGAACACTCTCCCAATCATGCCAAGGTCCTCCAGCAACTTGGATGGCTTCACCACCAGCACAGCAGCGCCTATGAAACCCAAGACCGGGCTATCCAGTACCTGGAGAAGTCGGTTTCAGCTGGTACGACTTGTGCGTCCCCATGACATGGGCCGGTGACATTTGCTAACATCGCATTGCAGATAATCAGGATGCTCAAAGCTGGTACCTCTTGGGTCGTTGCTACATGGCCCAGCAAAAGTACCCCAAGGCCTACGAGGCTTACCAGCAGGCCGTGTATCGTGATGGAAAGAATCCGACTTTTTGGTGCTCCATTGGTGTGCTGTATTACCAGATCAATCAGTACCGCGACGCGCTCGACGCGTACTCTCGTGCCATTCGCCTCAACCCTTATATTTCTGAAGTGTGGTATGATCTTGGCACTCTGGTATGTTGTTTCTGACGTGTTTATCCCCCCCTGCTTTGTCCCCCAATCGTAGCTGACCCGTCCCAGTACGAATCTTGCAACAACCAAATCGCCGACGCTCTGGATGCCTATCAAAGAGCCGCGGAGCTCGACCCTGGCAATCCACACATCAAAGCCCGCTTACAGCTCCTTCGTTCCGGCGGCAGCAACGGCAGCGGGCAGGCTCCCGCACCACAACCGGCCGACGTGCACCCTCAGGCGTACCAAGCCGCCGGTCCGTCTGGCCCAGTAGGGCCGCAATGGGGTGGTTCGGCACAACAGCCTCCTGCCGGCGGCCCTCCCCCAGCTCCGGCAGGTGCTGGTGATAACTGGGCTGGCAGACTCTCCAACGTCAACCCACCACCGCAGCCCCCAAATCCATACGACAACCGAGGAGAGCCTTTCAGAGGGCCTCCTCCACCGCCTCAGCGCCAGCCCAGTCCCCAGCAGGAACAGCAGATGCGACAAGCAGGATACTCTGAGCCTCGAGGTGCTCCTCCTCCCGGTCCATCTCGTCGCGGGCCCTCGCCCGCACCTGCTGGCCATCAGTACGGACAGCCTCCTCCACCTCCACCTCCATCTCAGGGCCCAAACCCGTCAGATCGACGAGTCACCAATCCTAACTGGGGAGGCCCTCCCCCGTCATCGGCGGGTCCTCCATCAAACAGTGCCAATGGAGGGAATGGACCCTCCAACGGTGCCGCTTCTTTCAGGCCGACCAGCAGTCCCCGAGGTGACGTTAGGCCTCATGACAATCGAATGCCATCTCCCAAGTCGGCTTACCCCCAGCACCCTGCGGCTTCAAGCTATCCTCATCATCCCGAAGGGCCCCCTCCAAGTGCTTCTGAAAATGGCCCTCCTCCCGGCGCTGGCCCTGATACTGCTGTCCAGCGTCCTGACGACCGTCCTCCATCCGTCGGACCCAAGCGCATGCGTGAGTGGGAAGAAGAGTCTGTTGCCAAGAAACAGGCCAACGAGGAGAATCGCGCTCGTCTGGATGACATGAGACACCGGCGACCCTCAACCCCTCCTCGCGACGCCTACAGACGCAATTCCAACGAGGCCCGCCGCTCGGACGAACAGCGCCGCCCAGATGAGCCTAAGAAGGAGGAGTCTCGCTCTCAGAGTGAAAGCTATCACCCTTCTGAAGCTGCTCACCATCCCCAGAACCACTCCATTAGTTCAAACCAGCTACCACCTATGCAATCAGGCAACATGCCTCCCAGCGGTCCTCAAGATAAGACACAGTCTGGGCCAACTTCCAAGGAGGAACGACCAGCTCCAGAACAAGCTCCGCCCGCTGTTGCCTCCATCTCTGCGGAATCAGAGCGAGCCGCGAGAAAGATGGATGTCGATGAAGACTACGACGACAACCCTGAAGAGGACAAGAAGACGGGCATCCTCTCTAACGGATCTGGTCCTACGTCAGGATCTGGCGATGCCAAGACAACGTCCCCCGCGCGTGCAGGTATGAACGGTACATCCGGCACCGCAACTAAAACGGAGTAAAGTGTGATTTTTTCCCCTGGTATTTTCTGTTTGGGGCGGCTCAAGAGTATTTTTTAACGAGCTCTCTGAAAGTTATGCGGCAAATTCGTTCCATGTTCTTTTTTTTTCTTTTTCTTTTTTGCGAAGTGTATACCACCGGGGACTATCCGGACCTGTTTTTGTTCTTTTTCTTTTGTCTCTGGGGGATGCTTGGGGTTTGAACAGGCAATGGTGGACGGGTGCAGCGGGATTTTTATGTTTTTTTCTTGGCTACGAAAAGTCACAAGCGAACGATATCGGTACTATAAGTAGCCTGCCAAAGTAAGTAGTAGTTTTCCGCATTGTGAATCAAATTGATGGTTTATAAACACGCAACTGGATTCTTGACGATGCCAATGTGACGTTGCGTGGCAGCTGTTCATTGGTGGCACTGTGTCCGTGGGGCCGGATCGCGCTGGTGGCAAGCCTGGATGGTCACGTGAAAGTAATGCATCTCTTAAAGAAATAATTGCGGGCTGGTCGACAGCCCTGGTGGAGACGAAGCCAAGGAACCCCAATAGGATTAGCGAAAGATGCACGAGCCACAACTCGCACACTGGGTCGAGCCGCTCGCTTAAAATTTCGCCCACCAGTTTAATAGAAAATCTCTCCTGGTATTTGGTCCTTATCTGGTCACCCAGGCTTCATCAACTTCTTTACTGACCCAAACCACACCCAGCCCGCCAAGATGAGTGTAAGATGCCCACGACAACGACAAGAAAAGAACAGAAAAGCAGCATGCATTCCATCAATCGATAGACAATTGCTGATTTTCCTCTGTTTGTATAGCACCGCAAGTTCGAGGCTCCACGACACGGCTCTCTGGCTTTCTTGCCCAGGAAGCGTGCTGCCCGTCACCGGGGCAAGGTCAAGTCGTGAGTTTTCTCCCTCTAGTCTCCGGATGCGCGAGTATCCGGTCCTTGTCCTCCTTTTTCCTTCTTTGTTTCTATCTTCGGTCCCTCTGAGGATTACCCAACAAACCTGTCGAAACCCCCCCCGCCATTCAAAGTCGAACCACGGAATTCATTCGCTAACCAATCGCCATCACTATTCGACAGCTTCCCCAAGGATGATCCCAAGAAGCCAGTGCACTTGACGGCCGCCATGGGCTACAAGGCCGGCATGACGACAATCGTCCGTGACCTCGACCGACCCGGCGCGAAAGCCAACAAGAAGGAGGTCGTGGAGGCCGTCACGGTCGTCGATACACCACCAGTACGAACAACTCAGCCCGCTTGGCAGTTCAGCCTATGGCTAACATCTTTTTCTCACCATCTAGATGATTGTTGTTGGTCTCGTCGGTTACATCGAAACGCCGCGCGGATTGCGCTCCCTCACCACCGTGTGGGCTGAGCACCTGTCGGACGAGATCAAGCGCCGCTTTTACAAGAACTGGTACAAGAGCAAGAAGAAGGCCTTCACCAAGTACGCCAAGAAGCACAGCGAGTCGAGCGGCGCCAGCATCGCCCGCGAGCTCGAGCGCATCAAGAAGTACTGCACCGTCGTGCGCGTCCTCGCCCACACCCAGATCCGCAAGACGCCTCTCAAGCAAAAGAAGGCCCACCTCATGGAGATCCAGATCAACGGCGGCAGCGTCGCCGACAAGGTCTCCTTTGGCCAGGACCTCTTCGAGAAGCCCGTCTCCATCGACTCCATCTTTGAGCAGGACGAGATGATCGACGTCATCGCCGTCACCAAGGGCCACGGCTTCAACGGCGTCACCGCCCGCTGGGGCACCAAGAAGCTGCCCCGAAAGACGCACAAGGGTCTGCGTAAGGTCGCGTGTATCGGCGCCTGGCATCCCTCCCACGTCCAGTGGACCGTTGCTCGTGCCGGTCAGATGGGCTACCACCACCGTACCTCTGTAAACCACAAGGTTTACCGCATCGGCAAGGGCGACGCTGATGACAGCGCCTCTACCGAGGTCGACGTCACCAAGAAGAAGATCACTCCGTATGTTTATTTCACTTCACCTGCTCCCTCATGCTCGACGCCATGTGCTCGGCTACACTGTGCTGTGCTCTGTACTAATGCAACTTCTTTTTGTGTGTTTCCAGCCTCGGTGGTTTCGTCCGCTACGGTGAGGTCAACAATGACTTTGTCATGCTCAAGGGCTCCGTTCCCGGTGTCAAGAAGCGTGTCATGACGCTGCGCAAGTCTATGTTCACTCACACCTCCCGCCGTGCCCTCGAGAAGATCAGCCTCAAATGGATCGATACCTCGTCCGAGTTCGGCCACGGCGCATTCCAGACGCCCGCAGAGAAGAAGCAGTATCAGGGTACCCTCAAGAAGGATCTGGCCACGGCATAATTGCGCGCACGGTTGGCGTTGCCTTCTTGGCGTCTATGTCTTGGCCACTAGCATCGGCGTCCAATGGTTGGTTTTCAAAGCCCTGCTGGGAGCTGGGCTTGGTTTCATAATGGGATGATGCAGCAAAAGGCCTAGCTTGAGGGCCATACCAAAACAATCGGGACGAGATTCTCATGATGAAATATCACTTCTCATACCAATATATCAGGTGTTGACGATGAATGGTCACGTTAAATGGGTATTATGTGTCGTGCCTACTGAACCTTTTCCAACAACGCCGTGGCCAGGTAAAATGCGTATCCCAATCGTGTCTAATGCCTGTCAATCAAAACCCACCGTTTCCCCAATTCCAGGCGCTGTATGGGTCATTTGGCACCAAGTTGAAAAACACTAAGAGATTTAGAATTAGGGACACAACGTAAATAACGCATGCAGGTCTGGTGCGGCGCACGTCTGACGTGGCATCGAGCTGCAAAAGGATGAACAAAAGACAAAACGAAGAGATTGTCCGCTTACTCTGTCCAAATATGCCAAAGACTTCATCCAGTTGTGAGTCAACCTGTTGGCGTTTTTCGGCATAATGATAGTCTATTGCTCCTCGCCGGGGGTCGTTGTTTGACATGATTAAATTTCCATTCTCGCCATAAATTGTGTCTGCAGAGTGCATCATGTTGGCACCTTCAATATCCGTATCATTTGTGAGTGGAAATGGCGAGCCGTTGGCCATTCGTATTTCGCCCCCCCGATATTGGGGTTTGCCGGTCCGCCTGTGAGAACTTGGACGATTCTGGTATCAGTACTTGCTTCGCCTCTCCATCTCGCGCTTCGCTCTCAGCTTGAATGGGGTAGTGGTTTTGCTCTGGATCCCTCATAGCCTGGTCCGTCAACACTGAATAGCGCTGATCCGACTCGCTTCTCATCCTTTGCTCTGGTTGAAGACCGTTTTCTACTTCCTGCTGCAGGCTTCGCCTCAACAGCCCCGTGAGCAATTGCTCAGTATGAGGGGCAATGGGAGTAACAGGTTTCAATACTCGACTGGCATGAATAATGCGCAATGTCCCCGCCTTGGCCTCGTGGGCTATGGCACTCAGCGGCCACGTAGTAGGCGGAATGCAAAGAATGACGCCGGCAGTGAAGAAATTCATGAGTACAAAGGACACTGCAAATTGGTTCTCGAGATGTGATACCGGCACTCGAGACATTTCTAGGGCTGCGTTGACAGACAAGTGCAGAGACTCTGAGACAACACGAAGTGTTTCGCTTGACAAGGCCTGGCGTGAGTCAGCCGCCACTCGATATTCTAGAAGAGGTCGATGGATGAAGATGACGGCGCTGTTATATGTGACATTCAGGGTATTGATTTGAAGTGACAGGTGCCGCCGGGATTTCTGCTCTTCAGGAGATAGGTCTGGTATGCTACCAAGCTCCGTAAGGATGCCCTCCTGGGAGCTTGGGTTTGTGTCGAATGCGGCCGGCAAATCTGTCTTCCAAGCATACAACAAAGAGCGAACATGCTGCACCGTTTCCACCAAAGAAACCAACTCTGCCGGTGATATGGGACTTTGCAGACGTAGAAGCCTGAAACGATTCAGTGCCTCTCGCACAATATCGTAAAGATGGTACTTCAAGGCATGGAAAGTCTGGCGGCAAACTGGGCGAGAGGAGTTGGAACGCGGTGAGCTGGCAGTCAGAAGAGGGTGTTTGGACAAGCGAGGGCCCAATGCCAGATCATCTAAGTCATCAAGAGGCTGGACGTAGGAAAAGGCAGCGTCCAGCGAAACTGGACGTCCGTAAATCATGGCAGCAAAGGTATCTGCCACCAGGATGTGATTCCAGTTTCGACGGCGCACCTGGGCGACAATGGGATCATAGCCCTTTCCATTTGCCTGATCTTCATTGCTATCGCAATGTAGCATAAGAGCGTAGGCAGTGCGGACCGACATACCCAGGATGCTCCATGCCAGAGTGGGAGATGCGTGGAAGATATAGTATGTCCCCAGTAGGCTGCAGACCTGTACAGTCTCGATGGAGCAGTCATCGAGAAGATCCAGGAGGTGAAGCCGGACCTCCTTGACGAGCGCTTCGAGAAGCTCCATAGCATCTAAGGACTCTTGTCTGAGCATCGCATGACCCATCCATGAAGAATCGCGAGCAACGCACTTCAGTCCTATAGCAGATACCGTCAAAGCGGCCAGGACAATGCCAAGCTCGTCCCGATGCCACGAGTTCCTGCGAATAACACGTGTCGCTGCTAGTCTGAATGAGGGCTCGTGGAAAATAAGTGTGAACCAGTGCATTCGATCAAAGTACGCATCCATCAGAGCCTCGAGCAGCGGCGGCGAGGGACAATGCATAGTCACCAAGGACCAAGGGGGCCCGGCACAACCCATTTTGGATCGACCGGCATGACCAGGAATGCTCGAGATATCGCTCGGATAGGAGGAGCCCGCCGAGTCACCGAACATGCGGGCAGCAAAGCCAACGGCAGAGTTGTTTGCACCGAACCGCTGTCGCTCACTCAAGCTGCCATGGGAGGTCTGGGAGTGGCCTACCGAATGGGATTGGGAATGTGGACTGGCACGAGTTGGAACGAGCCGAGGATTATGCTTCGATTTATCGGGGGAAGCTAAACCTGGCGGAACCAGCTCTCTTTTGACTCTCTCAACAGCCTTCTTGATCTTGGCGGAACTATTCTTCTCATCCCGAGCCTCGCAGGTGAAGCCTGAGCGGCGGCATAGCGTGCAGGGCCTGACGGTGTCGCACTGCAGGAGACACACATGTTCTTTTAGCTAATCCGTTTCCAAAAAGTGAGGAAGAAAGGGGAGATGAAGGAACGGGGATGAACCGTGCAGTACGGAGTAGTAAAGCAATACCTTTAATTTCTGCTTCCTGCATCTCACACATGCTCGCACAACTCGGGGTCGATGGACACCATCTGGCATCTCCGGCGGAGACCTGTGGCGGACCTCGGTCTCATCCGCGAGCAACGAGGGGGCATTCATGATTGCATGGCGTTGAACGCAGCAATCAGGGACTGAACAAGCCACCGATTATATTGGGGGAGATATGGGAACTCGAATCGTGGTGCTGCACCGTGCGAGGGAATCAGAATCGAGATGCAAGCAAGATGCTTCCACCGGAACTTGGGCGGTGGAGTCTCTTCATCGAGTTCAAAATCCGCCCGGGGAAGTCGCGCAGGGTCGCCGCTGCCGAAACGGGCCATTCACCGCCGATTGATTGATTGACTGGAACGAGTACCCGCTACCGCTAGTTGGCTACTAAGTTACTTGATCTAAGTACCCTGGGTACTGCGTACCTACGTAGGTACGTACTTCTAATAGCGAGAGTCAAGACCGTCCTCCGCCTCATCAGCCATGACAAGACAGCCTATAGCCTGTCATGATGCGTGGCATTGTGCTTGGTTGGCTTGAGCAATTGCCGTTCAAAGGTATCCGACATTGACATCGTGATAAGATCAGTGGTAAAAAGGTCTGTGCCGACCCAAAGCGTCGAAAATTTTGACGCTCATAATTTCGTTACCGCTTCACCACCAACAAATGAGCCAATAGCACACCAACCAACCGTCAAGGGGTGACTTGTGGACGCCTCTTTCATTACTCTTCCGTTGCTCAAAATGACCTTTAATACCCCGTGCAGCAAGGCCACATGTACGCACAAGACAACAGGCAAAAAGCCTCGGAATGTGGCCAAGACAAATAAACCTTATAATAACCATGACCATGCCCACAGTGTCCACTGGTCCATCATATTGTCTCTCTTTGGTGTTGACAGCGTTTGTGAGTGTCTCATGCCGGAGGAATGGCGTCTTCGAGCGCGGCAGGGAGATCCAGATAGCCGTACAGTAAACCACCCCTATAACGATAACCTTCGTGAGCCTTTTTTCATCGTAATATAGCGACTATCGCTAAGATGCGACTATTGTGGGGTTGTACCTCCCCTTAGAAATTACTAGTAAAAGTATATATTAAGGGATTATTAGCGAAATTTGCCCTATTATTAGGAAACCTAGCCCCACCTAACCCCACTATAAGAAAATTCAGCCTAAAAAGTGGGGCCTTATAACGATAAAATGCATAGTGACTAAGCAAAAAGTTAACGATATCGTCAGTAACGCGACTATTAACGATTTACTAGGGAAAAACCTTAGATGACCGTGAATTATCGTAAAAACCTGAATATCGCTAAGATACAGGATCGTTATAGACATAGTTTACTGTACTTCCTTATGCAGATGACTAGACGCAGAATCCTGCATGTAATCGTTCAAGGCCCAACGGGTCACTGCGGCCTGCCAACAGACTCAACTTCAGCTCGACATGAATGCGACTGACGCAAGCATGGATAATCCTCCTCGACTTCAAATGTCTTGGACCCCAGCCCTATTTCAACGCGTGACTCTTGCGCTGGCGGTGTGGCAAAATTGCAAGCACAAGACCGACAGACCATACCACAATCGCGACCGTGAAAACTTGCTGAAAAGGCGGCCTAACCTCTGAGTGAAAGATTTGGGCGTCGGCAAATACCTACTATACCACGTGGATATTGTCCTTGGGCCATCGGGGACGAAGGCTGATTCTATGATTCCCAGTAGCAAACGGGTAACGATGAAGGCGCCGTATCTCCCCTCAAAGGCTTGGGACGTGCTCACGGCGCTAAAGAGGGAATGGCTGCAGTGTGAGCTATTTGCCCGCCAGGCGCGGTAGAGAATCACGTTGCAAGGGATTTCGTGGAGGGATTTCGGTGAGAAGACAATGCCGAGGGAAAGCATTTGTTGGCCGACGTCATATTGGTCTTGATCTATGCCGACGTTAGCCACAAAGTTTGTCTGTAATTTTATTGGCCATGTTACCATCGTTAAGTTCTAGGTTAGTTAGTCCCATGTTGTGGCATATGTAGACGAAAAGAAGCCGAGTGGCATAATGGTCAGATCTCGCCAGTGCAATAACACCGTGTCAGCGAAGAAATTGTGGCGTTGTCCATGATTGACACCAAACAATGCCGTCCTCCTCTCGGCTCTCTGATCTCGTCTCGTTCACCTCGAGCAGCCTATCATCCCCATTCGGCTGCATCTGAACATCTTTGTCGACAGCTTTCTCAGTCGACATGTGTCTCAACAAGTTGCCTCTAACTAACATTCGAAACGAGACAAATACTGACATTATTCACGTTGAATAACGAAATTTTCACCGCCAAGCAGGTCCTCCTCCAGAGAGACGCAGCTCAGCGCGTTTTCGTCGTCCATTGTCGCCAAGATATCCCTTGCAAAACCATCAAGCCTTGCCTCTCTTTGTTCAAACATATAACAGCAGTATTGGCTATTATATTTACAGACGAAAAAGAGAAAGAAAGCAACCAAATGTGCCAATATTAAAAAGTGGCTGTTTGATCTCCAAGATCCCTCCACAGCATGGCGTGCTGCTTCATGGCATGGAATCAGTCGTGGCAACGTGAGTGAGTGATTTGGATTTTCGCATGTCGTCAATTTTCCAACACTTTGCGCCATCGGGGAGTATTTGGCATTACAGATGAGCTGGTAGATATGCGCCGTGGAAACAGGTAGATGCTATTTGGTGCGTAGATCGTGTTGCGGGATGAAGATCGTCGATGACTGACATGCTGACGCACCAGCGAGTACGGCGGAGGGGGTCTCATTGAGACATGTGCGACTAATCTAGAGACGCAACTATTGATGAACTGGGCGTCGTATATTCCATGCGATGCATTGCTTGTCGAGTGGCTAGCCGACTCTCACGAGATGCCTGACGACGGGACCGCCAGTCAGAAGCGTTGACACCATTCAGCTTCGCCACTCAGATTCTTTCTCGAATGATTGATTGGAGTAGAGCCGGCGATGTCACGCCGTCGTACCATCCTACCAGGTAGCAATGATTTGTAGTTATTGTATGCCGCAACGTGCGAGGGTCCTGAAGAATCCTGCCATGCTAAACCTCATCCGACGGCAAGCACGACCGGGTTTAGTGTCGAGTGGGTATTGCTGGCCGGGAATTGCCTAACGGTTGTCAATTTCTGACGTCACCCCACTCGTCCAAGTTTGACGCGGAAAACGAAGACGACCATGAAACTCAAATAGTCCTTGTCTCGTCTGGATGTAACTACAAACCGTCGTCAATGCTACGAACCCCGTACCTATACCATTGCCGCCTGTTTCTTTCCTCACTGCCAGCATCACGCCCAAGTTCCGCCAAGCTCCGAGCTGCCTTGTCCAAACCATCCGCAAAGCTCACCTTGATCGCCGCCCGTCACGCCACAAATTTCCGTGCTTTGCCACATATTCGAGCTGCCTCGGGCTGTGAAGTCGTCGCCGCCGAGTCTCATAGTGTTACCATGGCCAGCGACCAAGATTACATGACATTTCTCGACAAAGCGAACCAAGACGTTGACGACGGGAAAGCGTTGGCAGCAAAGCAAGAGGAGAATGGCAAAGCCGCCTTCAAAACCATGGACGAGGGGTCTCAAGCCCCCAAGGTTATCAGGGACGCGTGCCAAGATGCGGTGTACGTGAGCGATGCGGACGAGCCATTTGAACAAGTGTCTCTCAGATGGGGCGGGGATGGATTGCCAGATGAAAGTGCGTTCAGGCCGTCCCCTTTCCCTCTGCTCTATTCGCTTAGTTGATCGTCGTGGAGCTGAACAAGATCCGCTCACTGAGGTCTGTTTTAGCCGAGTTTGCCAAGCTTATAAAGCACTGGGACGCCAATGAGGCCGAAATTAGTATCATGGATCCGGTTGACTGGGACTCGCAAGGCCAGTATACCAAGTTGATTGAGGCCGTCAGAGAAGCGACCAAAGGCAATGATGTGAGGGTTTATAGCGTGGTGAGGAGCAAGACCAGAACTGAATACTGGCTTGTGTCGAGGGAAGAGGGGCGCATCGTGGGCGTCAAGGCCCTGGGAGTGGAGAGCTAGACTGTCTTGACTCTTGCCAGCACCTGCAGAGAATAACATTGTTCATGGTTGGAAGGGAGGCGCCATGCCGCGAGGATGTACGCTTGGACTCTGTATTTATTTATTCAGCAATGGGCAACGAGCAATCGCAATCAGAAGGGGTACTGCGCCAACTGGTTGGAAGCACATCATTTGGCCCAAGCTTTGCCACTACCTACAGCCACGAATCACATTGATGCCTTGCGTCATGCGTCACGCGTCACGTCGAGAAACAAAGGCAGAGAGGCCTCTACGGAGCGCCTTTGTCGATGGTATACGTGCCTGCTTAAGTACTAAGTAGCCGGGAAGGCAGATATGTACCCAACTCCCAATGCAGTCAATCATCTCCACAGCATTATTATTGAAGCAGCTTGTTCCGCCGCTTGTTCCGCCGCTTGTTCGACCGCCACGGCCCGCGAGTCCGTGACCAGAGACGGCGAGATGCAAACCATCACTTGTTACCAGATAAACACAACGGCTTCTGTGCGGTTTTCGGAGCATTCGACAGAGCTGCAGCTTCTTCTTCTTCTTCTTCTTGTTCCAGCAATACGCCGCAGTTTCCGTCTAGCCGTCACCACTTCTGTTGGAAGTGCCGAGTGATTTTTTTCCGCATCTGACTGGTCACTGGCCGAAGTCGCAGTGTGACAAAGGCGACGGAGATGTGACTACCCACTCAGGCAGTGACATTAGATGCAGCTGGTTGATAGAGGTAAGCGACCCCTCACTTGGGCAGGTTTTTTGCCCCGCAGTCGGCGCTTATTAGTTACTTTCTTGGAAAACGGCCGACTTGTCCGATACTTATTAACGCTGGATATTGGATTCCTCAAGTGCCCTGACGCCATGCCATCCTCGCTGCTCACCACTACATCGTGAGTCCATACATTGTTGAAACCTTCGTCTTCCAGCACGAAGCAGCAGCGCACCATGGCTGGCTCGGTACGTGATTCGTACAAGCGTCCACGAAACGTGATACACAGAAAAGCTCGAATGGAATTTGTTGCTGACTGACTCGCCCGCCCCAACAGCGGGCCATCTTCCCAAGCCTCGACACCGTCCGGTCCATCGTCGAGAAGCCTCACACTGGCCCAGGCAAGAAGCCGACTCTTGTACCCATATACCGCCAGATTTCCTCCGATCTCATCACACCGTCTGCCGCATATCTCAAGATCTCGGCCCACTCCTCGTCCGAGCACTCGTTCCTGTTCGAGTCCGCCGCCACAGAGCAAGTTGGCCGCTACAGTTTCGTCGGCGCTGGCCCGCGCAAGATCCTCGCCACCGGCCCCGGGTATGGACCTGAAACGGACCCTCTGCCTGCTTTGGAAAATGAATTGGCCGAGCACGTAGTCGCTCACGTGCCTGGTCTGCAGTTGCCTCCTCTGACTGGCGGCGCCATTGGGTACGTGGGCTACGACTGCGTCCGGTATTTCGAGCCCAAAACTGCACGGCCCATGAAGGATGTCCTCGAGATCCCCGAGTCCCTGTTTATGCTTTTCGACACCATCGTGGCCTTTGACAGATTTTACGGCATTATCAAGGTCATCAGCTACGTCGTGGTACCAGAGGATGACAAGACTAGCTTGGATGCCGCCTATCAAGAGGCCAAACGCACAATCGATGAGCTCGTCAATGTGCTCAACTCTCCCGAAATCGAGCTTCCCGAACAAGGGCCCATCAGCTTGGGGCAAGAGGCCACTTCCAATATTGGACAAAAGGGTTACGAAGCACACGTCACCACTCTGAAGGAACACATTGTCAAGGGTGACATCTTCCAATGTGTCCCGTCGCAACGATTCGCCCGGCCTACTAGCCTCCATCCATTCAATATCTACAGACACCTTCGGACCGTCAACCCGTCCCCGTATCTGTTCTACGTCAACTGCAAGGACTTCCAGATCGTCGGCGCCTCCCCCGAGCTCCTCGTCAAGAGTGAAGCCGGCAGGATCATCACACACCCTATCGCCGGTACTGTCAAGCGCGGCAAGACGCCCGAGGAGGACGAACGGCTGGCCGACGAACTGAGAAGCTCCCTCAAAGATCGCGCCGAGCACGTCATGCTGGTCGACCTCGCCCGCAACGACATCAATCGCGTAGGAGACCCCCTGACCGTCCGCGTCGACCGTCTCATGGTCGTCGAAAAGTTCAGCCACGTCCAGCATCTGGTGTCGCAGGTCTCAGGCGTCCTAAGACCCGACAAGACTCGCTTCGATGCCTTTAGGTCAGTCTTCCCCGCCGGCACTGTCTCTGGCGCACCCAAGGTCCGCGCCATGGAACTCATTGCCGAGTTGGAGAGGGAAAAGCGAGGTGTCTACGCCGGAGCGGTGGGTTACTTTGGCTACAGAAGCGAGGACGCCAACGGAAATACGGTAGAGGGCGCAATGGATACCTGCATTGCGCTGAGGACAATGATGGTCAAGGATGGAGTGGCATATCTCCAAGCCGGTACGTTGGCACAGACTCCCGCTCCCCTGCTCCTGACGTGTTTTCCGACTTGTTCGTCTCGCTCTTTGGATGAAAAACGCCGAGAATAACAACCTATTCCCAGGTGGTGGCATCGTCTTCGACTCGGACGAATACGACGAATGGATGGAGACAATCAACAAACTCGGCGCAAACATGCAGTGCATCAAGTCAGCGGAGGAGCTATACTACGACCAGCAGCAAGCTATCAAAAGTGCCTAGTAGACCAATTTCCATACTCAAGATGCATGCATACTGCAAGGTGGATGTGGAAGAATGAGATTCTTGGATCAGATACTCGCGTATTGCTCTATTACAACAATGGCGGCATTACCAGCCATTGGTAGCAGTCATCATCAATATTGCATAGCGGGATAGCGACAAAAACAAGCCCGGTAAAAAGGAATCGTGTGATTCAAAAAGACCATGTAGAAAAAACCATTGCCCCGCTGTAATACCTATGCAGTCCGTTTCATAACTCGTGAGTAATAATGCAACCATTGCCGCGCATAAAACACGACCTAATTCGCAGCTACGGAAAGTGTAGAACCATCCCCATGTCCAGCAAGCTCGGGGATAGGCGTATCTCTGTGCGGATACGCGGCGACCGTTGACGCGCTCGGCGTCTTGGCCTCGGCATCGGCGCTGGGCGGCACGGAGAGGCAGCGGCGACGATCGGCGTCGTCCGCTGACAAGACACTACATGTTTCCGAGACGTCCGCGTCCGAGCCGCCCAGTGGACTGATGCTCTCGATGCTCGGGGTGGGAAGTTCCTCGTATGTGAGCTGAGGCACGCCCTCCGCCTTGGCCTTTTTATGTGCGGATTCAGACGGTGACGCAGTGGATGCGGCACAACCGCCGCCGTCGTCGTCGTCATCGTCCTGCCCGATGGTCCACACCCAGCGGCGCTTCTTTTCTCGCTTCCGCTCGGGGGGGCCTGTTGGTGCGCCAGGCGAGGTGGGAGACGAGGCGCCGAGGCCGGCCATTCTGCGGCCCATGTCCTCCCAGGGGCCGGGTGTTTGGCCGCCGTCTTGAATTTCGTTGGCGGTGAAGACGAGTGCTGCCTCGGGGAGGGTTTCTCTGGGGGTCGTCACCAAGGGGAATGCGCAGTGCGTGCGACGTGTCGGGGAGAGGGGGGAGGCGTCTTCGGATAGGAGCTCTATGTGGGAACGGATGTACTTGGACGTGGTGATTTCTTCCTCTAGCGGGCTGTCGTACTCGACTCTTTTGGAGGCTTTTCCTTGGAAGCAGAGGGGTTGGTGCCTTGGGGATGGTGGGATTGCCGTCCTTGGGGGAAGAGGAGAGTTTCGGAGAATGCTGTGAAGGCTTCGAGGGTGTGTGTACGGTAGTTGGCTGGTGATCTGGGGGGCTGAGCATGGTGCCCGGCGACGTTTGGGCATATGATTCTCAGTGAGGCATTCAGGCGGACGGTTCGTTTTTGACGGGGTGTCCGCGGACGGGGGAAATGCGAAGACGTGGGATGGGTTGTCGGCCGGCCCTGCGGACAGAGGCGGCGTGGCGGCCATGATGCTCGGGTAGATAAAATCGACCTGCTGGGGCGACACGGGTTGAGCTGTCAACGGTGTCTCGGGGCACGTGGGCATGGAGGGCGTCGCGAGGCGTGGCTTCAAGCGGTTGTTCTCGATGGGCGTCTGAAGTCTGAGGTTTGGCAGAGTGTTGACAGCGGTGATGGGTTCGCACTGAATGGCTGATGCTCGTTCAATGGCCGTGACGTAGACGTTGGACATGGTATTGAACGTTGTAGGATCACTTGGGTTGAGAGGAAGGGCCCTCAGGCTTTTCGATGGAGGGCTGCATACTGTGGTCCTGATCTGAAGAGACAGTCGGGGCCTCTTGGATACATTCGAAGCTTGCTGGGAAGAAGCCATGATGGGATTGGTCCGCGTTGAAGGGCAGGCGACGGGAATATCGCCAACGAGGGCGACCTGACCTCAGCCCAGTTTGCAGATGTCTACAAACCAACAGACAACGCCGTAGCGCGGCCTCCCATCAAGGGGGTATGATGAAGGAAGCTCATGTGGTCAAGACAGATTCAGACATGGACAGGGCAGAGCCAACAGGGCCAGAGACAGGCGTGACATGGCTATATACTGCTGCGATGGAGGGCAAGGGACAGGTCATTTTCCAGGCGCCATGATCGACTCGCATCAAGGCTAGACGTGAGAGAGGGCAGTGAAGTCGAAGGAAGCATTAGGCTGGTCGTCGTGGTCCTTTCGTGCTGCCCTCGTGGTTGGCTGTCGTGGACTCGTGGTGACTGGGAGGGCATCGTGTAAGCGCCGACCCTTGCAGAGGCGTGGGACGGATGTTGCCATGCCTCCAATCATAAATGTCCTCGATGTTGCTTGTTTCCACCGTCGGACTCGGGCGTTTATCTCATGCATGAGTCGTCCCAATATCACCGACGCCCAAGTTGCGGGCGGGGAACCAGGACGTACAGGCATTCGTACATGCGTTCAACAGCCCAAGACGCAGGTGGCCGGGACCCTTGGTGGAAGTCTGGTCTGTTCGAGGCTTCACCGACTAGTCCATCCATGCCTATCCAGAATACACGTGCGGGTTAGCGTCTGACAGAATGTTCCATTATCCGTGGCGCCTGTTTCGCATCGCATCCTTGTTAACCCTAACCCAGGTCCGTTAGCCGCGTTCGTGACGCCCATGGACTTCTCGACGACAGCTCCAGAAGTCGTCATGGCTACAGGAGTGCTTTGCGAGGACACGGTCGGTGAAGAGACGTAGAGTGGCGAGAACAAGTC
Organism: Metarhizium album ARSEF 1941; assembly: GCF_000804445.1. Classification (NCBI taxonomy): domain Eukaryota; kingdom Fungi; phylum Ascomycota; class Sordariomycetes; order Hypocreales; family Clavicipitaceae; genus Metarhizium; species Metarhizium album. The sequence goes on from NW_024467575.1 coordinate 3,552,614, forward strand.
TGGTCGGAGTTACGGAGTACAACGAACACTGATGGCAAGGAGAACTCGAGAGGATGAGTAGCGCCATGCACGTGACGATGGGGGGCCGCCATTGACGCAACGCAGAGCCTCTTCATCCAACGTTCTGTCCCAAGAAATAAGGGCGTAGCAACACGCATGAAAAAGCAGCCTCTGGCTACGCCATTTCTCGTCCGACACGTTCCCTCTCTGCAAGCTCCAAGGAGCTAGAATTCGCAGAAAAGGGCGAGTTTAGGGTCGCCGGCCCCCTCCGTGTTCCACAGTCGCAGACAACCGCGAGCCCGCGACGTTTGCCGGTGGAACTACCAGTCGTTTGGGCGACCGAAATAAACTCCGACATCGCGACCATCGTCAGTCAACCTTTGTAGCTGCTACAGAGGACTGCCGCCTTACCTATAAAATGTCTTCGAAGCGAAAAGCAAATTTCGACGACGACTTGGCAACGCCCAATAGCAGCTCCAGACAATCGCCACAAAGCCAAGGCAGTCGTGATACTCCGCGCGATTTGAGCGAGGATCCGGACGAGCTGAACACCATCATTGAGCGAAACATCCAGAAGTTCGATATCTCGGCCTTTCCTTACGAGCTAGGCCCGGGATTCTCCGACCTGGCATCTGCGCTCTTCCGACCTGAGCAAAAACATGACTTCACGGCGCTTTCTCTGAAGCCCGACCACCAGAATCGGCCACTACGAGTTGATGGATGGGGAAAACTTGTCCTCGAAAATTTTCACCCTTTAGCACCTCAAGTGCAAGACTTCTTGGTCACGATTGCCGAGCCCATGTCACGGCCGACTTTCATACACGAATACAGGCTCACCACCCATAGCCTCTATGCTGCCGTCTCAGTAGGGCTGAGTCCGAATGACATCATCACTACTCTTGATCGTTTCTCCAAGAATGAGATGCCGCCCAATGTCATCAAGTACATTCGCCATTGTGGTAAGAGTTATGGAATGGTGAAGATGGTTTTGAAAAACAACAAGTACTTGCTGGAAACCGCAGACCCAGAAGTTCTACAAATGCTGTTGAACGACCCGCAAATCAGACCCTGTCGCGTCCAAGGCGCCACCGAAATAACGACAAGCGCCCCCAAGGCAGCCGGCATCGCCATTGCTGGCACCAAGGCTGCGGGTGGTCTCCGAGAAGCAGAAGGACTGGCAGGACGCGGACAGAACTCTGAGAGTGAACAGAAACCTAGCGGGGCTGAGGTGCAACGCGTATTGGATGACGAAGACAACGACGATGAGCGAGAGATCATCCACGCCTTTCAGATTAAAGACGACAAAGTTGGAATTGTGGCAGAGAGGTGCTTGGCTCTTCATTATCCTGTGCTTGAGGAATACGACTTTAGAAACGATCACGCCAACGCAAACCTTGAAATTGATCTCAGACCGGGAACGCAGATTCGACCATATCAAGAAAAGAGCCTTACCAAGATGTTCGGCAACGGGCGGGCTATGAGTGGCATCATTGTCTTGCCTTGCGGGGCAGGGAAGACTCTAGTTGGTGTCACAGCCGCATGTACAATCAAAAAGGGCGTTGTTGTGCTTGCTACCAGCAACATGTCCGCTATCCAATGGAAAAATGAGTTCATCAAATGGTCTAATATCAATCCCGACGACATTGCTCTGTTCTCATCTGACAACAAGTCGGTATTCACCGGGAACACGGGAATCATCATCACGACATATTCCATGGTCACAAACACTCGCGAGCGTGCCTATAAATCAGCCAAAATGATGGATTTCCTTCAGCAACGGGAATGGGGCCTTATGCTACTTGACGAAGTGCATGTCGTACCAGCTCAGATGTTTCGGCGAGTAATCGGCTCGATCAAGGCACATTCAAAGCTAGGCTTGACTGCCACCCTCCTTCGAGAAGATGACAAGATTGAAGACCTCAACTTCCTTATTGGTCCAAAGCTCTACGAGGCTAACTGGATGGAGCTTTCAGAACAAGGGTTCATCGCCAAGGTGCAATGTGCAGAAGTTTGGTGCCCGATGCCAACCGAGTTTTATGAACGATACCTAGAATCTGGACCTCGCAGCCGACCACTATTCTGTGTCATGAACCCGACCAAGTTTCAAGCGTGTCAGTATCTTATTAATTACCACGAAAGCCGCGGCGACAAGATTATTGTCTTCTCAGATAATGTGTATGCGCTTGAGGCCTATGCAAAGAAGCTAATGAAGCCATTTCTTTTTGGCGGAACAGGCAATGCTGAACGCCAGCTAATCCTGGACTACTTCAGAAACTCGCCACAGTGTAGCACCCTCTTTCTGTCGAAAATTGGAGACACGTCCCTGGACCTGCCGGAGGCAACATGCTTGATACAAATCTCCGCACAGTATGGATCTCGTCGTCAGGAAGCCCAGCGCCTTGGTCGAATATTGCGGGCTAAGCGTAGAAATGAGGATGGATTCAACGCTTTCTTCTACTCCCTAGTGTCCAAGGATACCGTTGAAATGGTGTATTCCTCAAAGCGACAGGCCTTCCTGGTCGACCAGGGCTATGCATTCAAGGTCATCACACAGCTGAAGGACATGGACAGGATGCCTGATCTGGCTTTCGATACTGCTCAGGCCAGACGTGAGCTTCTCCAAAAAGTCGTCATCGAAGTTGAAAGCAAGTCTTGGAAAGAAGAGGAGGCAAAAGAGAGCGCAGGCCTTTTGGAAGATGGAAACATGTTCTACGGCCCGGATGGGAAGCCGCTGCGTAAGGGTGCCAGGAGAACAGCCGGTGTCCTCAAAGACCTCAGCGGCGGACAGGACATGGCATATATCGAGCGAAACAAGAGTGCGAACAAGTCGATGAAATTGAAGAACGGGCAACGCCACAAATTCTTCAAGTCGATTGCGCGGGAAAACGAAAGAAGGAGGAAACTTGAGTAAACCATGGCGAGACAAAAATTTTCGCAAGCGATTCTTTGTGCAGCAGTCAGCGTGTGTGTTATCGAGGAGGAGCTTTGATTCGGCGCAAGACGGACAACTTTATTGGAACAACATCATTTATCAACACACATGTCATAGATTCCGGCGCATGCGACTGATTTGTCTCAGTTGGGTGAATATCTTGGGCAGCCCACATGAACAAACGGAGTTGTCCTATCTGAACATGTACATCAACCTCAAGGTCTGGCTTCGGCATATCCACATCCGTCTCAGGTCCCGAAATTCAACAGAACGGATTGCATGTCGCAGTAATTCAAGATGCTCAAAAACTGCTCTCGTAGTCACGAGGGTAAAGTTGATGGTGGGATGCGGAGTGGTTGCATGTGCACCTTGCGTTGGGATCGTTGCTCTTCGGCTGGTAGCCAGGGCAATTACACAGAATTCTCTTGAAATTCGGGTCAAGGGCAGGATTCTTGGTCGGATTGGTCTTGTTCCAGGCAGCCCACGCTGGATTTTTAGTGGAAAAAGAGCAACCAGGCCCATGATGGCCTTTGTCCGTACCAGAATCAGCATGCTTGCAGTTCGCGGATGCCAAGAGGGCATGTTTAGGCTATACATCTACATACGCTTTATAGGTGTGAAGAGGTGAGACGAGGAAGACGGAGACTGGCTTGAGAGGGGAAATCGACCTGCGCAAGACGTGAGTACACGAGAAAATGGCAGGTTGAATCGTGAACGAGGAGGCAGACTGGGAAGGAGTGACGGGACGTTAGAGAAGGAGTCTGTAGCCGCTGGGGATGGAGCGATCTATGGCCCTTGTTCATACCTAGGTACTTGACGAGAAGACACAGACCATGGTGTCGTTGGCCGCCCGATGCAGCCTTCCCATCAGGTGACACTTTCGCACTTTGGACATGGGACATGGGATACTTACTATGTGTAGTGTATGAAGACGCAGGCAGGGCTGTGGGCGCTTATGCCGACGGCAACAGAGCAGAGGTGCCTGTAAGCGCGCGCTTGACCCAGTCCAGTGCCTCCCCCCACCTGCCCGCCCATGAGCCGTACCGAGAGGACACGCTGAGCGCTGACCAACGTCAACGGTGGCGCCGTCCCAACGACCAACCGTCCATCCCGTGGCGCATCGTGAGAATCGCATCCACGTACGTGACGTGCCGCTGCGCCGGTGCATCAAACAAACGCCATCGCCGGCCCATGGATCGCCAATCCAAACGCGTGCCGAAACAGAAGCACGACCGCGTCATTCTCCAATTCGTTTGTTTCCCCTCGCCGAGGCCCCGCCCCGCCGTTTGCTTCCAGCGTCTAGGCTGACTGACCACCCGCCCAGGACTATGACTGCTTCTACGCACAAGTATTTGAGAACAAGGACCCAGAGCTGAAGTCGCGAGCGCTGGGGGTGAGGCAAAAGAACATCCTGGCGACATGCAACTACAATGCCCGAAGGCTCGGCGTGAAGAAGTTGATGCTCGTGTCCGAGGCCAGGAGAATATGCAAGGATCTGGTGCTCGTGGACGGGGAGGACTTGACGCCGTTTCGGGACGTCAGCAAGGTTCTGTTCAATTTCCTTCGGTCGCACTCGTGGAGCAATAGAGCAGAGCGGCTGGGGTTCGATGAAGTGTTTATGGGTGGGTGGAACATTGTTCCTTTTTTCTTGTCGACCTTTGGACGTGTCTGATGTGACTTGGCGCAGATGTAACCGATGTCATTGACTACAATATCGAATGCCTCAACACGGGCTGCTTGTCTGATTCCTTCTTTCACCTCTCCAGAAAAGACCCGCAAGACGGATTCAAGTGCGATTTCACCGTCGTTTCGGGCTGTGTCCAGGGTCGCGTGCCAGACGAGGCGCCTCTGGACAACGAGACCTACCTGAGACTGGTGCTGGGGTCTCACCTAGCAAACCATCTTCGCACAAGGATAGAAGTAGACTATGGGTACACTTCTACTTGCGGGATATCGACCAACAAGCTCCTAAGTAAACTGGTGGGAAGTCGGAATAAACCCCGCAACCAGACGACGCTCATGGCCTTGAATGAGCAAGATGTGATTGCCTTCATGGACAGCCACAAGACAAGGCAGATACCGGGACTGGGGCTCAAGACGTCTACGCAACTAGAGTCTCATGTTCTTGGACAAGAGGTTGACGCGGACTCTCATTCGTTAACCACGGCGGTTTCCGTTCGACATGCTCGCCTGCACCCATCAATGTCTCCCGGGCTTATAGAGGCGCTTCTGGCAGGCCCCGGAGCCGAGAAGGGTATTGGTGTCAAGGTATGGGGTCTGTTGCATGGCATTGATCCCACAGAGGTCAAAGAGGCTGGTGACATTCCGTCGCAAATAAGCATTGAGGACACGTACAAAGGACTCGAGACCATCCCTCGCATCACAGAGGAGCTGCACAAACTTTCATGTTCGCTCATCCGGCGAATGAGAATGGATCTCCTTGCTGCAGACCACAGTGCGGAGAAGCCGGGAACACAACGGTGGATTGCTCGGCCAAAAACCCTGAGGCTTGCAGTCCGATCATGGCCGACGAGACGAGGCGGCAGTTCTGCTCCGAATTTCAGTCGAACATCCAGATCTGGCCCGTTGCCAAACTTGGTCTTTGACGCATTGGCAGATGTGGACGCGCTGGCCCAGAAGCTGGTGGCAGAAGCCCTCCTGCCTCTTCTGCGGCGGCTTCAACCCGATCAAGGACCACCCAGGTGGAACTTGCAGTTGATTAATGTATGTGTCGCAAACATGGTTGCCGGTGCGGGAGATGACAAGCAAGGCTCAGGACGGGATATTTCCGCCATGTTCAAGAGGCAAGATGAAGTGCTTCGTCCGTTTAAGCTGCCGGAGCCAGTATCCGACGATGAATCGAGGGCTGAAGCCAACGCGGATGATGTGGAAAGCCTAGAGTGCGGTCTGGACTGGGGCGACGCAGACCATTCTGTTTGTCAAGACTGCGGCCATTGGTTGCCGCCCTTTGCCATGCCAGCGCATGTGAGATACCATGAAATGGGAGAATAGTTCCATGTGACTGACTTCTAAGTGGCGATTTTCGACCGGCATGCCCCAACACAAGCCGCCGGCCCTGCCCACCACGCTCCTCGAGTAGTACACAGCCTGAGCTGCAAACCGCGTATCGGGAGAAGCAAGCCTCGAGCTGCCAGGCAGAAAGTCATGAATAGGCAAGACTGATGGTGGTGGTGGTGCGGTAGGGCCGGCGCGCAAGGACGACGACGGCGGACCAGACCCACCACGAGGGTATTGGAAGCTCTCTTGCCTCGAACCCAGCAAACAAGCGTGATTGCTGTGATTGCATCCGCACACGGGATGACCTGGGACGCAAACGGGGTCACCGTGACAACTCCCGTTGGACGTGACCCTGTACGACTTGCAGCTAGCAAGAATCATGGCCACTCGGCAAACCGCACCGCAACTTGGAGGGCAAGGCTGCCGCGGCATCACCGTCCGGCTTGTTTTGTCCTCTGCCCCGAGATGATTTGGGTCTCGGCAATGGACTGCTCGTGGGACTGAAGATTACCGACAGTGTTCGTTTTGCACGGCCGATGGCTCCCTCGGCCTGTTCAACAACAAGATCGCGGCACCGCACCACGTCCAGGCTTCCATCGGCAGTCTCGCATCTTCTGTCTGGGACTGGTCAGGAGCTGCCAGGTGGTTGCCAGCTGCGGCAGCTGTGGCAGCTGTGGCAGCTGTCAACCATGGCGTTGCCGTGACACGTTGACATGGCATGACAGCTCCTTCTCCTTGTTGAGTTTGCGCAGCTGCCGCGAGACCGACCTGCCTGCCTTCTCTTCTGCCTCTGCGTTTTGAACTGGACGTGAACAAAAGGTAAACGCTCTTGCGGCAAAGGGACCGTCGACACGGTGTTCAACCGTCCAAACCACTTATAGAAGCAGACTGTTTCGTCTTTGCCCTATAAACGTCTTTCTTTGTTTGGCTCCTGTCTGTGACTCTCTTTATTCACTCCTCTTTCTCACGCCGTAGCTTGTGGAACTTGGACACACCGTCGAGGTTTGTGAATCTCATTGCCTCTCTTGCTTCCGCTGCATGTATAAAGTAAAGCCGCGTGCCCCGGCAGCTTCTCGGGCGCGCTTTCAGGACTTTGAAGGCGTCGTGACTTCGACACTCCGGCCGTACGCATCATGGGCCGTGGGTCTCGTGGCAGTGGGCATCAACCTGCTCGCCGACCGACTGATCTGACTGGAATCATTTCCGTCGCCGAAAGAAACGATTTCGTCGCCCTTGTCAATGCTATTACCGACAGCATGCAAAAGGATATGAGCAACCCGTTTGATTCGCCTCCTGTGCGTCCCGACTTCGATCTTGGAGGCCACGGACAGGGACAATGGCTTTCGCTTCCTCTTCTCCGCCATAGGCACGAGAACAAAGAGAACATTTCGACCGTCAATGGTTTTCACGGGAGTATCCTAGACGACCGTTCCACGGCGTACCATTCCAAGGCTCGCCAGACTGTCCAAAAGGAAGTCGCAGAAAATTCCCAACCGCTCGGGGAACTGAAGAAAGAAATACTCGGTTCCTTCAGAAAGTGGCAGTCCAACGTCTTGCAGAGGTTCACAGAAATAAACGTCAACGATGCGGCTGCTGCACCTTCAAGTCCTCGTGGTCGAGCACGCAGTGTGCGCGGCACGTACCGTGCTGGTCGTGGCGGCCGTGGCGGCAGAGGAGGCTCAGTCGCTTTGACACTTGCGACAGGTACGCCGTCTAACAATGTCCTGCGGCAAGGAGAAAAAAAAAAAAGACTGTCGGGTGCCTCTGTTTTAAGCTAACAAACTACGGAAGGACCACATTGCGTTCCCACACGTCATATTGACCCCGACTTGGTCACAAGGCACCCTCCGCTTCCAAACCCTTTGTGGTCTCTGCACATTGACAGGCGAAAGCTCCTACTACATATCGCGCTCCTGGTCCTCCTCTCGCTGCAAGACTACAAAGCAAACTCTAGGCTTCTTCTCGTTAAGCTTACCTCGTCCCTCAATCTATCTTTCAGAACCTATCAGCTAGACGAAGCTCGAGTGGCTCAGGGGCTGGTGAGAGCGGCCCTTGACGCATTACGCGAAGAAGATGCCGTTAAATCCGATGAAACAAGGGCTCCTCGGAAGTTTAAAATGGCCTTTGGCAATGGCCCCGGGTCTTCAGGTCCTGTCAATCTCGCAGCTGCATTGAAAGACGTCGGCATTGGTACCTGTAAGGGTGGCTTGGGGTTGCCTACAATTGCAGCCGCGGGTTTGTTGGGAACCATGGCCGAAAATGGGATTCTAATGGGATCTCTTTTCGGAATCAACCCTGCAAGGCCAGTGAACAAGATGCTGGAGACATTCGCCAGAGAAATCCAAGACTTTGCCTTTGTTCGGCTGTGTGACGGGATCAACTACGATTACATCGACGCCAGAGAGTCCGCCGTCGGTCATCGTAGACTTCGGGTTCTTATTGCCGTCAGCGGATTCATGACCGGCCCCGATGACGTCGTCAGACCTTGGCGGTCTCTCAACAGTCAGCCAGAAATATATGCCATTAGATGGGAACATGCTGCCCTGACGAATCTCGGAAGCGCGCTCGAGACAGTCATCAAGAGTACGGCTTGGGAAAGCGCTAAACGAGAGATCAAGTCCAAATCTAGTAAGTCATGGATGGAATGGAGCTGAGGGTGCACGGCGACCGCTGACTGAGTCGCAGTTTTCAAAAGCCTGATGACATCTGCCTGGCCGGAGCCCCTCTTACGGATCAGCAAAATCGTGGACAACGCCTGGAGTGTAGGCATGGTTCGGGCCGAAAAAGCGGGCGCCATGCTCGCCGATGCGCTCATACGACACAAGTTTCAAGGCGAGCGGCCGGTGTCTTTGATCGGATATAGTCTTGGTGCTCGCGCCATATACGCTTGTCTAATGGTGTTGGCAGAGCGACGTCAGTTTGGATTCGTTGATTCCGTCGTTATGATGGGGGCCCCATTTCCAGCCGAGAGTCGAGTTTGGTTGACTTTGAGGAGCGTTGTATCTGGCCGACTAGTCAATGTTTACTCTGAGCACGATTACGTGCTTGGGTTTTTGTACCGCACATGCAATCTCCAATTCGGTATCGCCGGTCTACAGGAAATCCAAGGAGCTGGTGGCGTGGAAAACCACTGCATACATGCGCTACCCAAGGGACATTTGAGCTACTCGTCTCTGACTGGTCATATACTCAGGGATATCGGCTGGGAGGACTTTGATATGCACGGCTTCCGCAGGGAGTTTCCACCTCAGGATATGCGAAAGACTTTCTCACGGTATCCGACCAGCCTGCCTCGCAGGGGCAGGCACAGGGGATAGCTTACTATTGTATTGGTATTGGGACTTGTTTTTCTACCTTGATGATGATGATGCCGGTCAAGAGGACAGTGCATCTGATTTCAGTCACCATGATGATGAGATATGACATACGCGACACGAGGCGAGCATTTTGGTACAACATTTTAGCGCAAACGGGAAGGGATTCTCTGTCAACGAATAGCATACATGAAATAGAAATACAAGGGAATTGCTGCGGAAAATCGACTTGACGTGCATCTTGTCCATTCGGGGCAGACATTGGAAGTGATATTTTGACTGACTCATGGTCTGATAGTCGAGCGTGCTTTCGTCATGGCTTTGCATCGGCACCACCGCCAGCGAACAGTGATGCATCCACATCCACGACACAGCGAAACGCGAACCAGGCCCAGACGTGGACAAAACGCACGACAGTGAATAAGACTCGGTTGAATGCCAGCTTCACGAGTGTATGTATATTTCCTCTTCATCCCGAGCCCCCGTCCTTTTTGCCGTTCATTCCCGAACTGCGTGTTATTCTAGGTCAGGTATAAAAAAGCCTTGGTCTTGTGTTTCCCCTTTCGGCGTATTTCTTCAGGCAACGTTTGAATAAAGTACAGTACAAGAACGCAAATCTAGTGTACACATTGTCCTTTTTTTTTTTTTTTGCCCGCACTAGTGACATGATTTCACCAGTTAGTTGCCCCTGGTGGCCTTGGGCCTCCTCACTCCCAAGCTGAAACATGCGGAGAAGAGGGGGCGTGGTGGGCAAGTTTGGAGCACAAATCGCTCATGGAGGAGGAGTAGTCCCCAACATGCTGGGAACTTGCTTCCGCATAAAGGCCCTCGTGCCACGCTGTTCCATCCTCGGAACGCCCTGAATGGCACGGGGCTCGCGCATCAGCGTTTTGTCAAGACAGGACGGAATCCGCGTTATCACAGAGCGGTATTCGCCGGGAAAGTTGCCCTTCGGCAACGGGACTGAGGCGGTGCGCCAGATATGGTCAGACGTGTTGGTGAGATAGACAGGTGCTTTGCTGGAGGCCGCGCGGGACCCGTTGGCGAGGCCCAACGGTGACACGGATGCGCCGTGGGATTGACGAATGGTGGAAAGCCGCGAGAGGCCCGAGGGGAGGCCGGGTCGGCCGCGGGCTTTCTTGGCCATGAGGATCTCGTCGAACAGACGGACGGAGGGGTCGGATGCTGCCGTGGTTTCGCGGCTGTGGATGAATTCGTTGAAGGCTGCGGGCGTACGTGTCAGTAGTCATGGTGTGGGTGGGGGAGGGGCGTGGAGGGACAAGACGGTAACGGGTTGACTTGCCTTGAGTGTCGCGCATCATGGCGGCGTACTCTTGTTGATCGTATGGCAGACTCCGTATAAATCCATCCATGTCAAAGGCGTACATCTGCCCATTGGACTTTTGCTGCTTGGTAGGACGGCCGAGGTGTCTCCGGTAAGTGTAAAGTAAACTGGCTAGGCATCGTACAAACGCCGCTCTTACTCGGTCGGGGTGGAAAGCTTCCGGGCAGACAAGTGACACTTGACCCAGGCATCGGCCGTGGGCTACGGTCTTGCACGATGTGCACTCGTACAAGCCGTCACCCTCTGACTTGTCATCGCAAATAGTGCAAATGGAGGAACAGTCTTTGGCGTTGAGGCTGAAGCAGTGGCCCTCGACCCATACCGTTGTCTCCGTGTTTCGCACCGTCTGGATTTGCATGCTGGGCATGATGGTGGATGCGGCGAGGGTAGACTGAGCGTAGGCGGACGGCGCGTACCCGCCGCCGAACGATGATTCCGAAACAACAGAGAAACCAGAAATGGAGGCATTCGGCTGATGCCCGCTGAGCAGCGGCAAGCTCGATTTGTGGTTGGGCTGGAACTTATCCAACCCAAAGGATGAGCTTCGACGGCCCTTTTCCTCCCCAAAGTGCCCCGACCTCTTTTCTCGGAGTGTAGCGGTCAGGGCAAAGCCAGAATCGCTGCGTGAAATAGGAGTAGTTGGCATGGGAGGAAAGCTGGCAGACGCAGGAGATACGGAGGACTGCGGACTTGTCTTGGACGATTTGCTCGTGCTTGGTCGATGGTCAAACTTCCCAGTGTCAACTGAGGAAATGGTAAACGCGTTGAACACGGGTGGGTGGATTTGCTCGGGAGGGGTCCGGTCTGCAAAGCTTGACGAGCTTTGTGACACCCACTTGCCCAAGGTCGTCGGTTCTGCTGTGGATGTAAAGACTGACGCGTTCTCCGAGGAGAAGGAGTCGTAGGGGAAAGACTCAATGGCGTACGGCGGTGGTCCAGTGCTGACACCGTATCGAAGAGTGTGAGGAGCGGCAACCTGGAGAAGAGACATCAACTTTCGCCGATGCTGTCTGGGGAGACGGTGGGGTTGCGAGGTGGCATCGATCGTGTCCTTGTCCAGGTCGACCAGGACATAGTCGTCATCCGGCAGGTCGATCCGTTCATACCGGCGTTCAACGCCGACGATGTAGGGGCACGGGGCTTCGAGGGCGGAAATGAGTCTAGCTGGGAGGACGGGGATGAAGATGCTCGCCCACTGGAGAGGGTAAAGAAGGTTCACCAGAGCATGGCAGGCCAGATGCAACATGCTCGTGTGGGAGGATAAGAAGATGATACGAGATTCGGACATGGCGTACTCGAACAGGGCAACGACGTTTTCGAGAGAGAGACACCGAAACAGGGCGTATAAATCAATGGTCCGGGAACCAGGGAGCTCGTTGGCTCCCTCCTTTCGAGCGTAGAGCCGCAGTTCTCTCACACCGAGCTCCACCTGCGTCTTGGATCCCAACGGACTGAAAGCTTCCGTGCAAAGGTTCACCACGTAGCGTTCCAAAGGTTGCCAGCGGCCAACTTTGGGGGAGCTGGGAGGCACTCGGAGAACGGCCCCGTCCGTCATGGGAACGATGATTGACCTGAGCCACTCTTTCCAGAAGCCCATGCAGGCCGCGTCCCTGCCAAGAACACCGTATGCTCGAGGGATCCACAGGCCGCTCTCGCCAGCCGTGAGCCCTTCGATCTTTGAAGCCGCGCCGTGCCGCAGCGGCCGTAGCATATCCGTCATGAGGGCAATCTTTTCCTCAACCATACTTATTTGATCCTCCAACCTGTCTCGGGCTGGCGATCCAGAGGGTATCGTAGGGAGCTTTGAGAGCAGCTGTGAGAGATGTGATCGTTCAGCCGCCAAGCGAACCCCCAAGCTTGCGGCCAACTCTCTCTCCTCATTGGACATGTGATTCTGCCGCCACTGCTCACATCTGGTCTCCACCTCCTCTGCTGCCTCTGCGGTCAACGCTGTCCATATAATGATGGTGATGCCATAAAGCTTCCTGTTGTCTTCTCCCGTCATCGTAAAGCCGTGCCATGTAGAGCGAGGCCGATCGTCGGAGGAAACAATATGGATGTCGTTGGGAAAGGCGAACATGGGTACGTAGTCCGGGAACTTTCCGCGTTTGGCGAGTTCATCTTTGGCGTTCTTTGGTGGGTATCGATCTAGCAAGACAGGTTCGAAACGCCGCTTCAATGGGTGCATGTCAGGATCGGTGTTCAAGGGCTCCGGAGGAGGGATTACGGAGTTGTAGTTGCTCAGTCGTTTGGTAGTGCGAACCGACGCTGCGAGACAAGAGTAAGCCGGGTGCCCTCAGTGTGACCATGGCTGTTGCTAAGCAAGGACGCCGGACACAAACACAAACGGGTCCGGAAGAGAACGAGACACCTTACCAGCTCTGCTCGAGGCACCCTGTCTGGCGACTGTAGGTCCTTTGCGTACGCTATTCATCTCCCTAAAACTGATCTTGCGTCGAATACTGCCTTTGATACTCCTCAGCGGGCTCATCCTGCCGTTTGGAAGGGCCTCGTCGGCGCGAATCCTCTCGGCTCGTGGGTTCACCATTGGCGGTCGCGATTGTAGCTTGGCCCCTGCAGTAAATGACAGGTCTTCAAGAAAGTTTTCTCTCTCAGTGGCAAACTTTAGAAGTGCCTTGTCGAAATCGAAATCGGGCATGCCCATGAGCACAAGACCTGGGGTTGGGCCCTGCGTCGAACCCTCGGGAGAGGCGCCATTTGTGGCAGGGAAATTCCCAGTTGGGCCAGCAGGCTTGACTGGTTTTATGGTGGCGCTGCTCCTGTTGCTGCGAGTATTCCCGTTGAGCTCATCGAGGGTGCTGGCAATCGAGTATCGACCGTCGATTGAGATTTTGGAGAGGCGGTTGGCAGAATTTTGGCGCGAATGACGAGCAGCGTTCGGTTTGTGGCCGTTTCTGGCGACATGGTCAGGCTCACCATGTTCCGAAATGGTTGATTCGACGGGAATGCTGTTGATGTGGGTGTTGATGGCAGCAGCATCGTCGTACGACACTGACTCTACGCCAGCAATCCAAAAGTAATCTGCCAGGGGAGTTGAGGTGCTCTCCATGACATCCAAGATGAACTCTGCCCGGGAGGCGGGCAAACGCCAACGGGAGCTGCTGTCGAAATTTTTTGGTTTTTTTTTCCCCGGCCTTTTTCTGCAACAAGCAAATTGTGCTGCTGGGCGGACGTGCCGCCAATAAACCGAAGGCTCAGCTCAGGCTCTCTCGAGGTCCAGGCACAGCTACAACGCAAATTTGCGAGACGGTTGCCGGCCCGGTCCCCAAGGTGCTGAAGCAAATACTAGTTGTGAATCTGGAACACGAGTTAGAGGGCCATGAAAGTGTGCCGAGTACACAGCGGTCGAATGGTCCAAACATTCAGGATAGAAATCAACCAGCGTCGAGGCCGAGATGCACGTACCAGCGGCAGGCCGATTGCTCGAAATTCGGGACAGCGACGCTCCGAAATTTATTCGTCGGTGCTCGTCAGGGCAGATTCACTGGGTGGGCTTGGGTGTGGTTGGTCGTTGGCTGCGCTCTGTGGCGGCAGACAGACAGAAGTAGGTGGCCAGGACCAGAGACGCCGGCGATGGGCAATGGCCGGCGAGGTGAGAAGCTAAAATGGGATTTATTTGAGACACGGCGAGACGGCACTCCGTAGTACGCATGGGCTCGTCTCGTCTCGCCCCCAGGTGGGGAAGGGGGAAGGGGAGAGGCGGCGGCGCACGATTTAAAGGTCGACTCCCGGCAGAGCCTGTCAAGACCATGTTGACATTGTCAGCCCTGGAGTGTCGAGCGTCTGGTGACCGTCACGGACGGATTTATGTATACTTTGCAACAAACTCAAATCGGCTCCAGCAATGGACCAAGTGGTATTCGCGTAAATAAAGCACAAAACGCACGGGCGCCGCACACAGGAGCAGGGCGGTAGCGACACGGGTACAAGGCCAAACTAGACGAGGCAACAGGGGACATCAGTACATCAGTCAGGCCGTCAGAGGGATGGAAACGAAACGGCGACATGGCGATGCTCGATACTCCGTACACCTTGACTGGCACCAGAATCTGGCCTGGCAGTCAGGACTCGGGACCCGGAAGGAGGAGCAGACAGCACTCGAACTCGAGTTTCCTCACGCGTGAGGCACGGCCGTCCATGTCGACACGGCAACCGCAACGGCAACCGCAGCGCCAGCGCCAACGCCGACACCCAACTTGAACATGGATGATGGGACTCTGCAACATCCCATGTCGATTCTTGTTCGTGGTTCTTGGGTGTCTGGTTCCCCTGCAAATGCCCAATCATGGGAGTGCGTGCCGTTGAACAACTGAACAACTTGAGCCGAGACAGACCCCCGTGATGCTACTTCAGCAAGTACCGAAGTACCGAGGTACCGAGTGCCAGTGCTCCCAGTACATACTGCCAACAGTAGGGTACCCGGCAGCCCGGTACGTACTCACTAAAGTACTCAAGTACTCCGTACAATGCTGCTCTGCGCAGCACCATGCCCGACTGCCCGACCCCTGAAGCCAGTTCGCACGTTGCCACGGTGTGCTCTTGCTCCTGCGCCTTTCAACTCAACGCCAGCTCAACGCCAGCTCAACGCCTCCACGCCGCCGTCAGTCCAGGTCACAACAAGCTCCGTACTCCGTACTCCGTGTGCTCCGTGCTCCGTTATACCTGTTACACACCTGGACGTCTTTGGAAGGACAGGCCAGGACCGGCCAGGACAGGCCAGGACAGGACCACTGGGAGCCCGTCGATCCTGAGCTTCCTCCACCGGCCAACCGACCGAACCAACGACCAACGACCCGCATCGCATCGATTCAGCAGCCGGCCGCCCGGCTGGCTTTGGCCTCGCCCCATCCCCAGCCGAAAGCGCACCAGAGATTGAACCCAAAAGCCACGAATCCACCGCCCACTGCAGGCAAGCCCAAAGCGCAAGAGCCAGACGCCGGAGACGCAGCCCACGAGAGGTCCTGTCCAATAGCCACGTCCTCAAGCAGCTTGGGACTTGGGCTTTTTCCGGGCCCCTGCCTGCCGCTAGCGCCTCTTGGTGGCGGACGACGACCATCTTTTTTTGTTCACGGTCTGATAACGTGGGTGGCCCTGCGAGGCGCCTTGCGCTTGGTCTCTGGGCTTGGCCAATACGTCATCGGCGGCACATCAAGTCGCTATGCCAGTCGAAGAACTCATCTCGCCATACTACCGCCTAGCACGTAGTTACCCGGTGCAGACACTGGTCTCGAATACACCCAGCCAGGTGAATCAGTCGGGACCACATCATGTTCCCAATCACAGGTATCATGTAGAGAGACGGCAAGCAGCTTTACGCGAGCCAGCTTGGTTTGCGTTGTAAGACCGTCTGCAGTGTGCGCCAGACTGGCATCTGATATAGTACGGTATTATTGAAACTGAGCTTCTGTGCGAAGGCAGCGTCACATTTGTTCCTGTTCCCTGGCCCATACCGTCGCCAAGAGGCCTAGATTTCGCAATCACACCTCAACACAGAGTCAGTCACCTTACATATATCAGGGAACGACAGCCGGGGGGGAGAAATAAAAATTAAACCCCCTCCCCCCAGTTGGCTCGTTTGCGCCTTCACTTTCACGACCCCCCCCGCTACCCACATCGTATTCTGGCGTCTACTCCGTACCAAAGTATCATATTCTTTCAGGCAACGTCGAAAGCACGGAGACGGGCCATCCGCTGCAGCAAGCAGGGGCATGCAAGACGAAGTCAACTCATCGGTTCATCATGCCGAGTGCGGAGTAGCACGTACGTCGTCTTCCTGTGCCAGAAGGGCTCCCCTCCTCCTTCGACACAAAACAGCGGTATCGGATGACGGCGAAAACAAGACCTGGCTGACTATGTCCATCCATACCAGACCACACAACACAAGACACAAGCCTGATTCAGGTCCAACAATGCATGGGGGACAGGCTAACCTTGCCCCAAACCCTTCTATGCTACGGAGTACCAAACATTGATTGACGCTTTGGCTGAGGCCCTGGAAGGTCAATCCGCCTAGTGCTGGCCTGGCCCACGACTCACGGCTAGCCATGCTGCTGGCTGCATTTTCACCAAAAGTCCAGACAACGACGGGGCGCCACACCTGCAAGGGGTCGAAGCCGGGGTAGTGAATTCCGGCACTGGCATCGCACAAGATGCTGGCGACCTCGCCTGGCGCGACGAGATTCGCTTGCCAAGACAAATACCACGAGCCATTAGGAATGACTGCCGTCTTCGTCCGACCCGGCGGATTTGCCGCTTGTCCAGCTGAGCAATGCGGAGTGTCTTGATGGGCCTCATGGTGCTGCAGGGGCCTTGGCCACTCTCTCCTCTCCTCTTCTCTCCTTCTCTTCTCGGAACAACACAAAAGAACTGGGTTGGACATACATACTAATTCCCTCCTTTTCCAGCCATCCCACCACTGTCCTCGCCTACCTTCCACGACGATGGAACTGGTCGGGCCATGGTCATTGGTGACTCACGGCGACAAGGAACCCACGGTCCGGCGGCAAGTTGGACAGCCATGACCAAGACGGAAACGTGCGGATGCGGGTGCGGGTGCTCCGTACGGGTGCGGGTGCGGGTGCGGGTGCGGCAACGACCACAGGTCAGGGTTACCACTCCGTACTCTACTCCGTACTTCCCATCCGTACGGAGTACATGCGACCAGGAACCCGTCCTGCATCCTGCATGGCCCCTGTTAATCAGGCACACATGTGGCGTTTCCCAGCCGGTCTGGACTGATGAGCCAGTGACGACTGACGATCCCCCCCTGTCTTGCACGCTGTTGAGGCCGAAAAGGGGTAAGCAGTGGCACAGCATGTACGGAGTAGTTATGTAGGTAACTTGGTTGCTTGAAGCCTCATGCTTCCTGTTCTGATGGCCCGCGTTTGGGCACAAAGGCCAAGACATGGCCGACGCATGCCCAGCATGTATATACCTAGGTGCCTACTCCGTACTCCGAACCTAACTACAGAACCTACCCGAGTAGTTGGGCACTCTTGTCCAACGGAGGAAGAACAAAGCACAATAAACTACCGAGTAGTAAGTATTCTCTGACTGTGAAGAGTGGCGGGCCAGCGCTAGCTCATTCACCCAACTACGTACAGAGGAGTCTCTGCTATGTTGCATTCTAGATTTCAGGTCGAAATACCGCCTCCCAGGAGATGGTGGTGGTGGCGTATGTGCATACATGCATGACGAGCGGTGTGTTTCTTGTTTCTACTAGTTTCTTCTTCACTCTTCCTTGCCCCTTCCTTCCATGCTCTCTTTTCTTCCCCTTGTTTTTCTTCTCTGGACGTTCCCTCACAGCCGGCATGTTTTGAATGGGAATGGATGGTGTTTACAACTTACTTGGATGCATGCAGCTCCACTCGCGACCTATTTGTTATCATCTTTGTTTTACGGAGCACGTACATAGCTTGTCTTGCGCCGCCATGACCAAAAGCAAATATACACAGACTCACGGCCACCGATAATGGCGGGCCGGCGTCGCTAATCTGAGCATGTGGACATGTTTCAACAGATTGTGTATGTACGACAACACGCTTGTACGTGCGTATTCTCACAAGTCCGCCGGAACTAACGTCGGGACATTCTCGACAATCAATCATGAGTCGCGCCCCCCGTCTCGATAGGTTGTCGTTTCGTTTCTTTCACAAACCTCGCCTGGATCACCACGTCATGCACGCTGCATGAAATCCAAAGGACTTGATGACGTCTCGGGGCGAAATACCCTTCCAATCGATCGGCAATGCTTGTCCTCGTAAAACCCCTTGCGTCAGGTTGAATCCAAGCACAAGTCCAAAAATAGAAGGGGGAAAAAAAGAAAAGAAAAGAAAACCCACCAACTAAAAAAAAAAAAAACCCCATAATGTATGTACGTATGTATGCGACTGACGGAAATGTGTGTGTCCCAGTACACCCAATCCCTTCATTTCTTCTTCCCCTGACCCTCTTTCGAAAAAGACATCCATTGTCTCTCATCAGCCAACTACCCTCGTCCCCAACTTCCCCGTAGACAAAAACCCCCTGTTCCCCATCTCACCCCTCCAGCCGATGCCCAAAACACCAAAAACCACCTTCCCGTCCGCATCGCCGCCTGCACGACTGCCCTCCTCCGCCTCCTCCGCCTCCTCTACCACAAAACACACTTGTTCCACCTCCCCCGGATGCAAGACTGGCTTCTCCCCCCCAGCCCAGTTGCAGCCCTGACACCGCAAGCCTCGCTCCGGCTCCATGCCCACCTTGTCCAACTGCATCACGTCCTGGCTGCAGTTCTCCAGCTGCGCCTCCAGCAACCACCTCCTCCTCCTCCTCCTGCTGCTGCTGCCACCGCCGCCCTCCTCGCCCCCCAGCAGGCCTACCTTTGTGCGCACAATCAGGCTAGCCTTGCACATGAACTGGTACAGCTTGCGAAACGTCCTCGTCCGGCCGCTCGTCTCCCCCGCCTCGTAGTAGCTCACCGTCACGGCGAGCACGTGGTTCCCCTCCTCCTTGAGGTCGAACGACACCACCTTCTGCAGGGTCTCGCCGGCAGCCAGGTCCGCGGGGGGGCCGTCGGCCAGGGGCAGCTTGTGCGCCCCCCCGAGCCCGGGCGTCTTCATCTCGGCCTCGATTCGCACATGGCGGATCTGCTTGCCCGGCGGTGACGGCGACGACGAGGCGACGTCGTTGTTCGCGCAGAGCGTGCAGCTGAATGTCTCGCCGACGTAGGCCGATCCAAACGACACGGGGAGGTTGACGATGGGACTGAGCAGGAACGGCGCCGGGTTCGTCGCCGACGCCGTCCTGTACGAGAGGCTGGACAGCAGGTACGGGGGGTGCGTGAGGGCCGCGGCCCCCTTGGCAGCCGTGGCCGCGAGCGGGCTGCTCGGGTACTGCGGCACGAGGGACGGCCGTGATAGTCTATGTGTCGAGAAAGTTGTTCGTGTTAGCCTCGCCCTGTGTGCACTGTGCACTGTGTGGGATGCGAGAAGGGGAGAAGGTGCCGAACCGGAGGACCTTGACGGAGACGGCGTGCGGCTCCTTGATGGGGTCGTGGGATGAATATCGCGGCTGGCTCATTGTGGCCGAGACTCCGGCTGCGCTGGGCTTTCGTCCTTGTCAAGTTGGAGCGAGGTTGGCGAAGCTGACTGCGTGATTGATTGGTGGTGGGGCGGCACAGCTGCTTATCGATACGGGGGCCGCGACGTCATCTCCATCCCAAGTACGTAGTTGAGCCCCAGCACGTGTGGTTGGCACGCCCGACAATAGGAGAACCAGCAAAAGCCAACGTAACGAAGAATGCTGTGTAATTTTGTTCGAGTCTCGCTTGTTTGTTGTTGCAACCTGCTCTATCTGTCTCTTTGCTATTCAAGTGGATGCTACAGTTTCTCACTTCGTGACAACTCGCCGAGGCTACAATTCATGCACGCACGGCGCTTCCTACGCGGCTTCCCTGTCCACGTCATGTCAATACGTAGTACAGCGCGTTGCACTCACATTTTCTCAATTAACTACTTCCTCATCTCCTCCGAGCCACAAATTGTCTAGAGTGACGCCATGGTCAAGATAGTGAACTACAAGTAGCCAGATGAGCGATTCTGAACGGGTCCACGACCCCCAGAATATTCAACTATTTGCCATATCAGCAAGATGTTTGCCCATACACTACATAGTTGGAATAGCTTTATAGCCCCGGTGGGGGAGGCACCTAGGGATCGTCAACACGTTGCGGTTCTTTGTAGTCAACCTCGTAAACCACTTACAGCGCTGTAGCTGCCGCCTGGTGGTGAACCTGACGGCGGGGGCGGAAGAGCCGCACTGGGCGGGGGCGGTGGAGGAGGTGCTGCTTCGCTCGGCGGCGGAGGAGGCGGTGATGCAGATGTTGTAGCTGCAGCTTGGCCCGGAGCACCAGCTGTCTGGATTGCTTGAGCTCCGTAGTACTGCTGGTACAGGGCAACATAGCTGTCATGGTTAGTTTGTGAAACCACGATGCTTGGTCATGGGAACTTACTTGGCATAGCCGCCATATGCAGCATATGGATCAGCACTGCCGTAGTACTGAGCGTATTGAGCGGCATAGTCGGCGGCGTTTGTTGCCGGGCTGTTAGTGCCGTGAGCTGGGCTGTTGGTAGAGGCATTCTGGTCTTGGCCATATCGATCCTGACCGTATCCGCCATATGACTGGCTGCCTCGGTCGTGATGGCGGTCGTTTCCTCCTCGATATCGGTCTCCTCCGTGGGGGCCGGCTCGATCGTTATACCGAGGCGGTCGAGACTTGAACTCCTCATATTGCTCCTTGACATTGGCGACCAGGTCCTCGCAGAGTTCCTTGCCTTTTTCAACCATGCTGGGATCAGGGCCACTATGGATGATGGTTAACAACAAGATACGTACGGATGACAGACTGGCCTGTACGTACGCAACATGCAAGTACATTTCTTCGTCACTCTCTCGATTGGTAGCACCCTCGAGGTAGCCAGATCCGCGGCCTTTGATTTGCACACGGCAGCCAGTCTCCTGTTGGATGTGCTTCACGTATGACCCGCCGTGGCCAACGATTTGCGCTCGCAAGTTGAATCCTTGAATCGGTTCGAGATCAATAGGGATTCTCTCCTCGGGCCATTTCCGCTTTGCAAGTGTCAGTGATCCAGGGCAAGCAGGACTTTGATGGGGTCACCGGCAAAACGCTTACTCGTCCTCCATGCTCACGCTCGCGCTCACGCTCAGGTTCCTGCTGCTCCTGGTCTCGTCGGCGGAATCGTCGTTCATCAACCAGTTGCGGCAGTTCTTGCTTGATGAGTTCATTGATCTTGGCAACGGCAGCTTCGAGGCCTGCTTTGCTCGTGCTGGTGATGTGAAGGTAAAGCGGTGGGTTCTAAATCTACATGTTGGCGGCTGCACCCTTTGACACTGTTGGAAATGACAGAGACAGGAAACTTACAGCAGCGGTGGCCATAGCCTTATTAGGGTAGTAATTGCCCCGAGTGGTAATATCTTGAAAAGGTCAACCCATGTCCAACGGAGAGAAAGTTTGAGTGAGAGGCAGTTCGTACCAGCTCCGGTTTCTTCACCGATCTATAATCAAGCGGGAGTCAGTAGGAGGAAAGACGAGGGGATTGCTGGCGCGAGCTATCATGCCAGGTGTAAGCATGATATCCCCAATGCTAATTGGCGCCCCAAGTGAACTAGGATACGCGAGAGATTGATGGATTTGAAAAGTCTGTGAAAATCAGGTACATATTTACCTTTTTCTGTGTAGAACTCTTGGTGACTAAGTAGCGATTACGCAGGTCATTGACCTCGATGTCTTGGATGTAGTCGCCATCGGCGGTGTACATTTCCTTGCTGACAGAATGAGGCTTTGCTTGTCCCGACTGCCCATCTGCAGTATTGGCAGACTGAATTGGCGGTACATCAACGTGTTGAATACCCTTGCGAGCTTGGAGCGAGGCATTGATTCTAGCGGCGGCGGCAGCTGCTAAGGTAATTAGCACTTGGTTCGATTCTACATAGACCACGGGCTATTCGCCATCGATGAGGCGAAAGGGAAGGAGTCTTATAGCGTACCAGCTGCCGCTGCTGCATCAACTGGCGACCCTTTCTTGTCCGATGGACTGTCCTGACTGAGGGGACTGCGGTCTCTACCCTCGGATCGGCGAGTTGGTGGTGAACGCGAGCGGCGGTCGAACCTCGACGCCCTCTTTGGCTCGGGTTCTGTTTGGTCAAATCGTGACCGCTTGGCTGTTCGCCTTTCCAAATCCTCCATGCTGCAAGTAAAGCGAGAAGCCGAGTGTGAGCTACGTCAACAAGGCGCTCAGAGTCGACTGAAAAAATTGCCTGGTAGTCTTTTCACAGGCAAAGTGCGTGCGTACGTCTGTGTGCAAATCAGGACAACGCTTCAGGCGGAGTCGGTCAGCCCTTTACGTAAAAAGACAGGCTCGTGTGATCGTCGGTCGACTGTAGAAATGTGAGATGTAGGCATAAGTCGGGCGCAACCAACTTGCGGAAAAGTTGGTCGCAGCACGGTAGAAATTACAGCAGAAAATTGTACGTGAATGATTGACGAAACCAGCCGCGGTGGTGGCAGCGCCTGAACTAAGCTTACGTAAGTACTGAAGTTACTTCAAGGCAGTGCTTACGTGGGCAATCTGGGCCCAGCCATTGGTTCGTTTTGTGAGCCTCATAGATACTTGAGATTCGGTAACCTACCATGGAGGACGAATCAAACACATAACAATATCAAAGCAGTAACGTTATTATCTACATTTAATTTCCGCATCCGTTATTTGGTGAGATCGTAGATAACGCGAGGGGAGGCCAGCTTCCTTCGCGTTATACGTAGGCTCTTGTTCGGTATGGTGTTTACTTTTTCTCTTTCTTTTCTTTCCCGCACTGAACGGTTCGGCGTCATGTAATTCATGTGCCACGTCTAGATGTCGAGAACACGACTGGGGAGGGCAGATTAGTGGCTTAACCCTACTAAATAACTGTACAAGTTTTGATTCAAAACACGGTCAAACCGAGACCAAAATCATGCCGAAGACGGATTTGCGGGCCGGGGAAATTTGCCACGTTTTTTTGAAGTCACAAAAAAAGTGACATGATCCCACACCAATCATAAGGTGGCACAGATAAGTATTGCCCTCCCTTTGATTCCAAGCACTTTTCGAATCAACTTTCTCGCGTCATCTCACGCTTCTAGATTACCGTGCCGCATGTCTTCTCCCCAAGACGAAGCTAACAAAGAAAAAAGACGTCTCTGCGATGCGAGCGCTGAGGACTGAGTGAGTTCTCCAACTTAAAAGGCAACAAAGGTACAAAAATTGTGCTTCGCACGGTGTATCCACCAATCAGCTGCCCCATGCTCCAGCCAGTCGCCTCCGATTTCTCGGAGCTCCAAAGAATTTAGACCTCCGACCTATCGTGATGCCAATTGACTCACGACGGCAATTCTCTTGCGGCAACGTATCCCGCCGTCCTTTCCGACGTGGAAAGGATTCCGAAAAGACCATCTCACCTTTTCACAAAGGGATAGCCATTGATCGGCCATACCCTACCTGAAAAGCAAACAAGATGGCCTCCCTCCGATCATATGCTGCTCCCTTTCGCTGGGCGACTAAAACGTCAACACTCGGCTTCGTGCGATACATCTCATCCCATAGCAGCTCGACCTCTGCCATTGCCTACAAGGCTCTTCGAAACCGCTCCGCCCCGTTGCCTGTGGCAAATTCCCCGCCGGCATGGTCTGCCCAAGCCGCCGTTTCCAACATCCTCTACGAAACGCCTATGCCGTCCACGGCGCCGCCGAAGCGCCATGTCCTGAATTGCCTGGTCCAGAACGAGCCCGGTGTTCTCTCTCGTCTTTCTGGTATTCTGGCCGCCCGTGGATTCAATATTGACTCGCTCGTCGTCTGCAACACCGAGGTGGAAGACCTGTCTCGCATGACCATTGTCCTGACTGGTCAAGACGGTGTTGTCGAGCAGGCTCGCCGCCAACTAGAGGATCTTGTCCCCGTCTGGGCCGTGCTTGATTACAGCAATGCTGCCCTTGTGCAGCGTGAGCTCCTCCTGGCCAAAATCAACATCCTAGGCCCCGAGTACTTCGAAGAACTGCTGGCTCACCATCGTGAGATTACGGCCGGCGAGTACGAGGGCGAACAAGCTCCCGAAGGTGCCGAACAAGCTCAATCTTTGGAAGAGACGTCGGCCGACTTCCATCCTAGCAAGCTGGCAGCTAGCGAGGCTTTGCGTCACAAGCATGAGCACTTGAAGACCATCACGTATTTCGCCCATCAGTTTGGTGGCAAAGTTTTGGATATAAGCACCATTAGCTGCATTGTCGAACTGTAAGTTGATACCAAGAGTGGGGATAAGTATTTTGAAATGGACATTAATTTGGTGATTACAGCTCTGCGAAGCCTTCTCGAATCGACTCCTTTCTCAAGCTCATTGCTCCCTTCGGTATCCTCGAGTCAGCTCGTACTGGTCTAATGGCCCTGCCCCGCTCCCCTCTCCGTGGTCCTACTGAGGAACCTCTGGCCAAGGAAGCCGAAGAAGTTGTCGATGCCAGCCAGCTGCCTCCTGGTTAAAGCGAATTTTTCTTTGCAGAGTGGAGCATTAAGTAAGCTCGTTGACCACTTGGCGTCTGAAGCAACGGGGGGCTTTGTGTATAGTATAGTTGTTTTATATTGGTTCTATTTTAAATTCAACAGCTACTTACGCTACTCGACCGGAACATACCCGAATCTGTTGTTAAAAGCTGAAATCAAATGTTGATATTCCCATGCTTACATTCTTCAACTACGTTTGCAATTTGCCCTTGTTAACGACGAAGCCCTCGAGTGCAGCTGTTCACATGTTAGGTCTTGTTTTTCAATGGACATAGACTCGAAGCACGTACCAACAGCGGACCAAAGCCGATTCTCGGCCTCGGGAAAGACGAGAGACTTGGGACTGTAGAAGACCTCTTCTGTGACCTCCTCGGGATGTCGAGGCAAGCAGTGCATAAACTTCCAGTCCTCTTTAGCGCCACCCCTTTTGGCCAACTCATTCGTGATCTGATAACCCGCAAACGCCTTCAGCCTCTTCTGGTGCTCACTCTCTTGGCCCATGGAAATCCAGGTATCCGTGACTAAAATATCCGCATCCCTGATGGCTTCCTCGGGGATCGTAGTCTCCGTAAGATTACCTGGAGAACTGACACCCTCGGCCGAAGAGGTAATGAGCTGTCTCATCTTATCGGGGATACCGTAGCCAACAGGTGATGCAACGGCGATATCAACGCCCATCTTGACGCAGCCAATGGCCAGATCGAAGAGAACATTGTTGGAGTCTCCCACCCAGGCGACTTTCAGGCCGTTGAGACCCAGGCCAGCTGCAGAGGATTCTAAAGACGGGAATGCTTCGTGGATGGTGAGAAAGTCCGCAATGGTCTGGAGAGGATGGAAGTCTTCGGACAGGGCATTGATGACCGGCACGCTAGAGTGTTTGGCGAGATTGGCGACATCGGAGTGAGGTCCGACACGGGCGACCATGCAGGACGTCATTGACGAGATGACGACTGAAGTGTCGTACAGGCTTTCGTTTACCTAACACGCGGTCAGTAAGCATGTAATTCACTACAGATACGGGAATCAAAAAGGAAGGCAAGCATACACCGAGCTGGATATCATCCTTGCCCAGAAACATGGGATGCCCACCAAGCATCGTCACCGCGGCCTCAGTAGACACACGCGTCCTCGTGCTTCTCTTACTGAACATCATGGCAACCGTTTGGCCTGACAAAGAAGTCCTGAGTGAGGGCGGCGTCCGGCCGGCCTTTGCGGCCTGTTTGCGAGCAGCGGCATTGCGAACTAGGTTTGAGAATTCAGCGGGTGTGAGGTCGGCGATGGACATGAGATGCCTGGGTCCTGAGGATTGAGAGTACGCCCGTTTTTGCAGGCCGTTGAGGGCGAGACGCGCCGTGCGAAATGTTGATGGCTTCATGACGAAATGTTTGACATTGGCAAGATTGATGGCATCAATGGAAACGACGGATGCGGGAAGATGGAAAAGGAGGTGGAAGCGGCAAGTCAGGATGGCGTTGCAATCGATCCAATCGATATCTCACAAAATATGCATTACAACGTCTTGGGACTTTCGATGAGCTGGATGGGTGATGATGGCTCATTGTCCAATTTGCTGTCGCCGTTGGCGGAGCTCGACATCACAGTGTTCGTACTGTGCAGAGGGTTTAACTCCTTTGTCTCGCGCCCAGATTGAAATTCGAGGCGTCGATCATGAAGCAAAAGAAAAATGTAGTTTGATGGAAAGCCAAGAGTTTTTCATACATTTTATTACAAATGAAAGCATGTGAATAAGCTCTAACTTACTGCTTCCCAAGAGACAGTAAGAAAACTAATAAATGTGACGGCGCCATCTGCCAGCCACGCTCGACATACTCGTCCCAGCCCGTTTCTGAATGTAGCGAAGGCTGCAGCTCTAGGGTAGTATTCACCATCCTGAAAGGGCCACCATTGAGATGCGCTAGTCTTAATTTGTGGTGCCTGAGCTCTGTAGCCAATCATCAACAATTTCACGTAATCCGATGCCGGGCCTTGACCATTGTTCGCTTCCCATCAACTCTTCCACATACATCAATCGTCATTGCCATCATCATCCCCTTCCCTCTGGTCTTTTCCATCTCATCAACCTCCCTTTCTGGCGTCTCGAAACCATACCCTCATTGTGGATTTTCACCTACCTTCACTCTTACTCCTAGTCTTGCCGATCCACCCTCGACACTTGTTGCTGGTCATGCCCCTCCCAACCTGAGAGACCTAAGCAACGTCATCATGGCCGCCGACTCGGACGAAAGATCTCCGCTGCTCGCTGCGACTACTGAGCACGAAAACGGATGTGAAGCGAATGCATCCCATGAGTCGTCGCCTCTATTAAGAAATCGAAGAAGATTTTCTGCTACTAACAGCGACCATCAACATGACCATGACGAGTCCCAAGATCCTCCTAGTAAGGGCGAGGCGCCGCTGCGAAAACCAAGATGGTCATCTCTCATTGCCATGGCTATTTTGGCCACTTCAGTCATAGCGGTTATGGTCCTCGGCTTTGTTGTGCCGCCGGCCGTCCGGCAATACGTCGAGAGCGCAGTTGTGTTGGAGCCAACAGACTTATCGGTCGAATCCTTGACGGCTGGTGGAGTTCGTGCCCGTATGAAGGCCACATTCCAACTTGACGGTTCAAGGGTTAAAGATGAGAATGCGCGTCGTGTTGGAAGACTTGCCACAGGCATTATGAGACAGCTTGGTACTGCCGAGACCAAATTGCGCGTATATTTGCCTCACTACGACAATGCTCTTGTCGGTACGGCGGCGCTGCCACCAATCACACTCAATCTTGTGGATGGCCAAGTCACAAACTTGGATTTCGTGACCGAAATTGCTCCCGGCGACACGGATACGATGCGAAAGGTGGTCAACAAGTGGCTCAAAGGAAACCTCGACACACTCAAGGTCACTGGGGCCACTGCCCTCAGCTTGAAATCGGGCATCATACCACTGGGAACTCATGACGTTTCAGAGTCTATGGTATTTGAAGGCCAATCTCTCTACCGCGCTTTTGCCTCCCTGTATTTTGGTCCAAAGACCATCATATAATACGCAGTGTACTATTAATTTAGAGCACTCTGGCTAACGCTTTCGCAGCCAATGAGTTTCCGTCCATGCCGGCGTATACCATGCAGAGCCTCGTTTTCCATGACGTTCCTGTTGGTGACAATGGCCAGATGGGAGTTGGCGCAAACGTAACCATCACCGCTTACAACGAATTTCCGATCGAGCTGACCGTGCCGTCTCTCGGTTTTGAAGTCCTCGTCCCAAACTGTGACCCATCTCAGTCCAACATCAAGATTGCCGCCGCCGTGACGAGTGCAATTGAGGTGCACGCCCAGTCCAACGTTACTGTAGAGTCGGAAGGCACCATTCGGGAGCTTCCAGAGATTCTCATCAACACGTGCCCTTCAAGTGAGCTGTCACCACTGGACAACTTTATGATGCGTTATCTGCACGGAGAGGATGCCGAAGTGTTTGTTCGCGGAAAGGCACCTGAGACTGGCGATCTTCCGGGATGGGTTGGCGAGTTCATTGAAAGCATCACTGTCCCCGTCCAATTTCCGGGACGCTCATTGGATAATTTCCTACGCAACTTTTCATTTGAAGACGTCGACTTTAAGTTGCCCAGTCCATTTGCCGACCCAGGAGACCCGGATGGCAAACCTCGGGTATCTGGCACTGTGCAGGTCCTTGCTGCCCTGCCCGCCGACATGAACATTAATATTGAAGTAAACAGTCTCCGTGCCAACGGCGACCTCCTGTACAAAGGCGCCAAATTTGGAGAGCTGCGCGTTGATGAATGGCAGAAAGCCACTTCGAGTATTATCAAGGACCCTGGTGACGAAGAAGACCTACTGAAGGTGGTCGCAAGAATCGTCGACGCCCCCATCGATATTACCGACGACGAGACATTCTCAGATATCATACAGAAGCTTCTATTCGGCGACAAAGATGTCACCCTCGACGTCGATTCCACCGTGGATGTCAAGGTATCGACTGTTCTCGGCGACCTTGTCATAAGAAAAGTGCCCGCAAGGGGCAAAGTTCCTGTGAAACGTCCGTCATCCATGTGGTAGTGTGCTTTCCAGGCGAGAGCATCATGTCTCCTACGTCAATTTTCTTCTTCGTCAAATACATGAACAAGCGCTCGACTGTCCCCTGGCTAACACGCTGCAGACATGCCTGGGGACACACTCGCAGCCTTGAACCCGCAGGTCGGGGAGGTGCATATCCTCAACACCTCTAGTACAGGCGTGCATATACAGGCATCAGTCAACCTCACGAACCCCACACCATACACAGCATCGATACCATACGCCAATATACATATTATTGAAGACGATCTCTTGATTGGCGAAGCTATTACGAAGAACTTGCATCTTAAATCTGATAACAATACAAACATCATAGTGGAGGCAACATGGGATCCTCACTCCTTTGGAGGAAAGAAAGCCCACAAAGCAGCTCGTCGTCTACTATCAGAATACTTGTCAGGAAAGAACACAACCATAGCGCTGCGAACACACAACGGCACAATTCCGACAATGCCAATCATTGGCGAAGCCTTGTCCAAAATTAACATAACATTATCAACACCGCGACTAGAGCTACCAGGTGAGGAAGGAAAAGAAGGCCAGGGCTTCATTCGAGACGCCACGTTCCACATTCTTTCATCTACTGCAACATTCATGCTTGCCTCACCGCTGCACCACGACACGGTTCATATAGAGTACATCAACGCTACAGCCTTTTACAACCATACAGAGCCTGTTGGCCAAATTACACGCAGGGAAGCATTCGACGTCCCGCCGGGATTGTCGCAAACTCCACGACTACCGGTTGAATGGTCGGCCGACCACGTCGGCTTTGATAAGCTTAGGAAAGCAGTCGGCGGGAAATTGAAGCTGGATGCGGTGGCGGACGTTACAGTCAGGATGGGATACTGGGTCGAGACGGTCCATTATATGGGCAAGGCCATTGGTGCCAAGGTCTCTTTGTGAAAGTCATTGACTTGGGACATTGGCAGGCTAGGGGCCCTCCTACACGGGATAAACGGAGGTTTTCGTTGCTTTTAAATAACCTGCGAGCGTAAAATTACGAATTCAATTACACTCTGCGCTCTTTGTGGAACAGGACTGATGTGACTTCAAACTGTCTGGTTGAAATGTCCTGCAGGTTGATTACAATACCATGAATCTGGGGAAGCATACGTCTTGATGGAGCTGTTACGACATGGGACTGTTCCCAGCAGCGCCCCGATTGACAAGTAATACGAGCTACGGAGCCACGAGTCCCGTCTTGGCTTGGGATGGTGCAAAGGAAGCCGTCGACAGCAAACGCGTACAAAGTTATAGGCGCTCTACAAAGAACTCATCACAGCGCCAGATACATACTTACCTTGTCGTTCTAATCAGCACGTGTCAGCACGACCGTAAGCGCAAGTCAGGGCCAAAAATAAAAATAAAAATGCAAGGGTATCAGCACCTTTTTGGTACATATTTCTGCCTTGGACCGCGGTGGACTCGCATTTCCTTTTTTTTTTTTTTGAAAAAAAAAAGGAAAAGAAAAAGAGTGGTGCGCGTTATACAACAAGTCATAGCTTAACCAAGACGTACGCCCGCTTCCCGCCGCTTCTTCAACTGTTGCGCCGTGGCGGCGCTCATGCCGCCGTCCCTGCCTGCGTCAAACAGACTCAGGGCCTCTCTTCTCTTCTCGTCTTCAATCTTTTTGAGGCGTTTCTCAGTCTTTCCCTTGCCACTGCCCTTGCCGTGGAACTGGTGGCTCAGGTGCTTGAAGGCCTCCTTTTGGTCGAGCGCCCGGCCGTGCTCGTCCGTGTACCTGAGCTCGACGTTGGGCTTGTAGGTTTGGGAAAAGAGCTCTGCTATGCGCCGGGACTGCTGTTGGTCTCGCCACGTGTTTTGCTGGCGGGCCCAGTCTTCGCGCTCGCGGACTGTCATGCGGTCCAGGCGTCCTGAGGCACGGTCGCGCTCGCGCTGCTGCCGGGTTTGCTCGTCGAGCTCTTCCTCGAGGAGGCGTTTGCGCGAAAGGAAGTCTTCTCGGGCCCGGAAGGCCTCGTAGTCGGCGGCGCGGGATTCTTCGATAAGGCCGCGTTCGCGAAGGAGGGAAAGGGCTGCACCCATGCCGGCGCCAATGGCCTTTTCCTTCTCGACGCCCACTTCCTCTTCCTGTGCTTGGGGTGATACGGATTCTTCCTTGATTGCCGGGCGTTGCTCGTCTTGGCCGTTTTCCATGGGGTGGTCTTCTGGCAAACCCGGACTTTGGGTTGTAGATTTGTGGCGTCTTGGTTTCCTCTCTTCGTCGTCGTCCCGTTTGCTTAAGCCAGACACGAATTCTGAAATTTCTCCGATTACTAGGCCGGTGGTTTCGCTGGTGCCGTCTGCTTGCTGCTCTGTGTCATCACCATCTTCGTCTTTGAGCTGCTTTGCAATGTCCTCCGGCCTGGCCTTCTTTTTCTTTTTCAACGCGCTCTTTCTTTGAAGTGCTAGTGACGCCTGAAGATCGTCATCGTCTACAAATGTATCCGATTCGAGGTTTCTCTTCTTGCTGGTGTTCTCTTTGCTGTCCACGTCCATGGCGTTGCTGTCTAATTGGACCTCGAGAGGGAATATATCGTCATCGTCGTGTTGTCTTTTCCTCGTCACCTTGGATTTCCTCTTCTTGGGTTTCTTTACTTTGATTTCTGACGGGGCGAGGTAGTCGGAAGACATGGGCACATCGCCAATAACGTCATCAAGGCTGACGGTGGCTTTCCCTGTTCTTGGCGCAGGCTCGCTAAGAATATCGGCGAGCTCTGCAATTGTGCCGCTTCCGTCGAGCGTGAATGCCTTGCTTTTCTTCCCGTAGATCTCATCATCGTACTGGGCCAGGATTCCGCCTTGGCCTTCCTCATCGTCATTAGGGTCGTATCCCCGCCGTCTCTTCTTCAAGTCGAGCCTCTCGCCCAGCCTTTCCTGCTCACGCATGCCCAGATTCTCGAGCTCGTCGCCTTCTTCCTCATTCTCTTCGATCGTAGTGTCTTTCAGCGTGAGAACCTGGTCTTCGCCACCGAGAAACTCCGACGTATCGTGCGCAACTTTGATGCCAGCGAGATCTTTGGAGGTGTACTGAACAGCGGCAGCTGCCTGAGCTTCGGCTGCAGCAAGTTCGGCGTCTAGTTTTCTCGCCTTGTCAATCTTCCTTTGCCGTTTCTTCTGACCCATCAACCATGACTTGGCATCGACATCGCCCTTGCCATCCTCCTCACCGAGGCCCTTGCCTTCCATGACTGCTAAGCGTTGAGCTTCATCGCGAGCCTTTCGAATGGCGGCAGCCCTATCCTCACGCTTTTTCTTTGCAGCTGTCGCCTCTTGATGCCTCTTGTAGTTTTCGTACGACTCAGCTTGTCGGCTCTCAAGCGTGCTCGCTGCCTCTTCGCTCTTGGATGTTGAGGATGGATTGGATTGTACGGCGGCACCCGGGACAGGCAAGGGCTTCATGCCCAGGGACACCCTGATGCGATTGGTTTCCTCAATCGTTGCGACATCCATGGTGTCAACTTTCTCATAGAGCGCGGTGAAAAAAAAAAAAAATTACAGACGCAGTTGCACCGCAGCGATTTATGAGTGCGGCCCAAGGCTACCAACCATCTGATGCAAAGATGCAAAGATGGAGGTTCGGCAGCAGTGCCTCTGGGTCTGGGACATTCAAGCCGGCCACCAAGCTGCGTTTCGTCATCCACGTGACCAGACCCACCGAAAAGTCCGCCAAGCAACCTTTATCAAGGCCCAAAATTTCTCTCACTTCAAATTTCTTTTTCTTCTTCCCAATTACGGATCTGTGCCCAGCGGTCCCTTGCTCCCTTGCTTTTGCGGAAGTCCAAGGTCGATTGCTGTGCAGCTCGATAATCTATGGAGCCATCAACTCGCTATGGTGTCAATGTCCTATCGACAGGTCCAAGAATGACTGGTATAGCCGTCCGGATCGGTCGTCGAAAGATGACTTGAGCCAGGCGGTTGCCAAAGGCTTCATATTCCGCCCCTTTTTTCCGAGACCGTCGGTCCGTGAGGTTGAGGCAAACCATGAAGCATGACTACATTCTTCGCAGAAATGCCCTTTTACGGCTTGAAAGCGTGTGCCGTCTTTGGAAATTCCGAATCTCTGAACCCATAGGAGCAACACAAGTTCTACTATAGAGCCAAATTTTGCTTTCCCTCGTCACGTCTCGACTACCTACTCCCTTTCGCCAGTCTCTAGAATAACATGGTACCACTCCTATCGTCTCAATGCCCTTGGAACCGCTGTTCCAAAGTAATGCCCGGCTGTGTAGATGATGAGCCTTGACGTCGATCCTGTACCCATATTAAAGGCCAATTCTTCTCAGAGGTTCACCTCGCCGTGACCTTGCAAGATATAACAGAGCACATCGCTTTCATCCAGTAAACAAACAGCTCCGGGTGGATTCATCATTCCTCTTGGCCATGGCCCATCACGTCACCTCTTGGGACGACTACTGTGAACCTACAACCCTGACTCCCTGTCCAGATGGATATCACTTCTCATTGACTTGCTACAAGGCTTCTGCAACGTTGTCACATGACGTAACAGGACTGGTTTTTGTGAGATCATGTAGCAGACGGCGAGCCAGACAAGGAAGACTACAGAGAAATATTTGAACATAACAAGACCGTTCTAGAATGGTGAAATATATTTCATCTATTCCTTCAACCAAGGCCACTTACCGCATTGGTCATTTTCACCAAAGTTTTCTAGCGCATCGTCCACTTGTCCATACAACTCGCTCATAATAGCTACTCCCAAATATCGACCACCCTTTTCGTCAAACTTATCAAGGAGTAGCCTTGCTCATGCTAATAAGACGCTTGACACCGACCTATCAACCGTTAGTACAGACTACGTTCTTTGTTTTACCGAATACACATACCATCCAGTTACCACACTCTTCGGTTTTGTCTCGCTGAATCTCAACTTGCAACTTCTGCGCCGCAGCGTAGTCCTTTCCTTGAACAGCCTCTGCCAATCGTGTGAGCTGGTCAATGGTGGCCGGCTGGACGAGCTCCTCGTTGTTAAGATGATCAAACAACAGATTCAGCCGCTTCTGTGTGTCGTTTACCTGGGGGGCAAAAGTAGCAGGAGCCTTTGCCGCAACACGTTGCATGTCTTGGCTTAGAATGTCGACTAAGCGCTGAGCGTGATCCGGCATGTGCGAACGGTCACCAGCGGGATGCTTGGCTTTTGGTGGAGGAGCAGCGGCCTGAGGAGGCGGCGGTGTAGCCTGTGCAAGACTGGGTGGTGGTCCAGACAGAAGAGGACCACCCGTCTGGCCTTGCTGGGGAGCGTATGGCGACGGAGCATACTGGCCTGGTGAAGTTGTTTGCTGAGGAGGCGCGCCGTAGGGGTTTGCTGGAGGAGGTGGTCGACCGCCAGCTGCGGGAGGGGGGGGCATGGCCGACGTAGGAGGCTGATTGGGTCTCTGGGTAGCTGGGCTGGGAGCATATCTGTTCGAAGGAGGTGCTCCGGCTGGAGGAGCATTATAAGGAGATGCCGTTCGAGGGACAAGTTGGGGTGTTGCCAGTGGACCAGCACCGGGCTGTGGCGCAGGGGGTGTGTATTGGTTGGCGGTTGACGACGGCCTGGGAGGAGGGATGCCATGCGTTTGCCCGGTCAGCGGTGACTGCAACCGCAGAGGAGCCGGGCCTTTTGGAGGAGGAGGTTGTGCTGCTGATGTTGCATGTCCGTAACCACCAGGCGGGGGAGGTCCTGTCGGCGGCGCACTCAGACCTGCAGTTGGACTTGCTGATCCAGGAAAGGGCGACATGATAGGAGCAACGGGCGTAGATCTCCTTGGCAAGGCCTTGGTCACTAGAGGGACATCATTCCAGTTCTCTTCCTTCTTCGCCCTGTTCGGTGGGGGACCAGATGGTGTAGACGAGGAACTTCGGGGACCGCCTGTCGTAGGTGGCGGAGGCACCATGCCTCCTCCATAAGCAGGTTGAGTAGTAGGTTGATATCCTAGAGTAGGTTGATAACCCTGTGGTTGATACTGATTTTGTGGCGGATATTGCTGTGACTGGTTTGCGGGAGCAGGAGGCTGGCCGAGACTGCCATAGGGGTTCGCAGATGAACCGGTAATTGCTGGCTGAGTAGCACCATAACCATGAGGAAGCTGTTGCACCCTGCTTGCTGTGCTGGATGTGTTCTGTCTGGCGGTTTGGCGCATCGCAGCTTGGGCCGCAGGCTTCTTGGTCGCCAGCTGGACACGGTTTCTGGCAAGTTCACCAGCAGGGTAGCTGGATGGCAAAAGACTCAGATACTTTTGTGCAAGTTCCAGCTGACCATGACTGGCGAGGATATCGGCATACTCGACATACTTGTCGTACAGAGTTGCCAATTTCCAGTCAGAGGTCTGGTTCTGTTCGCTGTCCTGGAATTTGGTAACCTGTCGGAATACGGTGACCTTTTCTATGAAGTTCTGTAGGGATTTGGCGTGGACAGAGAATGTTGAACCACCAGTGGCCTCCTTCATGCCAGCCTTCTCAGCTTCCTCAAGTTCAGCAACCCAGAGGGACACCACCTTTTCCAGCTTTGAGCCAACAAGATAGCAGAAGGATGCATCCTTTCTTGAGCCACCCTCCTGGATTCGATCGCCTAGAGCTTCGCAAAGGTCAGGGAACTCGGTCGGATCTGAAAAGGTGCAGATAATCGCCATAGATTCTTTCCAGTTCTCAAGGTCGGCATTGTAAACTACATCCCAGAGATTCTTGGCAATGACAGATCCCAACAGACGCATGTAGCTAGGCATATCGCTCTTGTTAGCGAGGTAAGCGGACTGGACCTTGTCGACGAGCTCTTGGCCACCGCAGTTTGCAATCAAGAAAGCGTCCGCAATGCGCTGCTCCTTGAGACAGATTTCAGTGGCTTTGGCAAAGTTACCCAACATTAACGCTTTGGTGATGTCCTGTTCAACGGAAGTATCCCCATTAGGGAACAAGTGGAACGGATTGTCGGTTTTTGCCCCTTTAGTAGCCGCAACGCTCGACAAGAAATCGTCACCCTCATCTCCGCCAAAAAAATCAGAAATCTCCTTGCTCTTCTGCTCGCCATTTTCATCAGCCTTGGCATCAGTTTTTGTCTCATCAGCGCCAGCATCTGCCTTTGAGTCACCATTGACAATCTCATCTTGCTTGAGACCGAGATATTCAACAATCTGTTCTCGTGGGTTGTCTCCGGCAAGCGTCTCGATTACTTTCCAGTCGGCCTTCTCTTCCTCGGTATGAGCCTGCGAAGCACGCTCCTGACAAACAACGCCAACATCGCCACCTTCGAGTGCGGCCTGGAACTTTGCGCTTGCTTCAGAGATATCGGCATCAGCAGAGAAATTGGCTATGGCAATCTTTGAGGAGCGTTTCTGTCCGTGCTGCGATGAATTGGGCTTGAAAATCACAATCTTTCCGCCAAACGCAAAGGTAGCGCCAACGGGGCGTTCGAACCATCTGGGTGCCTTATTAAGAGACCAAGATGCGCCCTGCGGCTGCGTTTGAGCGGCTCGGAAGAATTCTTCGCCATCCAAATTCTTCTCTGCCCGGGTCTGGGATGTGTCTGGGTTGGTGTTCTGCAAGTTCTGGATGGTGATCTTGCCGTCGAAGCTGGCTGTGGCCGACAGATTTGGGTTGTGAGGGTTGAACTGAGTCTGGAAGGTCCAGTTTGTCATCTCGGGCAACTCGCCATACTTCTCGCCTGTTTGAGGGTTCCAGACTAGTGTGCGGTTATCTTTGCCAGATGAAATAACCAAGTCGCTGTCTTGACTGCACCACGAAAGGGACAGAATACCCTGTTCGTGGCCCTGGAGAGTCCTCTCCGGGGCATTGGAGTTGCGCAAGTCCCACAGCAGCAAGACCGGCGTATTGTCATCAGGAGTAGCCGTTAGGAGCTTCGTGGAGTTGTTCGGATCCCAAGCGATAGCGCTTACGGCCTTGCGGTTGTTGTTGAGAGTGAGTGAGGCCTTTTTCGTCTTCAGATCCCATACGGTGACAAAGCCGCCGGCCCCGCCAGTTGCTAATATGTGCGACACTTTTCGGTTCCAAGCTAGGCATTCAATATCATCAGATCGAGCAGCGACGTTGCCCAATCTGAAGGGGTTCTCGATGTCGTTGACATCGAATATGTACAGCTCGCCCTTGGCTCCGGCGGTTGCTAGGATTTGTGGCTTTAAAGGGTTGAACTGCAATGCCTTGATGGCACCAGTGTGCTTGCTTGTCTGTGAGATGAGTGCATCAGAGGCACCAGCCTCGAGCTTCGCGGCGTCCCAAAGCTCAAGGGAGCCATTCTCGAGGGCGCCGGCGATGATGCCCTTGGGATGTTCAGAGTCGGCAGGTCCCCATGCAATATCGTAGAACCTGGCCATGCGTGAGCCTACTTCATACATTTCTCCACTGAGAATTGAGGCCATACCTGGAGTCTGTCGTGATGCTGGCTAATGGCTGCAGCTCCAGCCCTTGCAGCTGATCATCCAGGGAAAGGTCCCACAGCTCTAGTTTGCTTTCATCTGAGAAATCGGCGTCTACGGCGCCGGCACGAGTACCAGACACCAGAAGAGGCTTTCCTGAGCCCGGAGACCAGGCAAAAGTAGCCGTTCGTGGCACTTCTCGAAGGCGCACCATGTTGGCGAGGGATAAACGCGACCCAAGGGAGCCAAGACGAGGCCAGACGATGAGAATCGAATTTCAACTTTGTACAGCTTCTACCGCTCCAATGCCAAGCCTACGGGCTGCGAGTTAGACGAAAGGTTCAAAAAACTGTTGCGGAGGCTAATTACCAGAGTGTGGAATTGGGAGGCTGGCGCAATGTCATGTATGCCATGTAAGTCACAAGTATGATGCCAGATTGCAAGCTCGGGATTGTAATGCTGATAATTTATGGGACCCTCCTGAGCTCCCGCGCGAGGTCCGTGCCTCCTGGAGCGATTACACTCTGACCAAGGGTAGCGGGGGAAGTCACGTGATATATTTGATGCACCTTGCCAGGACAACGCTCAGTCGGCAGTCCAATAAAAGAGCTTGAGCGGCAAAGCGACTTGGACCGGCTACAGAAATTCAAACCAGACAGCTCGAAAAGCCATATCGTGTCACCATGTCAGAGGCTGCTCGCTGGAAAGCCACGGTATTTGTGGGCGGTCTGTCATTTGGCGTGACCACCACTGATTTACTCAATGCCTTCATTCCATTTGGAGAAATTGTTGAAGTGCAGATCCCGAAGCCAGACTCGCGAAAGTCAATGGACACCCACCGTGGCTTTGCATACGTTGAATTTGAGGACCCAGAAGATGCCAAAGAAGCCATTGATAACATGGACCAGTCAGAATTCTTCGGCAAAGTTTTGAAAGTATCGCAAGCAAAAGCACCCAAGAGTGCGGACGAAGGATTGGGCAGCAGGAAAGCAGTCTGGGAACAGGTTTGTCATCCTGTCATCCTCCGAGCTAAATAACCGAAGAGAAACCATGTTCACATTTTTATATGAATAGGAAAGCTGGTTGGCGGAGCATGCCGCGGAAGAACAAAATGGAGCATCAGAAGAACCAGCCGCCAACAGTTCCGCAGTCGATCCTATGCAGGGCTTGGAGGGATTGGATGTAGCCGGGCCGAAACCAGTATGAGGATTCATGGCTATTTTTTATTTGAAATCCTGTTGCCACATTGTCTGATTACAGGGTGATTGCATAGCGAAGGTGTTTAACGGAAAGGCTGAATGTATACAAGAAAAATGAGCACTGAGTTCTGAACAACAAGGGACACAAATCAAGCAAAATGAAAGGCTTCAAGGGCTAAGCATGAATTAACGATCCGTTTTCTATGCCGACATGTACA
The DNA here is from genome assembly GCF_000804445.1 of Metarhizium album ARSEF 1941. Taxonomy (NCBI): domain Eukaryota; kingdom Fungi; phylum Ascomycota; class Sordariomycetes; order Hypocreales; family Clavicipitaceae; genus Metarhizium; species Metarhizium album. The sequence goes on from NW_024467575.1 coordinate 3,591,211, forward strand.
AATGTTTTGTCTCCGCAAACGAAATGAAATCCTCCAACCCTATTTTCCCAGCGACATTCAGTGATGATCATCAGCACGTCCACCAGGTCCTTGTCTGGCGAGTCGGAGGTTCTTGTCGACAATGAACTTTCGTACACTCGAGTAACCGGCGGCAAAGATGGCAAAACCAACGACGGCGGCTAGGTCTATGGTTAGATTGACAAGCTAAGTAGGCATTTGTCGACTGAGGTGTACGTACCGAGGGGAATCAGCTCAGCTGGAATCTGCTTGAGCTTGCGCAACCGCTGGGAGACAGTGTGGCCTGGAAACCGATTAGCGTACTGTCGAGTATCACGAAGAAGAATTGTTCGAAAAAGTCCCGGTCAACTGTGCTAGGGTCGTTCGGCACATACCGGCCTGGTCTTCCTTCTGTAAACGCTCATTGTTAGCTCCATCTCGGCAGTCCTCGTCAGCACAGCGGACTCACGGGAACCGGTCGCATCATGCGGGCCGTGGGGCGAAACATTCGAAGGGCGGCGGTAGTACGCATCTTGAAGAGAGGAGATTGGTCTGTACAGAACAGAGTGGTATGAAGCAATTGACAAAGATTGTTGCTCCGTCTGGTGGTGCCTCTGCTCAGCACGTCGTGTTGCAATCGCCCGTCGGCCCACTGGTCGGGTGTGGATGCCTTATCCCATTGGTTGGAAAGCCTGAGGCACAAATTCAGCCACCAATACCGGAACAACTGATTGCAAGCTGCGAACGTCAACCGCAGCGCAGCAACCTCATCGCCCGGTCGTACGAGCTCAATTGGCCACCGCCGTGTCAAACTTGCCCAGTCCCCCAGAGTGTCAATCGAATAAATCCACCATGGCTGAAGAAGACGATCAGAAGCTTGTCACCAAGCCCTTCAAGTTCGTTACTGGTATGTGCCGATAATCCGTCCCCTGGTCCGTCCTGACCCGAGGCTAACAATTTCGCAGCCGGTAAGCCCCAACCCTATGGGATTCTCGTGCGCGACTTGGCCGACAGCACATTTGCGTCTATTTTCGTACCCCCGAATACTGACTCGAATTTTCCCCGTAGGCACCGACGCTCGCTTTCCTAACGTGAACCAGACCAAGCACTGCTGGCAGAATTATGTCGACTACCACAAGTGCATCCTTGCCAAGGGAGAGGACTTTGCCCCTTGTCGTCAGGTGCGACAACACATTTGCGACTTGTCAAGAATCATGGGACATCAAATATAACTAATCGTGCGGTAGTTTTGGCTGGCTTACCGATCACTGTGTCCCTCTGGATGGTATCAGCGATGGGATGAGCAGCGAGGTACGTGTACTGGTACTGCCTCACTCAACGTATTTCTCAAGCTAATAAATCTATACACAGAGGCTGGCAACTTCCCTGTCAAACTAGATGCATAAACTTATATCAGTGGCGGTGTCAAAGATAATTGTTACTGATAGAGGAAGAAGTAGCGGCCATGCTGCAAGTGTATTACTCGGAAACTCGGTTACACAGCTTTGATGAATGGTGATGTCAACTGAGGACAAACTCTTTTTGAGACATCTGGGTTTCACTACGCAAGTGATGATTGTGACATTGAAGAGCCTTAATATCGAGTCGAATTTAGACCTTGTGAATGCTGCCCTGAGAAGATGCCAAACGCCCCCCGATTGAAACCAACGTATAGAACGCCGCATTTCCAAATGATATTAGTACATTCCCAGCTACCCTTTTTCAATTTCATCTCTTGATCGTCATGCCCGTCATTATTCCTTGTTGTCAGCCTCCTCGTCGGATGAGCTCATGAATTCATCGTCCTCGTCAAAGCCATAGAAGGTTCGAGCCTGCGTCGTGGCTGGTTCATCTCGCTCATCAGATGAAGATGAATACGACTCTTTTAAGTTTGAATTTGCGTCGTCCTCAGAGTTTGATGGCGCTTCCGGTTGCTCACTTGAAGTCGAGCCATGCGAGGTGCCTAGAAGGTTGTCGCTGTAGCTTCCGCTCTTTATCGCGGCCACAACTGCATCGCGTGTCCTCTCACTGCTCTCCTCCTTGTCTTCAACCCATTTGCCCTCTAGTCTGCCTTGGCCGCCGTTCCTGATTTGATGTTGTTTCTCCTCTGACATCTGGACGATTTGTTCCCAGCGCTCCTTTCGCTTTTCTCTTTCTTTGCGATCCATATCCGGTTTGATGGAGAGATATTCTGCGAGAGCCTTTGCTTCGTTTACTGTACGAAGTCTGCGGCCGTCAAGATTGCGGCTGGATCCGTGATCTTCTTGATTTTTCTTCTTTCGGGACGACATGCGCCCACCAGCAGCACGTAACTGCGAGCCGAAACCGCCTTTACCACCGCACAAAGGAACTGCAAGTCGCAAAGAGAGAAATTCATCCGGACTGCTGGAAAGATATGTAGAGACGGGCGCCTGTGAGACTTGTGGTAGTTGTCTATTTGAGATGGTAGTGAGAATGAGTCTGGAGTCAGTCGTCGGGAGGCGCTCATTGATTTCCTCGCGCAGTTCTGTAATTGTTGTAGAATGTGGAACCGTGACCACCAGCGTAGATGGAAGTCCTAGACCACCAAAGGTGGTTACAAGGACGTTGAGATTTTGAGTTGACATGATAACTTGAAGTGGAAATCGTCTTTCAAGATGAGATTTCGTTGAGGAATGCAAATTTGCGGATGGATAGTTTGGTGTCTCTTCTCGGCGGCCTGGCTTTCTTGAGTAGTTGGGAAAGTTTCACCAGCCACTGACGCAATGACTAATGGTCTCTCACGTGACTCAGCCACAGCGCACAACTTGCAAGCCACCCCACTCGCTACGTCTGAATTTCTTGTAGGGTTTCCGCCCACAAAAGTTGTCCATTTTGAGCCCAGGCACCTTCACTGCGAAAATCTGCACATCGACCTCACCACCGAACAACCACGATGTTGATTCCCAAGGCAGACCGCAAGAAGATCCACGAGGTAAATCCACCGACAGAAGGCCCGAATCAAGCGAGAGAAAAATAAAAATCACGCAGGCGCAAAAGAAAGGACATGTGACTGACAACAGAACGATAACAGTACCTCTTCCGCGAGGGTGTTCTCGTGGCCCAGAAGGACTTCAACCTCCCCAAGCACCCTGATATCGACACCAAGAACCTTTTCGTCATCAAGGCTTGCCAGTCCCTCAACTCGCGCGGCTATGTCAAGACCCAGTTCTCCTGGCAATACTACTACTACACCTTGACTCCTGAGGGTCTCGACTACCTCCGCGAATGGCTGCACCTGCCCGCCGAGATCGTTCCCGCCACGCACATTAAGCAGCAGCGATCGCACGCTCCCCCCCGCGGTATGCTCGGTGAGGAAGAGCGCCAGCGGCGACCATTCGGCCGTGGACGCGGCGGCGACCGTGGTGACCGTGAGGGTGGATACCGACGACGTGATGCTGGTGAGGGCAAGGAAGGTGGTGCTCCCGGTGAATTCGCTCCTCAATTGTGAGTCCTGTTCCTTTCCGCCACACGTGACGATCGGGGCCTGGTCTTGTCAAAACACTGTACTGACGTGGAATTCCGTAGCCGTGGTGGTGCCGGTCGTGGCCGTGCCGCGCCCCCCTCTTAAACGAACCGAGTTTATCTGAAAACAAAATGAAAGGTTTGCATTGTTTTCGAGGTACATGGCAGCACAATGACGAAAAGGGAAACGAGGCATCGGAAATTTGCAACTCTACAAAATGGAGGACTACACACAAGAATTCTTACCATGAGAGTTGCTGTATTTCTCGGGAGACTACCGAGCTTAGTAGGGGACACGGTGGGAGTTTTTGGAGGGGTTAGATCCTCGGAAATTATTTGCATCAGGGTCACTTATTGGCAGTCAGTCAGTGAGACAATTACTTGCGATACACAAGATGAATCTCCATGGTGTTGATTTGGAAACCCATGTGACCGGGATGATTGTTGTGATTCGTGGGGCAACATGTGTGACGTTTTGTGCTGGGGGCCAGATATTTGTGGTAAAGTCGTGCCAGCGCTAGAGCTGTATGATAGCCAATATAAGCACACCGTTGGAGCTTGAGAAGACTCGAAGCTACCACGTATCCCCGGTGCAAGCTGCGGAGTACGGAGCAAAAAGGTCGTGACGCCGTTGAGGCACTCCCTCCACACAATGACCTGCCCAACGGATGTGACCAGCCTCTTCCCCCCGGCTGCACGGTTCTCAACACGATTGGGCCAGCAACGGCCAGACATTTGCCGCCTGGCGTTGACCGCAAAAAGCCAACGTTATACGGAGTACTCGGTACGGCGAGCATATATCGAATTCTGTACCATCCGTAGCTCGAGCGGGACATGGCATGATGGGACCTCCTCACAAGTCTAGAAGCCGTGCTGTCCACCGCACTGCATCACCAGCAATGGCCGGTGTACGGACATTTGACCCTTGGCACACCTAGGTATCTTCATAGACGCCTCGGTAGTACTACGTAGTGAAAAGCATCCTTGCATCTGTCAGCTATCTCACGCAACACAAAACAAGCATCTCGGCGTCACATGACGCGCCAAATGGCGGTGTCTTCTGCGCAAATGCAAGCCGCAGCGAACAATCATGGGTCATCAACTGCTTTTCTCATCAATGACAGGCCGCAAGATGCCTGCGTCTAACCAGGTTGCCAAAAGACCCAGACTGAATATTGGATAAAGCCCCCCCCTCCGGTCCCCCTCCGGGGCTGCGGAAGCGGGACGCTTCACCCGCGAACAAGAAAGTTTTGGACATGCGATGGGTATTCCAATGCTGGATGGACCCGCCATGAAATCGCTAGACGTTTGTGCCTTGGCCCTTGAATATGAGGCCGAGGCTGCTTGGGGTCGTGAGGGTGATGAGGCATCGAAGCCCTGGCGTTGGCGACCCGAAATTCAGCAAAGGCTGAAGACAAGCTGCCGGATTCGATATTTCCCTGAACCCGGACTGCAAACGATCGTCCATGTACGATATAACCAAGAGACTGTTGTCCCGTATGTGGACGGACAAGAGTCCGGCAAGGCGAGAGGAGCTGAAAGGGGCGGCCACGAATCCATCGGCCGGCGGGTCACAGACTCGCAGCCGCCGCCCCGGCTAGCGCATAATATCAAGAGGCCCAGGCGAGACCGATGTATCTCAAGTGTTTCTCCGAACAAGGTGGCTTGTTGAGGCGGCGGGATAAAATGCTCGGAGGGCATCTGGAGGCGGGGGACAGAAATATCCGCCGCGTCTTTTTTTCTTCCCGAACTTGGTTCCTGTCAGACGAGACAGTCTATTGCATCTCTTCACGTGCGTTGGCTACTGTTTGCTGTGGTGAAGCTGGTTGTTCTCACCTTTGCTAATATTTTCCATTGCTGCAGGTACGACTTATCGTTATCTCTGACTGCTCCGAGTTCGCAGGCACTCGGCAAATCGTCGCACACACCGACCGGCGACAGCACAGAAGTTCAAAATATATCTTGGGCACCAAAAAAAAAAAAGGAAAAGAAAAGAAAGGAAAAGGATAAAGTATTTCCACCATGGCGAGCCTTCCCAAGGAGATGAAGGCCCTCAGGTACGTTATGTATAACTATATTTGTTTTCGCCGTGGGTCTGTTCCAACTTGCAGCCATCAGGGTGCATTCTGGGACGGATCATGGAACCCCCCGACAAGCCCGTCTCACGGCGTCATAGCTGGATATTACAATATGCCCGGTTCCCTCCTGGTTCATTGCTGACTGTTGCTCAAAATTAGATATGAGAAGCCGGAAGATTGGTCCATTGTCACGGTCCCGCTTCCAGACCTGCGCGATAATGATGTACTTGTGAAGGTCAAGGCCTGCGGTGTCTGCGGAACCGGTGAGTCTCTGCCCGAGTACTCTGGGCTGTTTGCTGTTCTGTTTTTGCCAACAGCGTTTCTCAAGCTTACATGACATAGACTTGGTACGCACGCTCAATCATCACCCATCGGCCGGTCATGTTAATTCTTAGCGTCACAGCATATCCACGAGGGCGAGTTTATCGCCAAGTTCCCTCTCATTCCCGGCCACGAAACCGTGGGTGTCATTGCAGCAGTCGGAAAGGTACACTCTTGGGACAGAACGCGCACCAGTCTGTCAATTTTACACAATGGCTAAAATTCTAACGTACCCCTAGAATGTCAAGGGCTTCCAGGTCGGCGACCGCGTCGCTGCCGACAATAGCGAACTGTGCAATGAGTGCTTCTACTGCCGCCGTGGCCAGCTGCTGCTCTGCGAGAACGTATGCAGCCATGGCCTTGTCGTGCCTTTTGTTTGCGACGGTGCTGACATGCGCAGTTCAACGCCCATGGTGTCACCATGGATGGCGGCTTTGCCGAATACTGCGCCTATCCGGCCGCCAAGGTGTTCAAGATCCAGAACCTGAACTGGGTTGACGCCACCCTGCTTGAGCCTGCTTCTTGTGCCTGCCATGGCCTGGAGAAGATTCGTCCCAAGCTGGGCTCTCATGTCCTCATGTTCGGTGCCGGGCCCACTGGGCTTGTAAGTTGCTTTCGCCGGCTGTCGGCTGTGTCAGCAGAGGCGAGCCGACAAGATAGAAGGACATGGATACTGATTAGTGTGTGCGACTCCAGATGCTCGCCCAGCTCCTCAGGCAGAATGGAGGCTGCCAGGTGACCATTGCTGCGCCCAAGGGGTTGAAGATGGACCTTGCCAAGAGCCTTGACGCGGCTGATACGTATATTGAGCTGTCGAGAGAGAGCCCCCAGGCCCAATTTGACCAGCTCAAGAAGGACAACCCTTATGGCTTTGACATTGGTACGCCTAATCCTTGCCCTGTTGGAGGTGGTTATTACTTTGATGCTGACGGGTTGCAGTTGTCGAGGCTACCGGTTCCGTCAAGATTCTGGAAGACGCCATCAACTACGTCCGTCGCGGTGGAACACTCGTGGTCTACGGGTAGGTTGGCGGCCACGCGGCACATTACGTTTGCTGACGAATTGTCTCGACAGTGTCTACGCCAATGCCGACCGAGTCAGTTGGCCCCCTGCCAAGATCTTTGGTGACGAAATAACCATCATCGGGTCCTTTTCCGAGACGTACATGTTCCGTAAGTACTATCCCACAGACAGCTAGCCGCCCATGACTGACGTGTTTGACTGCAGCCGCCACCATTGACTACCTCGACTCTGGAAAGGTCAAGACCAAGGGCATCGTGAACAAGACCTTCAGGCTGGAGGAGTTCGGCAAGGCTCTTCAAAGCATCAAGGACAAGACTGCCATCAAGGCCGCCATCGTATTTGACTAGAATTTAATCCCTAGAGTTGTAGACAAGAGAAGTGAAGACTAGACATACAGCAGACTCTTGATAGAAATACAGTCCATGCTTGCAGCTTTACAGGTTGGGAATAGCACAGCGGCCCGAGTGGGCAACATGTGGTTCCGTGTTTTGCTTCGGCCTCGCTGCCACGACGAAAATCAGCAATTACCTCTCGAGTCGTGTACTTGCTTGCTGTTGCACCAAAAAACGGGCGTGGCCACGCCACATTAGTTCGTGTTAAGTACTTAATGTCCCCTATATTAAGTAAGTACTGCGACACTTGCGGCCCCCAGGTACCTCCGCGCAGGTACCTCCAAGTACTCGCGACTCGGGACGCCGTATTACAATTTATGGAGCAATCTGTATTGCGCAGCCCCAAACATCAACGCTGCCAAAGACGAGCCACTGTGCGCTCTTGACATGCTGCTGCTCTCGCGCATCTGATTTCATTTCACCCAAGACCGAGCAAACAAGCCCGGGAGTCAATTTTGCCATCCATCCAACCAGCCAGCGCCCCTGACTGCCGTCTCACGAGTCACGAGCCACAGCACCGAGGCCAAGATGCCACAACCAGGCCTCCTTGTTCCGCCACGATAACTGTTGTCGTACTTGCCTCACCGTCCTCTGATGTGACGAGCACTGCCGAGGTACTCAGACTACTCAGATGCAGAAGTCACGTTCCTGGTTAAACAGGGAGGCTACCGAATTCGCTACCCAGTCCATGTCCCGAAAGAACAAACAAAAGAAACAGACTGGGGGACGACTATGGCTTTCTCTTCTCGTAGTCGCTCTCGTCCGTCTCGCCACGACCTCGTTGCTCGAATCCACGCCGATGCTCTGGAAACATCTGCCGTACGTCTCGGAGCCATCGACATCTCCAAAAGTCAAGCACAAGAAGACTCGAGCTCTTCCGATTCTGACTTTCAGCAAACCAAATCGAGCAACTTGCCTTCCCGCCATGCACGCTCCTTGAGTAATCCGATTCCTTCGTTTCTCGGCCCGGCCAAGAATAGACCAGGCTCTACTAGCCACCCGCAGGCTGATCAGGATAGGGGACCTCTCGACAACGCCATGGCTGGACCAAGCATTGGTCATAGACACAAGCGAGGGGGTCCCATGGGGAGTAAGGACTTCGCAACGGGAAATTGCATGACTTGCGCATCTTTGATGCGATGGCCCAGGGAGTTGACGGTATTCAAGTGCACTATTTGCACCACGATTAATGACTTGATCGTTCCATGGAGCGGGACCCTGAAGCCCGGGATTCTCGGGAGGCGGCGCGACGGGACTGCCCATGCGTCGTCTGATGCTTCAACTTGTACGTGGCCCTCGTTGTGTATCTTGCAGGCTTGAAAGATTGACTCACCTTCGTTTCTTTTCTTGTTTTCGTTTGCTCTTTATAGGCCAACCGATTTCATTACAGCAATGCCAACGACTCACCAGACAGTGTATTCATGCATACATTTCCGAAAAATTGGCCCCGAGGCCAGCGCCGGAATATACTGACTTGCACCCTCATAACACATCTCAAAGCAACGCCTTAACACCAGATAATTACGGAAATCAACGCGACTACTACCATGGACGATCAATGTGCGCCTCGTATGGAGAAGAGCAACACGGGTTTAATCCCAGTTATGTCTTTGATGAGCATCCTACGTTACGGCCCAGTCCATCACGACCAAACGTCGGCGCCAGGTCACATTCATCTCCCTATACCGAAAAGCCGCCTCTGCCGGGGCAGCCGCTTCCAAACCCGAATCCAACGGCACGCCACAGAGAGTCATCGACGAGCGGTCCCTCAGAACCAAAAAGGATTTTCAAAACCCTCGAGGAATACATTACGAAATCGTTTGGTTCCTTAGACTGTATCAACTCTTCATTCTCAACAGAGAATAGCGGGCGGGAGCGCCATCCGACCGAGCCAATTCGGCGCAAACCAGTGCCGTCGCGTGGGAGGTCGCCCTCCCAATCTACTGAGCTGAACCCTCAGGAGGAGTCCCAAACAGGCATTGTTATGGATGACCTTGACCCGAAGTTGCTCCTTCTGGGCGATTTTGCAGAGAACGGCTCATGGTGGACGGGCAGCCGCAGACAACCAGGGCCGACGAAACAAACTTCTACCCGTCGACCTGAAAGCCCTCCCAGGAAACCAGTTGCAATGAAGTGCCCGAATCTGAATTGGGACGAAATTGACAGCTGGTACTCCACAATCGTCAATGCCGCGCAGGACTGGTTTTCTGTGTACGAAGACGTTTGCAAGAAGACAACAGTCAGGGCTCAAACGCAAAGAGAACTCCAGATTCTGGAACAAGAACTGCTACAAGGGCAAGAACATACCCAAAGAATATTGCTAAAAGCTACAGAACTGCTACTTAAGAGGCCTGGCCGGCCGATGTCCAATGTCGGTGATGTCCGATTTCTTCTCATCATCATAGCGAACCCTCTTTTGCACGCGGGGTGGAAAAGATTTTGTGGCATCTTACAACCAGAGATTGCGGCCTCAGCCCCCCCTCAAATAACCTCACCAAAACAACAACTTCTTCCGAGTTCAGGGCTTTTATCTGGCCAACATTCAGGAATAATTAAGCGAATCATCGGCCTCATATCCAACACCACCCCCGAGTGCCACAATCAGCTCATCACATGGTTTTCCAAATTTGAGCGCGGACGATTTGTTCGCACCAAGGATCTGGTATCAGGCTTTCTGAGCTACCGGCTCCTCCGTCAAATTGATAAGAAACAGCCCACAGAAGTCGACATCACGGCTGGTCTGATACCAGAGATGCGTACCGGCCGCTCTGGGGCTGGTTTTTACCTACATGACGAAATTAGGACTGGGGGAACATCCAAAAAGAAGGAGCCAGAGCACAAGATTGCGTACACGGAGGATTGGCAGATCAAAGCGGCGTCCCGCGTGCTTGCCCTCATGTTCGCAGCCAATAACATCTCTGGAAACAAACCTGGCTATTCAACGACAGCAGCGGGGGTGAATATTGCGGCCGGGTCAACTCGTGAATATGGACACTCTGGGGGACAACTGGTTCCGACCACAGACTTTTATAACTCAATGATAGATTATGCTGATTTGGTGAGCGATTTCGAGTGCTGGGAGTCGAAACGGTCCAAGTTCTCCTTCTGCCAGTATCCATTCTTAATGAGCATCTGGGCCAAAACTCACATCCTCGAACATGACGCCAAGCGACAGATGCAGATGAAAGCACGGGACGCATTTCTTGACAGCATAATGACCAACCGCAATGTAAAGCAATATCTTTCTCTCGACGTTCGCAGGGAATGTCTTGTCGAGGACAGTCTGGCCGCTGTCAGTGAAGTCATCGGGAGCGGAAGCGAAGATGTCAAGAAAGGCCTCAGAATTACATTCAGAGGCGAAGAGGGCATTGACGGTGGCGGGCTGCGGAAGGAGTGGTTCTTGCTCCTCATCCGAGAGGTCTTCAATCCGGACCACGGTAAGTTAAGCCGACCGTGGTTGACTGCTGCCGAAGCTGATCCGACGCAACAGGAATGTTCCTATACGATGAAGACTCGCAGTATTGCTACTTTAATCCCGCCACGTTTGAAACGTCTGATCAGTTCTTCTTGGTTGGCGTAGTCATGGGCTTGGCAATCTACAACTCTACCATTCTGGACGTTGCTCTACCGCCATTCGCGTTCCGCAAACTGCTGGCGGCCGCGCCAGCTCATGGCCTAGGCATGTCCTCTCGTCCAAGGCCGTCGATGCAATATACTCTGGAGGACCTGGCGGAATACAGGCCGCGAGTAGCTCATGGGCTGCGCCAGCTTCTGGACTTTGAGGGGGACGTGGAAAGCGCATTCAGTCTTGACTTTGTGATTGATGCTGAGAAATACGGCACGACCGTCGAAGTTCCCCTCTGTCGCGGAGGCGAGCAAAAGGCTGTTACAAATAGCAATCGACGAGAGTATGTTGACCTCTATATTCGATACGTCCTAGATACCGCGGTGACTCGCCAATTCGAGCCTTTCAAACGAGGCTTCTACACAGTCTGCGGAGGCAATGCCTTTTCCTTGTTTCGACCAGAAGAAATCGAGCTTCTTATCCGAGGGTCAGATGAGGCTCTTGATATTGCATCACTGCGGGCTGTGGCTGAATATGACAACTGGGGCAGTCGACAGCCGGACGGCACCAACTCCGTAGTTGGCTGGTTTTGGGAAACATTTCAAGAAGCGACAGCAACGAACCAACGCAAACTTCTTTTGTTCATCACGGGAAGCGACCGAATCCCTGCGACGGGCGCCGCTATGCTGCCGATCAAGATTTCGTGTCTTGGCGAAGATGTAGGCCGTTATCCAATCGCGAGGACATGCTTCAACATGATTTCATTGTGGCAGTATGGAACGAAGCAAAAGCTGGAGAGCATGCTGTGGAGGGCAGTGTTTGAAAGTGAAGGATTTGGTCTGAAGTAGGTTTGCATGTATACAAAGCAAACCGGCATGGACCCAACTGTCTTTTCGCAGAAAGCAAAGCATATTGTCTCGGCACGATGTGGCGGGGGTCAGACATACGTGTTGATAAACGTCCTGAGGCCCGAGGACTTGCCGTCCAGCAGCACAATCACTGAAAACCATTGATACCCAAGTTGGTGTGATTAGAGTCACAGATAACATATACAAGGTTTTTTTCTCTTTGTCTCGAGTTCGGATGACACGAAGCCTTCCAAGGGGGTGAATATAATACAATACACTTTCCTGTCTTTCTTTCTTTCTGAGTGAGCATACATCTACGCCTCCTCCTGCTCAGCCATACCCCCAGCCGCCCTCGCCCGCTTCAGCATGTCGTCCTCCTTCTTCTTCTCCGCCCTCAGCGCCCTGATCCTCTCCCTGTCAATGCTCGCCTGCTTCTGCATGGCCTCGAGCTTCTGAATCTCGGCAATGTCCGCGCCCGTAGGCTGCAGTGCCGTTGCGCGCGTCTCGGCGAGCAGGCGCTCGAGTATGTCTGCGCTGTGGACACCCCTCATGTCTATCGTGACCGTCCTTTCGTCCGCGCCGGGCGGCTGCCTCTTGGAGAGGTTGTTCCGCGACGAGGCGGGCTGGGGGGTTTCCTGCGCCGGGGCCGCGGTCGAGGTCCCCGACGACGAGGCGCGCATGTAGATTGTCATTGTGGGCGGGGCGGCATTGTCGTCGTGCCGGTTGAGGATCATGGGCACCGCGGGGTTGTGGTACTTTAGCCGCGGGAGGTACTGGCGCCAGAACTTCCTGCTCGTCCACCGGGCGTCTTTAGTATTCTTGCGCGGCTCGCTTGCGCGCGGGGCGTGGCCGCACGAACCTGGCTCCCATGTGGCCGTTGGACATGCGGGTTGCAAAGTCCATGTGTATTCTGGTTACTTCTGGCGGTAGGATGGCTGCGCCTGGTCCGCAGCGGAGGTTGAGCAACTGGTTTACTTTGGTGCTTAGATGGTTACTGGTTGGGGGGGAAATTTCGGGAAGGGGGGGGGGAAGGACTTGCCTTTTGGAGGAGATGGATTCTCTCCCCTAGGGAGCGCATCTTGGTGCCTTTTTGAAGCTGTATGCGAGGTGAGGTGATGGTGGTTCGGGGCGTGTTGGGAGGTTCGTCTGGGAATTCTGCAGCTATCAATGGTCTGGCGGGCCGGGCCGGCTTTCATCCGCTACTGACGGACCCTTGGATTTTCTGGACTTTTTTTTTCCCCATGTTCCCTTTGAGCTTGTTTGTGTGCAGGGGGAAGAGCCTCGACCTTTTTTTTAAACAGAGCTTTGCCGAGGATGCAACGCGTTTCGACGGCGCGCTTGCTTGGCAGGGCGTTGAGAATGGGGGAACGTGCGGCGAGCGTTCCCGTCTTCTTGTGCCCTGCCGTTGTTTGTTTGCGCGGCCGGCCTGGTCCCGGTGCGTTGGGGGGTCTGGATAGATGGAGCGGCCGATTCTACAGTCCTGGGTCGTCTGCGACGGCGGTTGACGATGGGCCGGCGAGGCAGCTCCCGGTTACGTGTAGCGGGTGCGGAGCGTTTGCGCAGACCGGCGAAGCGCAACACCTTGGATTCTTTGATTTGCGGAGCAAGAGAGTGCGCAGCTGGCTGCATCCGCAGAAGAGCGAGGGACGCGGCGGTTCGGCGGCCGAGGACAGGATTGTGGACGATGCCTTGAAGGCCTTGGACAAGCGACAGCTGGAGGCTTTGGGGTTGAGCACGGAGAGCATGATCGGGGACGGGAGCGTCAAGGAGCTGGAGAGTGAGTGCCGCCACTGGGACTGCATGGGCTGTCGCGTTGGCAGTTTGACGTTGCACGGTATTGACGGCAATGGTTACTGACGTCCTTTTTGGGGGCGGGCTCTACAGGACTTGTCACGGAGAGGCCGCCTGTTTGCGACAGATGCCACGACTTGATGCACCACAGCACCGCGACCGGCACGGCCAAGCTCACGATGCACCACCCTACGGTGGAATCGCTCCGGGAGACGATTGAGGAGTCGCCGTACAAGTACAACCACATCTACCACGTCATCGACGCCGCCGACTTCCCCATGTCGCTCGTCCCGCGGCTCAATGTCCTGCTGGGCGATGTTCCGCTGCGGTCGAGGAACCGGCGCTCGCGGTCGAGCAAGTTCCACGGCGACCGCAAGACGGACATGAGCTTCATCATCACGAGGGGCGATTTACTTGGCCCGACCAAGGAGATTGTCGACTCCATGATGCCCTACCTTCGGGACGTTCTGAGGGACGCCCTCGGCAGGGTGGGCGGCCGGGTGCGCCTGGGCAACCTGAAGTGCGTCAGCGCCAGGAGGGGCTGGTGGACCAAGGATTTAAAGGAGGACATCTGGAACAGGGGAGGCGCCGGCTGGATGGTGGGCAAGGTCAACGTCGGGAAGAGCCAGTTGTTTGAGGCCGTGTATCCCAAAGGCAGGATGGACGCAAGCAAAAAGAGGGACGAGGGCCAGCCGGCGCCTACGCGAACCGGCCACGACCACGCTCATGACCAGCAGAGCACCCCGGGCATGGATTTCGGGGAGCTGCTGCCCCCGCCGCAACCGAACCGGAACTATCCGTCAATGCCCGTCGTCTCCTCGCTCCCAGGCACCACGGCCTCGCCCATCCGCGTGCCGTTTGGGAACGGCAGGGGCGAACTCGTTGACCTCCCGGGCCTGGCGCGAAGCGACCTCGAGCTGTTCGTCAAGGAGCCTCATCGCCAGTCCCTCGTCATGAAGAAACGCGTCGTCCCCGAACAGGTCGTCGTCAAATACGGCAAGTCGCTCATCCTGGGCGGCGGCCTCATCCGCATCACGCCCCGCACGCCGGGCCTGGTCTTCCTCATGTACAACTTCACCCCCATCAACGAGCATCTCACCATTACGGAAAAGGCGATTGGGTTTCAGGAGCAGACACGCGAGTCCCCCGGCGTCGAGAACATCAGTCTTGCTGGTGTCGGGGGGGAGATGAAGCACGCGGGGACCTTTAAGCTGTGCCACGACGTGACCAAGAAGCGCGCCGGACCGCTGACGCGCAAGAACGCCGTCGGACTCCAGGTTGACCGGTTGCCGTTCAGGGTTGTGTCGGTGGACATCCTGATCGAGGGCGTCGGGTACGTCGAGGTGGTAGCGCAGGTGAGAGCCAAGGAGTTTGAGCGGTGGGAGCGCATGCAAGGGGACATGGATCGGGCTGCGGCCTTGGAGGGCGAGGACGCCGGGTCTGTCGCCGCGGCCGGGGGAAACGAGCCGTCGTCGCAGGATCCGTTTGAGCAGATGACGAGGAACAGGAGGGACGTGATTCGCGGCGACGGGCATGCGGTCCGGGCACGGGAGAAAATGGCCGAGCCAGACTGGCCGGCGGTGGATGTGTTTTCTCCCGAGGGCAGGTTTGTGGGCTGGAGAAGGCCGATCAACGGGTGGTCGAACAACAAGCCGAGGGTCCTGGCGGAGCACAAGAAGACGCGGCCGAGGAAGAGCATGAGGGGGGCCAAGAAGAGGGCCAAGCTGGAGAGGCGCAGGGGCAGGCGGCGAGGCGAGGCTGTATAGTAGTACTGCAACTCGGCACTCCGTACACACGTACACGTATATCCGCAGCACGTAATTTGTACAGACGAGACGACGCCCCGCGGTTGCTGATGTGCAGATGCCCGTGTTGGACCCTGGCGTGACGTCGGGTCGACGCCGGACGGGACCAGGACGAGGGGCCGATTGATCCCGCATCTCCACCGGTCGACGTCGCACGTCACTCGCAAAATAAACACGGACGTGTCTGGCGCACCTCGACAGCCCGTGCCTCCCTCCTCGTCCTCATCCTCGACACTCGACGCCCACCACGCCCGCCCAGCAAAAAGACGTGATCCGCTGCGCCGTCGACATTGCAGAACAAGAGCGCGCGCAGGCCCGTCGCACTCCAGAGGATTCTCCGTTCTCCTGCCCGCAGCTACGTCAGCGCCGCCTCGCCCTCGGCAAACGACTCGCCGCCACCATGTCGGCCACACGAGACCAGCGAGCCGCACCGGCTCCGGCACCGACCACGTCCCAGACGCAGACGCAGACGCAGACGCAGACGGAGACGGGAACCCGACGCATCCTACGTCTCCGCGGCGGCCGCAATGCAAACGGGCGATCCGTACAGTGGGCCCAGGATGTAGTCGACAACGAGGGCCTGGGCAGGAAGAGCTCCAAGGGTATGCAAGTGCAATGTCTCGGTCTAGGGATGCTCGTGTGCTTTTTTTGGCCATGTTCTGCTTTTCCAAGGCGATCCAGGGTATTAACTGCTGGTCTCTAGTCTGCTGTATATACCACCAGCCGAAAGGCGTAGACGAATCCAGCGACGAGTCGTCGTCGTCGTCTTCTTCTTCTTCTTCTTCTTCTTCCTCGTCGTCGGACTCCGACACCGACTCGGAGCCGGAAAGCAGCAGGGGAGACGGCAACAAGGTTCCTGCGTGCGGTGGCCACTCGCACGGTGGCCGGGGGACGAGGACGCCGGGCGGCGGGCGCAAGCAGAAGAAGAGGCCGCCGAGCCCAAATGCGTACGAGAAGGTGCCGAAACAGAAGCCCCGCGAGGGGTCCAAGTAGCGCTTTGCGGGTATGTCTTGAAGACTTTGTTGTTGTTGTTGTTGTTGCTGCTACAAGTTACTCACTGTGGCCTTGCGACTGTTACGTCTTCATTCACGGCACTTTTTGGCGTGCTGGACTGGGGGCTGGGGGTGGCCTGGTGGGATTCGGGCACATGGGTGGCGTCACGGGATGACGGATGGTGGATGATGATCAAGTACAAGAGTATCGCGCCGCTTTAGGATCATGATGCAGTAGCTTAACATTGGAGACCTGCGAATGCCATGCCCCGAGCGGATGGGAGTCCAGCATGTCTTGGGACCCCTGATGTGTGCATGCTGGTAGCACAGAAGACTCCAGTGCCGTCTGGCTCTCGGGGTTGGACACCTTTGTCCATCTAGACGCGGCCAGCACTTGGACGAGCCAGACCATCTCGGACCTTGAACGATGTTGCCTTCAAACACTCATGCATCGCTGCCTTCTCCCACGTCGGCTTCGGCTTCTCTAGCTCAGACGGGTCTGGGGTGCTCCACGCGGCGCAACCGCGACCGCGAGCAGGTGGGAGAACATGATGTCGTCGTGGGCAAGTAGCTCTTGACTAGGCTAGCAGCAGCCGGCTCCCGGGCGCCAGGATGCAACAGTCTGCTCCCGACCGCCAGAGTTCAACTCACGTCCTCTGGCTCTCCACGACAAGATACTTGCCCGCGCGCCTGTTGGCGGTGCCCAGAACATGCCACTTCTCGCTGCTCTCGTCTTCAATCTTTGCTCGCACCCTCCTGGGACGCTTGTAATGGCCCACGTGCTCTTCGGCATCCAGCAGCGGCCGCATATCTGCCAACGTGACTGTGTTCTCGCGCCTGGCCTCGTCCGTCTCGTCTCGGATTGCGCAAAGCGGCTCGACGCCCGTTGTGTCGACGCGCTGGACGGCGCGAACAAAGTGGAGCTGCTCCCGGAGGGTGGAAATCATGGTGTCTTCTTCCGAAGGCGTCTGGGGCAAGGGCAGCGCCGCGAGGCGCAGGAGATGGTGTAGCTGGGACCTTGTTATCTCCTCCGTCGGCGCCGCCCGTGCTGTCGGTGCTGCCGGCGGGTGATGACGGAGAGACGTCACGGACCAGGTTGGCTTGGAGAGAATATCGGCAGGTGAGGGTTTGCCGCGCGTCGACACGGACAGGTTGTGCTGCCGAGGGCGTAGAGCCGGGACGCAGCGCGGGAGGGGGCGGCAGCTGCTGCAAAACGACATTGTTGGCCGGGTGCTTTTGGGGAGATGTGCATGTGCTCCGTCTTTGATGTTTCTTCGGGTTGTTATGGCGGCGCGGCCGTGGTTGTGAGGACATCAACGACGTTGCACTTGGGACTGGGAAAACGACATCTAGATGGTGGATGGTGGATGGTGGAGGAGCATGGAGCCGAGCAGCTCGCAGCTGTGAGCGGCCGGGCGCCAGGTGCTCGCTCTCCGGCTCCACACACCGTCTCCCGCCGGCGGCAAGGAGCACTGGAGAGAGAGTAGAGGGAGGGGCTCTGGTGGCCGGTGGCCTGTGGCCCGTCCCAGGCGCTTTGTGCCATGTATGTGTCTTTGAACCCGCCGGCTGATGAGGGGTGCGGCTGCGCGTGTCATGGCTCCGTCTGCTCCATCTTCCTCGTCAACCCATCGCCTTCCGCCTTGTCCCATCTGCAACCTACAACTTTGAACATCGAATCAGCATCATCATCGTTTATCATATGAGCTGCAAGGGTCATTGAACCGCACATCACTCCTGTCCAGTACCAAGTCGACGCGATCCGCAGCCATGCCTCGAGACCCCCACACTCTGCTCAAACAGGTGCGGCCAACCCTCCCCCATCCGCTACCGGTCTCCCCAACTGACGTCTTCGTTTGGTAATGCAGGCAGAGAAGAAACTGTCCGGCGGCGACGGCTTCTTCAGTTTCTTGAGCGACAAGAGCGGAAACGACAGTGATGGCGCAGATTTACTGGAGAAGGCAGCGAATGCCTTCATGGCAGAGAACAAGTGTACGGGCCCCTTCTGTCTACGACAAGCCTCCAAGGACGCCGTACTTGACAATGGAAACCGCCCTAACGATTGTTGAATAGTTCTGGAAGCAGGAAAGGCCTTTGAAAGGCTCGCCCCAGTCTACAGAGACAGGTTGGAGTTGGATTCGTCGGCTGCCGGTGCCGCTGGGAGTGCTATTGAGGCCTACGTGAAAGCCGGTGACGCCGCTGCCGCCGCGCGGTGTTTCGAGCTCCTCAGATCTCCGGCCTTGAAAAAGGGTCAGTCGAATCGAGTCGACAGATACGGGCGGCTATTGGCCGGTTTGTACGAGAAGACGCTGGGGGATATGAAGTCGGCGTCGATGTGTTATGATGTGATTGCTGAAGAGTATGAAGCAAACCTCAATCCACAGTACGTACACGCGGCGCCCTCCTCCTTTGCCAGTCTTGAAGATTGCTCCTACTTAGCGTGCTCACGTCAGTAATGCCCGAAAAAACAAGACCCAGGCCGCGGCGACGCGCGCCATCTATTTCGCCCAACTCGTCACAGCCGGCACTGATCCGCATGAGAGTGCCAAGGACCTCAAATACGTCGAAAGAACCTTGATTAAATTGGCGCAAGATTCCTACAACACCAACGAAGTCTTGCTCAGACTGGGAATTGTGTACCTCATCACGGGAGATTCGAATGATTATGACAAGGCTGCGGCCCCTGCTGGACCCGCCGCTGCTTCCGTTGGTGCCCAAGCCGCCGCCGCCGGATCCTCCGCCGGTGCGCTTGCTGATGAAGCCAACGCTGCATTCGATGCTCAGACTCGTCTTGACTTTGGTTTTGCAAAGTCGAGGGAAGGTGCGCTGGTGCGTGATTTGGCCGCGGCGCTGAAAGCGGACAACTTGCAGCAGTTTGTGAAATTGCTCATGCAGTACCCGGGAACAAATGAGGAGTCAAAGGCTTGGTATGAGACCATGTTGATGCTAGCCGGCGGCTATAAATGGAAGGGCAATGCCGTCAAGGCAGAAATGGAGAGACAAAAGAGACAGCCCTTTGAAGACTCGCAAAACGGCGGCCAGCAGCAGCCTTGGGGGGACCAACCAGAGCCTCAGCGTTACTCGCAGCCTCAGCACCAGCCTCAGTATTCTTCGCCGCCTCAGCACGCGCCAGGAACGCAGGTCAAGAACGAAACGGATCCAGACGTCCCGGATGCAAATGAGTGGGCGTAAGGCCTCGATGAGCGAGACCATGTACGGGACAGCTGAAGCGGGACTCGAGACGGATCTGAAAAGCATCGTACGGGGCTGGCGTGCCAAACGACCCAGCGTGCCTTGCACGAGGCAAGAAGAAGCCGTCGCATGGCGAATCGGAGGACCAGACCGGGAATGGAATTGGAGTATTAGTTTGTTTAAGAAATGGCCGTCTTACGGGGCGTAGTGCTGGGCTAACAATCCGATCGTGTCGACGGCCCCCCTGGCTGTGCTCCTCCGACGGTGATGATTCAAGGCTTCACCACTTCAAGTATATTCAAGTAGTACGAGAATACTGTGACGAATGGACAGTCGCTCTATGACGTAAGCAACTTGGGACTGAATACGTATTCTACCGGAGAGCAAACGTAAGCTGTACTGTACACCTAGGTGCCGCCGACCTTTTCAATCCGTTCCGACGAGATGGACCGTCAGTGGCCCCACATCAATACTCTTCCCCGGCCCCGCGAGCTGCCAAAACTGGACCGTGTTCAACGTCGCCTCTTGCACGCCTCTCAACCTTTATACTCTCATCCTCCTCGCCCGCACCAGCCAACAACCGCACCGCATCATGGCAGAAATCGCAGGGCCAGCGGCCAGCTCCAGCGACGCTGCCGCTGCCGCTGCCGCCCAGCGCGCATCAGAACAAGCGCGCCTTCGCCGGGAGCGCCGGGAGGCCAAAATCAGGGCCGGCGGCGCAGCACGACTAAACAAGATCAATGGCATGGCCGGCCGCATCGTGCGAGGTACGTGGCTCTCCGATCCCGTCCGCCCATCACAGCCCGACCTGCCATGTTGCGCTTCCCAGCTGAAACGGCAAGCAGACGGCGACGACCAAGCCACGCCCACAGCAGCAGACAAAACCGCGTCACCGTCGAAACCCGCAACCCACGGCGACCCCGACGAAGTCGACATCTCGCAACACTTGTACGCACCGCAAACCACAGCCCGGCCCGTGCCCTCGTCCCCCTCCCCGGGCCCTGAACCCATCATCTCCGAAGCCCGACTCCGCCAAATGATGCTCGGCTTCGACCGGCCATCCGACCCCAACACCCCCGGGTCCTCGACCCCCAGCAACGGCAACATGCCCAACACGGACGACGACCCCCTCATGAAGATGATGGCCCAAGTGATGGGCCAAGCTGGCACCCCTCCCTTTCCCGGGATGGGAAACATGTCGGCACAGCAAGTACAGCAGCAAGGCGCCGCCGCCGCCGCGCCGTCCGCCTACCACACAACCTGGCGTCTCGTCCACGCCCTCGTCGCCCTCAGCCTCGGCCTCTACCTGACCCTCTTGACCACCTTCTCCGGCACCAAGGCGGAGCGCGACGCCGCCGCCCTCGCGCACGTCCAGCACACGGCCGCCGACGACGACAACGAGCACCACAAGCGCACCTTCTTCTGGGTCTTCGCCACCTCGGAGGCCGTGCTGCTCACGACCCGCGTCTTCCTCGACAGGGGCCGCGCCCCGCCGCCCGGCATCCTGTGGACCGTGGCGGGCTTCCTCCCGGACCCCGTCCGCGGCTACGTGAGCGTCCTCCTGAAGCACGGCCAGATTTTCACCACCGTCAGGACCGACGTACTGACCTGCATGTTTGTCCTGGGCGCGTGTTCCTGGCTGAGGTCCTGAGGTCCTGAGGTCCCGAGGTCCCGAGGTCCTGGTCCGGCGCGCCGGGCACTCCGTCCTGTTCCTGTCCCTGTACGGAGAAGGAGGTGGACAATGATGAACGCTCAACATGTACATGTAGCCTGTTTCTGTATCCGCACCGGCACCTGCCACCATCAAGTGAAGAAACACAGCGACTGCCCGTCGACCAACCCGCCTCCAGCTTAGCTCCTCATAGTGAATGAAGCCTGTTGACCCCCGCAACTCGGTAGATTGCCCTGTCAGTCCGGGCAGCAGCAGCAGCAGCAGCAGCAGCCGCCTTCAAAAACCGACAATCTTGCACACAACCGCCCGCCCGTCAGCCAGATCTCTCGCCCTCGCCCGGACAGTGGCGCCCCAAAGACACCACTTGCCCGGACGGGACGGGACATGGCGACGACCAGCACGGATAGAACGAGGGAACGAGGCCATGCCAGCGCTGCCCTGCCACGTAGGACCGCGGGGCCATCGGATTCCAACATGTACAAGTCACTCGCCGACTGCGACGGGACAGGCAGATAGATACGTCATGTCATGCCAGCAACGCCACCCATCACATGTACCACGACGATGACGCAGGCTGTCTGAAAGTGCTTTTATTTGAATGCATACATTCTTTTATCCTACCTACCGTCCGGAGCCAACAGTCTTGCCAACCTCGGACAACTGCCTGGAAACCATGTAATGTCCTCGATTGAGTCGCCTGGTGCATATTAAGGACGACGACTTCTTTCTTCCTTTCCGTCTCCTCCTGCCCACCAAGAGGAAAAAAGGGAGCGCGGGCAGAGTAAATAAAAGTCCGTTCCACGCACCCACCACCCCAGGGACTCGTACTGCGAGCAATTTTTTTTTCCCCAAGTCATTCAACGCCGTGGTATCAATTCGGGAGCTCTAGTTCTGGCATCCCCCCAATCAAATTTCCCACCCCAAAGGCCGCAGCAAACATATCCACATCAAGAAGTAATAAAAGAATCAACGGCAAAATCTTGGCGTCATCGTTTCTCGAGGGAAGAGACTTGCATGGCGAGGGCCTTGTTTCCTCGTAGCAGCTCGTCTAACCACTCGGCAGCCATGGCTAGGGTGGTGCTCTTGCTAAAGCCGCCCCCCTTCAGCCCGGGTACCAGTTCGCCCAAATCGTCAAAGCCTTCCTTGATCTGAGTCCGTCGCTTTTGTTCACTGCGAATGTGGTTCTCGCGCTTCTGTTCCTCGGAGAGATTCTCACGGGGCGGCTTTGATCCGTTGGCGCCCGGCTTGCGGCGTCTGCTGCCGGCAGCGGTGTCCGAAGGAGGTTCTGATCCGCTTGCTGACCGTTCAGACTTGATCTTTCGCTTTCGGCCTGACTTTGAAGAGGTGGCGTCGTCGTCGTCGTCGTCGTCATCCTCGTCGGCCGCGGTGCTCCGGACATTCTTGCTCTTCCGCCTCTTTCTTGGCGGTGCGTTGGCATCCTCCTCCATCTTGACGTAGACAGGTCCGTCACTGTTGCTGCTTGTGGCTTGCCCGTTGGCGGGACTGCCAGGGCGGGTGTTAGCCGCGCTCTGATTGACTTCCAAGCACTCGAGGCACTTCATTTGGGTTTGATGCATAGACTCCACGGACTCCTTCCTCGGCTCTGGTACGTACCCCTGGACTTCGGAGAAGCTTGCGTCTGAACCCCATTGGAAGTCGCCCAAGACGGGCTTCGAGACGGACGTCTTTTCCTTTGACCCCCACATCCAGCGAGTGAATGTGTGGTCTACTTCAGGTGCCTGGCTGCTCCTCCGGTTCTCTTCCTTGAATTCCTCCATCGGCTGGTGTCTCAGGTGGCCAACTGGGTATACCACAGGGCGGTTGGCGGCACTGCCGGGGCTGCTGCTGCTCTTGGGTGCACCGGATCGGTTCCCATTCTGAAGCAAGGTTGCGGCGGCGTTCAGGACATCGTCCGAGTGATGGTGAGAAAACGTCTGTGTATGCGAGGGGGCCGAGCCTGGAGCAGGAGGGGGAGGGGGGGGCATCATGCTCGAGTCGGCAGACAACATTCTAGCCAGATCGTTCTGGTGGTCACTGGAAAAATCAAAATCGGCCGAAGGCGCTTGAGAACCGAGGGAGGTGGATGAGCCCATGAACTGAGGGGGAAGATCTAGCCAGGCATCGCTGAAGTTGAGGCCTTCGCCAAACGAAGGCATGTTGTATTGATTTGACGTCATATCCTCGAAAAAGGAGCTGAGGAATTTGCTATCCGTCTCGGTCAGGAGCGGTGCTCCGGGAGCTGGGTCTGGGGCGGCATCGAAGATGTCTGCCTGCGTTGAGTCTACCGAGTCTGTTGCGTCAAAGGGGAGAAATCAGCCTGAGTTGCATGAATGGGCGCGCACATGTCGCCGCGGATGGGTGAAGGGGACAATAACAGGGAAGGGCAGGACAGAAGAGAGTAAGAATTCCACATACAACCAAACATGAGCAAGGACTCGGATTCACGCTGCGTCGAACCGCCCCTGGGAGCGTGCTGCACGGCCAGCATGAGGAGCGTCGGTTCTCTCCAGGTCAAGTTGCGATGATGCGGAATTGCGGGAGCGGGCGCCCTGCACCGACGATAGACAGGGGACAACGGCGGCTTGGCGAGGAAGCCTGTATCGTCGAGAAGATGAGATGACGACGCTGTGTCTAAGGCGAGTGCTCCAAACGATGAGTGAGATGAATGCAGCGGAAGAAAAATACAGCGGACAAGAAGCATGTGCAAGGTGGGAGTTTTGAATGCTAGCACATGATGATGGGACCGGGGGGAATCTGGGGTAGTGGGCAGGGTGAAGACGGGACACCGTGGGACAGACAGATTTTTGGAGTTGGGAGAGGGAGGATGGGCGGGATGGACGGCGGAGGGCTGACAAGTCGAGACGACGGACGACGGACGACGGACGATGGCGGAGGCTGAAGGATGCCGCAGGGTTTCTGAGCTTGGAGGTCTTGAATCTTGGGTCTTTGTGACCTTTGGCGGTCCAAGTCGAAGTACCCAGGTTCTCCGTGCTCCGTGCTCCGTGCTCCGTGCGCAAAGAGAAGAGAGAGGTACGTACCTCCCTGGCGGTTTGGCTCTCTGGCGCTCGCTCTGACTCTGCTGACTCTTTGACGGAGGTGGGGCAGTGCCTCTTCCGACCAGACCTTTTCTTCCTCTTCATCGCCTCCGCTCTGCCGCCCGTCCCCTCGCCCCTCCCTCCAGAGAGATGTCGTCTCCTTTTGCGCTGACGGTGGTGGTGCCTTGGATTCTGCGGCTCGCGAGTGGTGGAGGCGTGCGGTTGTGGCCTCCGGTGTTTTTCACCTGTCCAATACCAGACTCCTCACAGTCAAACGCAAGGCCAATGCGCGGATAGTGCTGTGCACACGTTGATCTCCTCTCCGTATAGCAGAGGACCGTTGCAGCATGCTGCTTGCTCCATTAGGGCGGCGGCAGATCTCCTCCCTCCTCCCTACTTCAGTCTATCAGCTGCGTCCAAGTACGTACTATGTACTCCGTACGTGCATTCCTTCCCACACACAAGGGGACTTGGATCAAAGCGGGGCTTCGGCTGGGCACTACATAGTATACGGTACATGCGGAGCACCGCCAGGACAGTACCAGCATCGGTATCTAGAGATGGTGTGTACCTGCCAGCAGATAATATGCAAATACCAGTAAATACTAAGTAGGTACTTAGTAAGTATTTACTTAAAGTAAGTACGGGGACTTGGGTATTGTCCAGTCGTTCTGGGCAAACATGACAAGTCTCGCTTCAAAGCTGCAAGTCGTATCAACGTTAGTACGAGAGCTGCATTACATTATAACCTTTGTTTCAGTTGATCTTGTTCGGAATATTGCCCATCTGTGGGTCGATTGTCTTGGGGATTGTGTATATTTCATGCATGTGCTACGCTGTTCTTGTCTCCGTGAACTGTCAACCACCTGGGCGTACGTAGGTACCTGGGTACCTGCTTGGTGACTACGAGGCCATTCCGTTCGACTTAAGAAGTAGGCTGGGCAAGTGCTACCATGACACCCGCTTCGAGACGGCAAGCCACCGTTCCATCTTGTCTGCTCCCTGAAGCCGGCTCGACTGCTCTCGCATCATCACTCACCGTCCTAGACATTGGTCGTCAAAACTTACCCAACCCCCGCAGCCGCCGTCGACCGATCGACTCATGTACGGAGCACGGACTGCTCAACTCTCCTGCGCTGCGTCGCCTGGCCCCGGCGGGGCAGGCAGCAGGGCAGGCAACGCAATATCCAAAGTAGACGTTCGCCCCGCAAAGGGCTCAAGTCCCCACGTGAGATGCGGCTAGCGTAAATCATCTTTTGCGGACGTGGGACGACCAGGCACGACAAGGGACCCCGGGCCACTCACTCACTCACTCACTCACTCCCTCACTCACTCCCTCACTACTGCCGTGTCGGCTCGATCACATGTCAATCCGCTCTCCTTTCCTTTTCCCCCCTCTGCCCTTTGCCGTCTGTCTCCATCCCCAGCTTCGTTTGCCGTCGATTCCAACAAGCCACGGCGATGGTCATGGCTCCGATCCATCCCGGGTATTTCACGCCTTGTCGCAATGTCCGGAGTCCTCCGTCACTTTCATGTCAAACGTGGAATTGGCGCTGCGACGATTGCTGTCGGCCATCTTTTTGTTTCACAATACGATGTAGTCCGTACTGCCTGGCCACACAATCATTTGTCTCGTGGTACTATCAGCTCCCTGGGCAATTGGGCTTGCTCGGGAAAGAATCGGACCCGGCGTAGATTGGGCCGGTCCACACCATTGCCTCGCTCAGATTGCATTGCCTGGTTGGCGTGGCTTTCGCGCCCTTTCTCCATTCGTGAATCTACGAAAAGGAATGGATTGCGCATGCCCGTTGTTGGTTCGCATGACCCGGTCACTAGATGCAATTTGGGTGGCGCGCCTGCAAGATTGATGAGCTGCCACGTTGACGGGAACCAACTGCAAATAATAGCAAATATCTGTCAATATTCCGTCCTGTCGTCGGACAAGCCCCGTAGGCCCTTGGCAAAAAGCGCCGGGTGACACTAATACATGAGAGCAGAGCACAAAACCTGAAACGTAAGTACAAGTATCATCAAGCTTCCATCTTCGCAGGATCCGAGGCAGCCTTGTAGTGATTAAATCAATCACGGAGAGGAGCGCCAAAGTATAGTGTGCTTCATATCCTCGTTTGAGAGAGGCTTGCGCACACCCGATAGCCTTCTCACCATGATTGCCCTGCCACAACATAGCTTTCTGGCTTAGTTTGAGAGTTTGATACTAAACCCGAGTCCCTTTCTCGTTGGCTAGCGGGTGAAATTGGAGGCATCGCCACGGATCTTCACAGAGTTGTGACTACGGGAGTGGTGTCTGTAGATCTTGGTACTCCCAGTCGACTCACTGCATGGTTCCACGCACCCCCGCACACGCATATGTGTGACAGCTACTCCGGACCAGCGGTGGTGATCCGGAGGGCTTCCCGCATTGGATTAAGGACCGTGGTTGTCTCGGGGCATTTCCCTGGCTTGTATGTATAATGCGTCTTCCCGGGCGACAGCCCGGGTTTGACCGTCAACTTGCAATTTGCCGTTCTGGGGCCTTTGAGACACAACGCATCTAGAAGGCTTCCGTGATATTGCCTTGGCCCTTGCCCCCTTCCCCGGCGGATAGAACGGGCGCCACAGTGTTGTCCGGACAGGAAAAACGCCCACGTCGATCTGCAGCTCGCATGCGGAAATCGCCGGTCCAAGTCATGTAGTTGCAGTATTGATGGGTGCCAAGCGATGCTTGGCCTAATAAACAGAACAGAGACGCGGATAGATGATGGTGACCGGTGGCTCCACCTCCTGCAAGTTCATGTGCAGCTGCGAACCCCGTCGTTTTTTGTGGTGTTTTTGGATCTTTTGAGGCCAGGAAAACAGCTCCAATTCAGACATTTGAGTTGGAAGCGTTGAGAGATTCCATGGAGATAGCAGACCGGATGCAGACACTTGGGATCATCCTGCCGCTTGGCACCATCAAGCACACCCACATGTAGGCCAGCTGCCCACACGACGCGGGAGATGCCAACCGTGCTGGGAATGTCGTCCGACAGCCCCTGTAGGCTCTGGTACTACGTACTCCGTACAATGGAGGATAATAATACGCAGGCATTTGGTGATGGAGCGATGATAAGTCGAAGGCTGAAACGCCGGGTCGAATTGCATATTCCCTTCCCCCGCCGCGGATTGCCGTTCCCCACGTTTCCATTCCAGGAAAGAGCAACTGACACCTCGTACCCAGCAAGGGGCCGCACCGAGTTTTTCAGAAGCCGAGGAAGGAGCTAGCAGCTTCACTTGCCATTTTTTTTTTGAGAGAGAGAGAGAGAGAGAGAGAGAGGCAGGCAACCCGACCGACCTTGGGGGCTGCGAGGCTTCGAAATAACGACATCATTGACCAGGCCACAAAAGTCGATCTCCTTTCGCGACCGTCTCCGAACTCAACGTCCGGGGGCCGTGACGTCGTACTCCTCCTGTACGTACGTACATCTTGGACGTTGTGCGACCGAACACGCGCCCGCGGCTCTTGCTGTAACCACAGCCGCCGTTGTTTTCGGCTCAGACGCTGACCTGCAGCCGCACGGCAAGCCATTCCGTGGCGAGACTTTGTCATCTAACTGTATTCACGAGATGCCAGATTGCCGAGACGGTCCCAGTTTCTTCTCATCCAGCCCTTGACGTCTACGTTACGATATTCTCACATCTCTTCAAGGACACGATTGGATGCACCCTTTTGCCTTTGCATGCTGTGCTGTTTGTCTGTTGCGCTCCTTGTTTTGGCTCTGGACGTCCGGAAAGAGCATGCGCACAACACTCTACGCCTGGGGTGACTTCTCCAAAAAACTCCGACGACCTCGAGGGCATCAGGTCTTGTCGAGGAAAGGCTCAGTTGGAGGAGCCCTGTCCGAGACTCAGCCCAGTTCCACACCAAGCGATGCACCACCAGAGCATTGAACTATCACCGATCAACCCGGCTTCTGCCGATTCGCTTTGAGACTTCACGAGCCTTCATTCCGCTCCCCGGATTGTCAACTGCAACTGCCCCATCTATCCGTTGTCAGCCATCCCGGTCAGCCATCCTGGTTCCCCATCTGTTTCCAACATGGCGCTACGGGGTGCCGGCTCCCAAGGCAGTCCAGATACTCGACGCATTCTCACCTCAACAGTGACCAGAGCAAGTAATGGCGCTAGCTCATCCAGAAAGTTGACCTTTTTGCAGCTGCAGTCCATTCCGCCGACCCTGCGGCCGCTTTTGCGTGCATACCTCTTGGGCTATGCATCTGCCGTACTGCCACGACTCTTGACTCTCGTCTTGCAGCATTTGTCCAACAGAAAACGGAAGACGCCTAATTACGCATTGCCGGAAAGGGATGAAAACACTTTTTTGGCATCCGCAAAGCATGTTCTCAAGATAGGCTTAGATCCTCGCCGATTTCCCACGTTTTGTGCCACCTTGGTTGGAGGTTCGACTCTCCTGCAGGTTCGTCATAACATCTTGGTAAACTGTGACAAGCCCTCTCGCGAGTCATATTAATCTCGCATACACAAAACATCCTCATATGTCTCACCTACATACGCACCACGTTTTCCCCACAGCTTTACCCCAATTACTCTCTTTGGGACCCGGATCCGGCACTTCCTCTTCGCCTGCTCCATTCCCAGACCATCATCATCATCACCACTACTGGTCACAGTTCAGAGCAACATGGTGGCTATGCTGTCGCTGCCCTCTCTCGCCTCGAAGCTCCATTTTGCTATCCTCGTGCCCCCACCCTTTTTTTTTTTTTTTTTTTTTTTTTTTTTTTTTTTTTTTTTCTCTCTACACCCTGACTAACAGGAGTTGGGGACCAGGCGCCCCTGAACAGAGTCATAGGCCGCGCCGCCACGAACCTTGGTAGTGCCGGCAAGCTAAGGTACGTTGGGTCGGATCTCCGGCCAAACTAGCAAGCTCCGTCCCGAGTGAAGCTAACCTCCGCGCTTGATCCCCACCATACAGACTGAGCAGATTCCTTGCCACATTCATTGCTGCTTGGTTTAGTCTAAGGCTGTTGCAGTCTAAAAGTCCTACGTTGCGAAGGCGTGCCGGCTCATCCACAATTCGATATGTCGATCCCGAGACCGGCGAGAAGCTTGCTGGGAGGACGGTGGACTTGACACTATTCGCTGTAACGCAGGCTATAGACGTCATTGTCGGTGAATTATGGGCACGACACAAGAGCCGCCGTCAGGCTGCGCAAAAATGGACCAAGGTATGAAATCATGTGGCTCACCGCTTTGCTTCGCTGTGCAAGATGTGTCTGTAAATGCGGTCTTGCGACTGCCTCCCACCCTGCTGTGTATGCTACTGTAGCTTACACTTGGACCATAATACAATTGGATCTAGTGACGTTTTGCTGATTCGTACAAACACAGGCCGAGACTTTCGTGTCCCAGATGATTGACCCAGTCTCATTCGTAGCATCCTGCGCGCTCATCATGTGGGCGTGGTTCTATGCTCCAGATAATCTACCACGAGCGTACAACAAGTGGATCACATCCGCTGCCCACGTAGATATTCGCCTCATTGAAGCACTACGGCGTTGTCGGACTCGAGAGCTGAGTTATGGGAAAGACACCGGCCAGGCTTCTCTCCTCGGTTCCATGTGCGCAGATCATGACCTGCCTCACGAATGGGGCGATCCATGCAAGACTATCCCATTTCCTTGTGAGATAGTCCATATGGGACGCGGCCCATCGTGCGAATATCACGCCTGGCGAAGATTCTGGCTGTCGTGGAAATGGTCGATGTATACTTACCTCCCCCTCGCCTTGGCCCTGCAGTTGCGGAAGCCGAATCGCAACTCCCTCAGAAGCGCTCTGTTCTCAGCCGCCAGATCATCCGCCTTTCTAGGCACTTATATCGCTCTATTCTACTACGGTGTTTGTCTTACCCGGACTCGAATCGGCCCCCGTCTGCTCGGGAAAGATGTGGCTTGTTGGCAGAATATAGATGGCGGGTATTGCGTCGGGGTAGGCTGCTTCCTCTGCGGCTGGAGCGTGTTGATCGAGACGGCGAACCGAAGGAAAGATATGGCCCTGTTCGTTGCACCTCGTGCACTGGCCATACTGCTACCTAGGCAGTATGAAATCAAGGTGCAGTGGAGAGAGACGCTGGCATTTGCGTTGAGCACGGCAGTGGTTTTCACCTGTGCGAGAGAGAACCCCAGGAGAGTGAGAGGTATGTTGGGCGGAATATTGGGACTTACCATGAAAGAGTAAGTATTGTATGAGTTGTGTGTAGCAGAAACACGGGGACCCCGTCGTAAGTAAGTAGGTAGGGTCTTGTACTTGTGGTGCCGGTGACATAATGGTTCCTTGGTGTGCAGGCTGGAGATGAAAGGTCTGGTGACGGGGCAACTTATTTTTCTGCGCCTCTGTGCGGACGCTGTTGTAATTACATAGTTGGGGA
The DNA here is from genome assembly GCF_000804445.1 of Metarhizium album ARSEF 1941. NCBI lineage: Eukaryota > Fungi > Ascomycota > Sordariomycetes > Hypocreales > Clavicipitaceae > Metarhizium > Metarhizium album. The sequence continues at coordinate 3,621,823 of NW_024467575.1, forward strand.
ATGAGAAACATCCCATGCGAACAGTAGTGATTCTCTGTGTGTGCCTGCCTTTGCCCACGGGCCGAGATGCGTTTCGAGTACTTGACTTTGAGTAGGAAGCTGCAAAGAGCCGAATCGAGGGTTGACATCTGGCACCAAAAGTCGAACGCAGCATCGCGAAAGTTGTTCAGATACACAATCCACATGAAGCACAACAGCATAGATGGGGAAAATCTGCTGGCATGGCAGTTTTTTGCGTGCGCGTGTCGCTGCTGTTTGGGCTTCCACGAATGGGAATGAGCACGAACGCGGTGTGAGTCGTGGTTTCCTGCTCAGGGACTTCGTGCCCAAGGTGAGTGCCTAAATATCCAGGATTCCACGGCGATGCATCGAGGTCACGTAATCTATCCGAACAAAGGCTTGACGAGCTCGATAGCCCTCCACTTCGCTTCCCGGCGTTGCAGGTTGCCCCTTTCAACTCTTCACGAGATCCAGCTCGAACGCACATCCGACAAGCAGAGTAATTACCGACACAAATCATCATGAATCCCAACCAGGAAGGCTATGACAGACGCATGTACCTCGTCAAGGACATTGTTCGTTCTTTCGGTCTGAAGGTTTGTTTCACAGCCATCTCGCGCAATCTATAGGAGTCCGTCTGTTGAGCAAACGCGTGGGATGTAACGAGGCCATAGCATACCGCCTATCACGACTACATGTCAAAGTTCCCCTTTGAAAGCAGGCGTCAATGCAATTCTTGCTCAAGCTAATGACGCGCTCTTACAGGACAAGTCGATCACGCCGGTAGAGTACATAGGATACAGCCCCTTCCCGCTCAATAATTTCATCTACAAGGTCTTGCTCTCTTCACCCGCTACTAGAGAGCATGTTTCAAAATCTGGACACCAGATATGCACGGTATGGCCCCCTATAGAGGGAAAATCTACCGTCATTGTGCGGCTGAGTAATCCTCAGTCCATGGGGATGAACAACACGAACCGTGGGGAGAATGAAGTTTCTGCCATCCTCGGGGGATTCACGAACACTTATGGTGTGCAAACACCAACGGTGAGACGAGGCGACCGCGAAGGTGCGAAACAAAGTTAAAAGCAATCGTTCTGTTGCGATCTCGGCGGTCCTAGAAGTTGGCTCGTCTGTGCGGTGCCCAAGCATGCGGGGAGGGCAGTGTTTTCAGTAAAAAGCAGGTTTGCCCCGGAGCTTCCAGATACTGTAGGTAGCGGCCACGATGGAGTAGATATTTCGTTTGGGCCTTCATGTTGATCATACGCTGACGCATGTATAGGCCAAATAGGAGCATGTCCATGTTCAGGCCGCTCAGGCCAGTCTGATTTCAGTCTTGCCGATAGAACCTGATTGATGATGTCTGGGTCAATGGACTGTAGCAGAGCTTGCCCAAGCAAGAGCGATTGGTGATTGGAGGGTGAACCTTGCTACCTGCTCGACGTCCAACGACAGGACCTCGGGAATGAGCGAGGCTACAACAGCTATTGCACTCGACTTGATCTATTTCGATACCAAATAGCGTTGCAGCTTCGGGGAAGTCTTGTCTCCCGTGAAACCACGGATGCGACCGCCTTGGAGGTCATAGACGTCAGGCGGACTCGGACTCCACCAAAATGCCGACAACACAAGCATTACCACTCGACCCTGAGAACTGCGCTGTTGCCTGGATCGCACCTCTCGAGATCGAAGCCCAGGCCGCCCTACACTTGCTGGACGAGCGACACCGCGGCCGATTTCCGGTTGGCCGAGGCGATGACTATGTGTTTCACGCAGGTATCATGCACCCACATTGCGCTCCAAGTCTGACACAGCAGCAAAAGCGCACATGATGGTTGGAAGAGTTGTTGAATCAAGTGGTGAGTAAGAGCTGAATAGGAATGACAGCCTAGGGATAGAAAAGATCACTAACAATGCACCAGAGGAGGTTCATCAGCCATGCTATTGTAATCCAACTTGCCAATAACACCCGCTTCACAGGTCGTACCAGCATCCGGAACACACTGGAAGAGAAGTTCTTCGCCAAAGACCAGAGCCAGAAAATGGCGCTCGTCGGACTCGGTGGAGTGGGCAAGACTCAAATAGCGCTGCGTTTTGCCTACCAAATGAAGGAGAAGCGTCCAGATTATTCAATCTTCTGGGTGCCCGTTCTGAGCGATGAAAGTGCAGAGCAGGCAAATGGCTCTTCATTGTGGACAACGCCGACGATCAGGACCTTGTTTTTGCATCTGCCGACAAGCCAGGCTTGGAAGAGTATTTCCCTAAGAGCGAGAACGGTTTAATCTTGTCAACGACCCGATCTAGGCAAGTCGCGGCAGAATTCGCACAATCTCATGTGATCGACGTTGAACAAATGAATGGAGTCAAGATGGGTGATGGCAGTATGGACGCAGTCGGCACGAGCATTCACCAGGACTCTGAAGGAGCGAACTGGCCTGCTGATGCCGAGGTAGTCGCAGTCACGTTCATGGTCGACTTGTGGGAAGACACTGACGTCCATTTTACGTGCTTTGGTAGGTTTGTACAGAGTTTTGGGGGGTTCTCTTTGCTGGCCGGGATGACGACCCGATTTTCAAGTATCCGAGCTGCTTTGTCCGAAAAGTCGCAAAGATCTTGTGGAAGATGGCGGGGCCGTGTAGGAGGATAGAGACGAATTTTCGTGCGACGTGTGCAGGTACCGCAGTCACGGTCACAATTCCTGCCATCATTCGCGTGGCCAACAAGCGTGGAACGGTGACATGTATGAGTGGACTAACTGCAAGGGCGGAATTCGAGTTTTACACGACTCCTGAACTGCAGATGGATAGACTCTCAAAGAAAGGAACGTGCGGCCTCGGGTCTTGGGTGACATGTCCTTGTACATGATGCAGAGCTCTCGTCAAAGAAGCAGTGAAGTCGGCAAAGACAAGGGCACAAGAGTATTCCGTGGCTGATCACGGCACGCGGGCGCGCAGTTTGATTGCCATTCCTCATCCTACAATGTGCCGGGATACACTCGACGATAGATGGCCATCGTTTTCAAGAATTCCATTACACCTCGGCGGCGCTCAGAAGCTGCTGAAAAGACATGTTAGGGGAAACAGGTGTGTTTGTTTCCATGAAAGAAAGGATGAGCAGCAGCACAAGAGCGCGACCACCTCACTGCTCACGGCCTTTTGGCTGACTTCTTTTCCTCCCTGTACCCAAGGACCCAAAGTGCTTTCTGTTCAAGCCAAACGCTTGAATATATAGCTTGCTGCGTCGCCTGGCTGCGTAATGACGACACATCCGCCCAAAACCGGGCCGTCTCGCCGTTTCTTACACAGGCTCGGAGACCTGGGAGACCTCCTTAACCGGCGACGTCATCGCGCCGTCTAACCCGCACTCTGACCTTGCAGGCAGACAAGCGTTGAAGTATGAGAGCAAGTAAGTGTCCCGATTTGCTCGTGACGCCTCCCGTTTCTGACCACGTCCTTTACGCCCAGCCCCTGGGAACAAGTCGTCCACATTTCGGTCGGAGACGCTAGAAACAAGAGGGCCTTCAACGTCCATCTGAAGCTGTTGGTTTCATCGTCCGAGTATTTCCGGCGATCGCAAAGCGGACGTTGGGCCGAATCAGACACCCGCGAGCTGTGCCTCGAAGAACAAGACCCCGAGGTCTTCCACACCTACATCAACTGGCTGTACTCGCGGGCCGTGAACTCGAAGTGCGAAACCGACCTGGGAGACACGTTCTTGTCTCTGGCAAAGGCGTGGATTTTGGGCGACTATTTGCAGGACGCGGCCTTTCAAAACGACGCCATGACAAAGATGTACAGGGAGGTGCGTGCCCTGCATCGTTGGCGAAGCGGATGGGATGGTAAGACGCTGCCCATGGCTTGGGTTTACGAGCATACCCCAGTAGGTTCGCTGCTTCGGGCGTTCCTGGTTGATGCCTTTCCTTGTTACTCTGACTGTCTTGACATGTTGGACTCGGAGGACCCCGTTTGGACTGAGATCCAAAGGGACATTTTCAAGGCACTCGGGCAAAAGATGCGCAAGTACTCGCTCGTGATGAAGGGGAGGTGGCCGGAACGCAGATTCAAGGCTTTCATCCGGGGACCAACGCGGCCTTGTAAGCATTACTTGGTTCAAGCTTGAGCTGCGGAGGAGAACAAGCTGAGACGGGAGTGTCTCGACTCGTAGGGGGCACTCCTTGTTGTAGGAACGAGACTTGGTTCGTGGATGGTGTGACTGGCCACCGCTGCAGGACAGCGATGACGACGGCGACAGTCTGGAGACAGGGTGCTCGAGCAGCGGGGTGACAGTTGAATCGGAGTGGTTGTCGGGCACAAAGGAACCTCGGGCGTCGTCCAGTGGTGGTTTCGAGATGACGTGTTTCGGCAGCGTGTTGGAGCTTGACTTTGGACAAGTAGCATTTGCGTCGAATCTGACCACGATTTGAGCGGAAGGTGTGCCGCCGTCCGGTTGGAACGAACAAATGAATGCTACTGACCTGATCAACTGTCAGCCTGTGCTCGCTCTTTTGTAAACGTAGGAATATTCGTGTCGCTGTATGCAGTATGTACCTTCATTCCCTGATTAGCAGCAAAGGCCAGATAGAGACTCAGAGCCTGCCATCAAGACGATGTACTTGTGTTTGCCTCATCACCTTTGACTTTGCACGGAGTACTGCTCGTCTTGCTTCCTTCTGCTCTTCATGTGCTACGCCCTTCCAGCCGTAACTTATCTCGTGGCAGCATCAGCTGTCTGCCAGCTTCAAACGCCCGACAACGCTCAAGACATCTGTCAAGAACAACCACAAGGTCTCACGCCCAAGCAATCGCCCCCGGTACTCGATGCTCGATGCTCGATGCTCGATGCTCGTGGCCCCTGCAAGGATTCGAGTCCGCATGTAAAAGCCCGACTTGACCTCGATCCATGGCAGTATATCTGACTCGGCAAACGAAAGTCAGCCAGCATCAACAGGACTGTCCGTCCATGATTCGTACCCCGGCGGAAGCAAATATCCATCCACCTTCGACATCCTTTCGTAGAAAGTGAAAGTGAAAGTGAAAGTGGCTGGCCAACACGGCACGCAAACAAGATCCAAGGCCATGTCATGACTTCCACGACGTGCAGCACAAGCGAGCACCCGTGTGCTCCGGCTTCCTCCTGCCCGGCCTCGTCTCACCTGGTGTTTCCTTTGCCCTCACCCGACACTCACTTCACATCAGCAGCCTCTGGCTCCCTCACTCCCGGGCAAACAAGACACGTTCCCTCGCCCTCACTCTACTCCAAGCAAGCGGCTGTGGCTCCTCCTCCCCTCTCACCTCACATCTGCAACTCGCCGCTCACAAGGGCCCTACTTGGCAGATACACATTCCATCTCCCTCTCATCAACCGACAGCTGCACCTCGCCTCTCCTCTCTACTGCTCACTCTCTCTCTCTCTCAGACTCTCCGCCACGTTTAACCCAGGATGCCCGCGACCAAGAAGTGGGAAACCACCGACGAGCTCGACCTCTGCATGGCCATCATCCTCACCGGCGGCTCGACCAACTCTTACAAGTGGCCCGAGATCCACGAGATAATGACCAGCATCGGCCACGGCTTCACCAAAGATGCCATCTCGTACGTGTTCCCCTCGTGTGTCCGGCACCGCTTGGGCCTTGACGCCTCGAGCCAAACGGGACCCCCCTGACAGGCCGCAGACAACATTTCACAAAGGTCATCCTGAGGCAATTCAAGGGCCGACATGGCTTCCCGCCCGGCAAGCTGGAGTCCGTGTCTCCCGCCAAGACCAAGAAAAGGGCGGCCGAGGATGCTGCCGAGTCCCCGTCCAAGAGAAGGGCTGACTAGACCTTGAGGTCGATGCGTGCGCCTCGTCGTGAGTGTGCGTCTTCTTCTCCTTGCCTCGAGTGCCTTCTAAAAGTGGCAGGTCGCGCACTCACATGGGCATAGTCTATAGACGGCGGAGCATGGATGCCCGGTTCTGCGGGTTTTGGGTCTTGCAGAGAAGAAACGAATCGAGGGTAGACTTTGCTTCGGAGGGAGGGAAAGGATTCACTGGCGAGAGGGGGAAATCGAGTCCAGGCGTTGGAGGGAGACGGCTGCGTGTGCAGTGGCAACAAGTCGGATGGTATCCGTCAACGTGGGAGACGGACGAGTTGATTTTCCACGAGGATTCAAGCTAGACAACAGAGCAATCTCAGAATCACTTCGTCCTATGTGTGGAATCTAGTGGCTTGACTTCTCTCATTCACCCTCATCCCCCGCCCCGAGGACCTTCAAGGCCGTCAAAAGCTAGTCATCACTTCGGACGACGACCGTCCAGTCTGTACCCTTCGTTAGGGGCTTTCTTGTCGGCCGCTTTGCCCTTGTCGTCTGCCTCGCCCTTTCTCTTGACGGTTCCCCGGAGACTTTGTCCCTGGCCAGCAAAGTGCGGTCGTTTGGCGTCCTCCTCCTCCTGTTCCTTTTCCTGCGTCGTCTTCACCGGCTTATATTCGTACCCAAAGAAGAGTTTGTTTGGGGCCAGGCGCAGCGGTGCCGGCGCTCCGGTTCGGCTCCGCGGCGCTGTTGGTTCCGCCGGGACGGGCGTGGCTGGCTTTGGCGTCGACGCCTTGCTGCCCTTCTTCGTGAGGCGCTGGCCCTCGCCCACAAAGTTGGTGGCATTTCTCGTGACCGACGGCGCGATGGAGCCGAAGCCGATGGCCTGGGCCATGGTGCCCTGGCTTTGCACAAGTCCTCCTGTGGCAAGGCCGCCTCGGGTGCTGCCCGGGGTGTTGGTGCCGCTCCTCCTCTCTGGCTCGACGTAGCCGACGGGCGGAGCGAACTCGACCGACACGTCAGTCTCGATCATGCTGACGCCCATCTTGTCTGTTTCCGGCTTCACATCCAACACGGCCACCTCGTATATCTCGTCGTTGTATTCAAAGTTGAACACATCGCCCTTGGTCAGGGTGGCAAAGTTCCTGAACGCCCTCTCCAGCACAGCCTTTGGATCACTAATTTCTAAAAAGTTGACTGACTGGGGCTGCAGCTTGACCATTTTTGCCAGTTCCAGTGATGTGGTTCGGATCTGAATCATGTCTCCCACGTCCATGCCCAGCGTCTCCATCATCTGTAGGCTGTCAGTGCACGGGCGTTGAATGAAGATGCGGCGTCGCGGCATCACGCACCCACTGGGGAATGTATGCTCGTCCCTCCTCTGCGATAAACTCCAACACACCGGCGTGAGAAAGCCGTCCCTTCTCTCCGTTGATCATTTCCATCAGCAGCGGCCACTGCACATGCAGTTTCGAGACCTTGTCTAGGGCTGATGGCGGCAGGATGATTTTCGAACCGTAATTTAGCTCCGGCCGCTCTGCACCAGGGGCCATGACGACGGGGTAGCATCTGTAGTATTCATCGAATCGCTGCATCACAGGTCTGCGGCCGCGCGCCAGGTTGTAAAGATGTTCCGGATTGCCCGGATCGAAGCCGCCGCCAAACCCGGGTTGAAACTGCCGGTCCAGTCAGTCTAGTTGGACCATGGCGAGCAAAGCTGAAGCTTACCATCGTGACAGGTTACCAATGGGTGCGAGATGTCAGAGTGCTGTTTTCCTTGGGGAGGGCGTTTGCGGCCGTCGAGTGGACCAGCCTGATGTTGACCAGGCGGCTCGGGGAAAGCGGCAGATTCTCACCACTTGTGGGAAACGTGTATGCGTAGTTGGGAATCGAAAATCGAAGGCAGGAGACGCTTCCTTCCGAGAAGATGCAGATGATGTTGAAGCTAGACGGCTCCCGTGCGGCGTGTGGGCTGACGGGACAAGTCACCCATCTCTACGAATGACGAATGACGCAGGTGCGCTGTGGCGCACGACAGGGGCGCTGTGGCTCGAGCTTGGCACCGCCGTGCCACTGTCTGTGGCGCCTGCGCTGAATTTCAGCCTCCCTCGGTGGAGGGTCCAGTTGATGTCTAGCTTCAAATCGCCATCACGCACCGTCGGAAACGCCTTTCGGTGTAGACACACTGGCTCTTGATGGACACCTAAGTCCCGACCGAAACTATACGGTTCATCTTTCATTCCTGGACCATGTCGTCGAGACTCTCAGCTGCCCGGCCAAATCGAGCGGGCGAGGACTTTGCCCGCGCCCACCACGGTGAGGCGGGTGGCGACCATGGCAACGCCAAGTTTGACGTCCGAAACCCGTCAATACTGGCTCCAGACTCGAGAGAGGAAGATGCCGTCCTAGATGCAGACGTCATAGGGAGCAGGGGCTCTACAAAGCGTGGTGCCGTAAACCTCGACGGCTACGACAGCGACTCGGACAATGAAACATTCAACGCCAAGGCGGCGGGCCGCAAAAAGGGCAAGGTCGACATTAACGAGCAGTTGGATAACTACGATGCCGCAAGATCCGCAGCAGCCTCGGGAGGTAATGTCAATGGCCACGCGGACGACGACGACGATGGCAACGGCAACGGCAACGACGATGAAGACATGTTTGCCATGGGCGGCGAGGCCGACGCACCAATAGAGGAGGAAGACGTCGACTTTGATAAATCTGGAAAGAAGAAGACGAGTGTCCAGTTTCTCGATGCCACGCAGATCATGGGCCAGGAACATGGCAGCAAGAGTGGTGGCCACGTGAGACTGGATGACCAAGACAGCGAGGACGACGAGCTTGAAGCGCAACTGGCAGCCCTGGAAGAGGGCGTGGATGAAGAGGTTGGTGCAGGCGGTCTAAAGCGGAATGCGCCAAAGGTCGAGGCTTTCAACTTGCAAGCTGAGATGGAAGAAGGTCAATTCGACCAATCAGGCAACTATGTCCGCAAAGCAGCCGACCCGGACGCCGTCCACGACAATTGGTTAGACGGGGTGAGCAAGAAGGACATGAAGAAGGCAGCCGCGGCGCATGAGAAACGCGCGGCTGAAGCGCGGCGGCAGCGCCTTGAAGAAGCCGACGTTCTCGTCTCCGACTTGCTCGGGACCTTGATTCTGCGATTGGAGCCCTCCGAGTCGCCCCTCGAGGCCCTGGCTCGACTGGGGAGAGGCCAGACGAGAACCAAGAAAATACCCAAATGGAAACTCAAGAAGATGAACAAGGGCTCGGAAGACATGGAAGTGGACGACAAGGGCGCTGCCCAAGACGTGGAGCAGACTCGAATCAAGGAATCCATCAATGCCATTACTGACGCGGCTGACAAATTGCTCAGCCGTGACTACGAAGAGGTCTACGACCAGGATCGCGAATTGCTGATGCGGGCATACCGGCGCGAGACTGGAGAGGATTGGGTCGAGCCAGCGTCGCAACATCAACATGAAGACGTCGAGCGAGAGGTGACTCGTGCTGATCAGCCAATCCAACAGTGGGAATTCCGATGGACAGATGGCCGTGATGGCGAAACGAAGCAGGGCCCTTTTGATCAGGCGACCATGAAGGCGTGGCAGGACGCTGGTTATTTTGCACAAGGCATTGAATTCCGCGTCGCCGGCGGTGGTGATGACGGTTGGACAACAACGGCCAACTTTGCGTCATGAATTACTCTCGATGGACTCAAGTCAAAGCGCCTCATGCGCCGTTTGCTGACGCCAGACGCGCAGTTTTACTGATTCTCGAATGAAGCGAAAGCTAGCTTTTCGAGACTGACTGACGGCACCACACGTGATATAAACAACTAGACGGGCCATTGTGTCGCAAATGATCAGTCATGGAGGAGGGACCTTGTGATGGTTGCCCATCAACTGGTGGAGATGGTCGATGGATGGCAAGTCTAAGCGCTGGGCCAAGGCACTGTTGACACATTGAGTTGGCAGCAGCCTTCTCTGTTGCAAAAATCGGGAAGACGAGAATTGTTCCTACCGTTCCCGATGGCTGCCGCCACAAAGCTCCGGAAAGGTGGACAAGACAGGGAAAAGAGCTAATGAAGGCCAATGCAGTTAAAGACCTTGTCTGTTCCATGCATCCGAGTTGCCCGCGCGATCAGAGCGAATTAGATTGAGGCCATCGTGAAGCCAATCCGCTGCTGAGGGTGCGTCGGAGCTGGCGTCGGTAGAGTTCGGACGGGAGCGGCTCGTATATTTTTGCCCTCGTCTCGCACCCGATGCCTCATCCCTGGCTGGCCTAGCAGCAACTGGTGACCGCGACCGGAGGCACGTTCTGAGTGACTCGTCATGGCCAACACTGGCGGGCTTGCTGGGTATCGCAACAATCACACCGGCACGGCAGGTCCTGCCACGGCGGTACTTGGACGCTATTTGGAGACTACGGGCCGGGCAGAGCGGGTACCCCTGGGTCGTGATTTTTTTTTTTTTTTCCCCTTTCATCAAGGCACTCGCGTGGCGCTGTAGCGGTTGAGAGAGCGGGCTTTTTGTGAGACGCCCGCCGGATCCGTAAAAAAGGCGCATCGGCTCGGTGGAGCAACGCGAGGTCGTCAGAGCATCATCAGTGGCTGGCGCTCATACGATTCCTGAGCAGGTTACTATCCCGTACCTGCCCAGGGCACCTAGGTGATGAATAGTTGGGGCAATGTTGCGTAGGGAAGAAGTGCTGGCGAATTTTGCCCTTGGCGACTGGCCAGGACGCGGGATCATGGATGAGGATGCGCGGTTGACATTGTCGGGCCATTGGAGAGGTCGGTCGGGGACTTGGCGGCATCTAGACGGAGGCAGCAAGAATAATGAATGTGTGACATGGACCAGACGTGCTGTGACGATGATGCCAAGCCAACAAATAACGTTAAAGGTGCAGGTTTGGACCATGGCCAGATGATGGTCTGCCTCGCGGTCTCCGTCGCCTGGCCAAGTCCCGGTTGACGCCGCTCAGCGCCGTGCCGCTGCCATCCAGCGCCAGACCCGGGCGCTGCAGCCTCCAGCACCATCCCGGCGCGCCCCGGCAGCAGCACCCATGTGCACGCAGCACCTGCCACCAAGCACCCGAGCCCCAGACGCTGACCACTATTTGTGTCCCACCTTCCCTCCCCCCTCCTCCTTCTTTTCTCTTCCATTTTCTCTTCTTTTCCTGCTCGTCATAATACAGCTTCACCATTCTTCCCACCCGACAATCACTCTGGTATGTCTTCCGCCATGCATTGACCGAGGAGCGCCTGATCACAGCGTGCCCTCAGGTCCGTCCTGTTCTGTCCTGGCTGACGTCCCAAGCTCCAGCTCCAGCTCTCGCCGCCACCCACGCATACCACATAGGCAAAAATGGCTCCCGTCAAGGTCGGCATCAACGGCTTCGGTCGTATTGGCCGCATCGTCTTCCGCAACGCCGTCGAGCACCCCGACATCGAGGTCGTTGCCGTCAACGACCCTTTCATCGACACCGAATACGCCGTGAGTTGTCCATTTGCCCTGTTTTCGCTCCATGACGCTGGCTTTTCCGCCGTCGTGCGTCCGGGGCGTTTTGGCTGTCGGCTTCGCCCCTCCCCCTCCTGCCCGCCCTCGCCCACCACCCCCTCGTTGCCCGTTGCCCCTCCTTCGAGCTTCGTGCCCCGCCCGACCCAAGATGACTTCGGCTGCCCCACGCCAGATATTTCCATCACGGCTTGCTGACAGGAACTCGTTCCCAATTACCAGGCCTACATGCTCAAGTATGACTCGTCCCACGGCATTTTCAAGGGTGACATCAAAAAGGAGGCCGACGGCCTTGTCGTCAACGGAGACAAGGTCAAGTTCTACACCGAGCGCGATCCCGCTGCCATCCCCTGGAAGGCAGCTGGCGCCGAGTACATCGTCGAGTCTACCGGCGTCTTCACCACCACCGACAAGGCCAAGGCCCATCTGTCTGGAGGCGCCAAGAAGGTCATCATCTCTGCTCCCTCTGCCGATGCCCCCATGTACGTCATGGGTGTCAACGAGAAGACGTACGACGGCAAGGCCGATGTCATCTCCAACGCTTCCTGCACCACCAACTGTTTGGCTCCCCTTGCCAAGGTCATCCACGACAAGTTCACCATTGTTGAGGGCCTCATGACCACGGTCCACTCCTACACCGCCACCCAGAAGACCGTCGACGGTCCCTCTGGCAAGGACTGGCGAGGTGGCCGTGGTGCTGCTCAGAACATCATTCCCAGCAGCACCGGTGCTGCCAAGGCTGTCGGCAAGGTCATCCCCGACCTCAACGGCAAGCTCACTGGCATGTCCATGCGTGTTCCCACCGCCAACGTCTCGGTTGTCGATTTGACTGCCCGCATCGAGAAGGGCGCCTCCTACGACGAGATCAAGGCCGCCATCAAGGAGGCTGCTGACGGTCCTCTCAAGGGCATTCTCGCCTACACCGAGGACGATGTTGTCTCTTCCGACATGAACGGCAACACCCACTCCTCCATCTTCGATGCCAAGGCCGGCATCTCTCTCAACAAGAACTTCATCAAGCTGATCTCCTGGTACGACAACGAGTGGGGATATTCCCGCCGTGTCCTCGATCTTCTTGCCTACATTGCCAAGGTTGACGCTGGCAAATAAACTTGCCTCGAAGTACTTAACATGGACCGAGTTTGCAATGTTGTGTGTCAGGAATGTGACTTTGGTGGCTCCCCCGTACTTCTGGCCACGACAATGGCCTGAAGACGGGTTTTTTTTTTCGCATCATATTGCAAAAAAGAGAAAAAGAAACAATACTAAAAACTAAAACAGAAAAAAACCAAATGAAACTGAACACAAGTTTGCACTTGTTGCCGGTGACCCAAAATTGTTTGTAATGAAAATGAACAAGGATACTCCCTGAAAATGGCGCGTTGGGGGCACAGGGCATATATAAAGTTGCTTGAGAATAGATCGCTTGTTACCGTTCATTATGTGCCTGTTAATCCTAGGGAATGCATTTGATGTCGGAGGTGTCAGCGTTGCCCTTTGCGAAATGTTTACTGCCAAATATCTACTTAAGCTGAAAGGACGCTCCGCCTTTGTATTCTTCTTCATTCCAAACCTAGCCAACCGACTTCGCAAATACACCAGTGCTGCTCTGGAAATGTCACTCACAGTTAGTTCTATTTCCGGTTTTTGCAGTTACGCAGAATCGGTTTGGCAAATCTCCATTCCACTACTGCTAAATTCTACGGTGCAAGACCCAAGCCATGGCTCACGCCCTTCACCACTCTCACTAAGCTCAAAAAATCTGCTCTCGAAACCAAGTAAATGCCGCTCGCCCTTCAGGAGCGGTGGATGACGTTTCAAAAACAAGGGGGATATCATGGTACAAGAATAAAATGTCATTAGAGGGAAAAGAAATAAAGTACACTGGTGGCTCAATGGTGGGGAGGGGATATCCTAGGTGGCTGAGCATGTAGACTTGATAAACCATGTGCATTGGGTGAAAAGTGGAAGGCCGCTCTTGTCAACTAAAAACGCCGTGGATGCATAGCCCGTCCTGGGCCTGTCCTGTTCCCATTCACAAAAACGTCCTGACGCCTCGTGTTTTTCTCGATGGTTTGCTGGCGGGGCTTCGCCTTGCCCGATTTGTCATGATACATGGACGGCTGGTGACTTGTATTGTACGACTCGCTCACCAGCCGTCAGGGTTCGTGATGTAGCCAGCTACTGCCGGTCTCGGGTGGCTGGCATTCATCTGCGGCCGGTGCCGTGTGGTACGGGCCAAAGATCCCGGAGTGACTGGGTCGGAGCCCATTCGACTTTCTCTTCGGCGCACCAGAGGCGCAGTACGCGCAATGATGCATCGGCAATGTCGTCCAGCGTGGACCACGGGTGCACGTCGACGCGAAAACGGGGGTTCTGGATGCCCGAGACGACTTCCTGGACGCGTGGCCATATCTTGCTCTTCTCGCGCAATCTCGCGACTAGCTCTTTGCCGAGTGTCTCGGTGATGCTGTCATAACGAGCATAACACCTGATCAGCTCCTCTAGCGACACCGCGTGTAGCATGAGGACCATGGCATAGAGTGGTTGACTGTTGCTGACGTCGCAGCGGCGCATTTCGTTCTTTAGAAACTCAATCATAGGAAGCATGCTCAGCCATGCACGATGATCTCCAATCTTGTGGTCCATGCCGCGCGATATGTCTGCTCCGTGAAAGGCCATCATGAACACGAGGATGCTCTCGAGGCTCAAAACAAAGGCAGACTTGACCTTGGCCTCTCCAGGTTTGCCTCTCATGCTCCCCGTGTCTCCGCGGTATCTCTTCATCGTTTGATCCGCTTCGTGCTTTAATTTCCTTCCCATTTCTTTAAGCCGATCCACCTTGTCGCCCATCGCTTTGGCCTCTGAGCTGGTTCCCTTCAAAGCAGCGTCACTGCCATTAGGACGACGATCTGCAGACGCTGATGCTGAAGGAGTAGAGTTGACTGCTTCTGTTGGCGTTTGCACTACAGAGTTGGTCGAACTCACTCGTGACATGGCAGCAGGTTTCTTGGATGGTGTTGCTGGTGTGACGAGCTTCGAGTGCGTCGATACATCTGACGACCGAGGTCGCTTCATAGCAGCTCCATCAGAAGAACCAGTGACTGCCCCGATGGGTCTCTTCCTTGCTGGAGCCTGTTGTCCTGCTTCCTCGCTACCGGCGCGAGTCCGCTCATTCTCACGTTCCGATTGGCTTTGAGAATCTTTGCGACGTGATGGTGCTCGACCAACAATGTCAGCAAAACTGGCTCGTAATGCCTTGGGCACATTGAGAACGACAATCAATCTCCTGCGATGGCCCAGTTTATTGGTAGGCTTGTGATCATTTTCATCCCTCCTCTTGATTGCGAAGGCGTCCCTGCCGTCTCTGGATCTCTCATCCGAAGAGTCCGAAGAAGCCTTCTTTCGTCGTTTCAACTCGGCCTCTATGGCTGGCGGCAAAGTAGGTGACAATAATGGAGGAATTACCACGGCTGGCTTAGGTTTTTTGCTTTCCGTCTTCTTTTGCTTCGATGTCGAAGTCACTTCGGTCGGGCCGTCCTGCCTCTTCCTTTCTTTTCTAGGGTTCAAGTCATCATCGTCACCTCGCCATGGCTTCTCTTCAAATCCTAGGTGCAAAGGCGACAGCAATGGTGGTACATATGCCCTTGTTGAGACGTCTGTCTTCATTGGCGAGGTCCGATTGGCGTTGTTTCCACGTACTCCGTTCAAGGAATCGCCACGAGATCGACTGGCTGGAGACGCACTTCGGCCAGAGGTCATGGTACCTTTTAGAATCGATCTGCCATTCAGTAGAGACGAGGACGAGTGACCCCGGTCGTCTCTGGACGCAGGGGCAGACGCATCTCGATTCCTACCTCTGTCTCTATCTCTGTCTCTGTCTCTGTCTCGCTCACGGTCTCGGGATATTGTCAGAGGCTTTTCTTTCCGTCGAGGAGGCTCATCGCGACTGGGTTGTGGTCGTTCCTCAGGCCTCGGCCGTTTTTGTGGGCGATCATCATCACCATCAGGTACGCGTCGCTTGCCTGCAGGTGATGGCGGACGTGGGGGTAGGGAGGGCGGTTTGGGGGGGAGTCTGGGAACGCTCGTCAGCTTGTAATTTGGTTAAGGACACGAGACTAATAAGCACCTTGTGTCAGCAATGGCGTGGTCGCGATTCGGTTTCGGCTTTGCGCCTGTAGGTTCAGGCTCCCGTATCCTTGATACATCCAATCGCTTGGGATCTTGGCGTGGTGGTTTGTTGTCGTCAGCAGCTACGGGAGCAGGAGTAGACGTTGCGGGGCTGTTGGCGGCAGCGACACGTTCGCTGTCTTTCTTTTTGGCGATGGCAGGTTCCGGGGGCGAGGCAGAGGCAACGAGACCAGTCCTTTTGTTCTTGTAGTCGCTCAACGACAACTTCTTCTTCTCGCCAGTACCAGTTCCCTTTGCGAGCGTGCTTACCTCGCGCGGTACGGGCTTCACGGGCTCTTCTCGCATATCGTAATAGGGTCGCGTGAACAAAGTGCCACGGTCGGCCTCGGATAGTAATGTCAGATATTGTAGGCGGGTGTTGTGCCATTCCTCGAAGCGCCTTTTAGCGCCGCGAGACTCGGGCGCGTCGTCCTCGGGGGGCGGGCGGTATCGCCAGGTGGGATGATAGGCAAGATGATGTGGTTTCTCTGGTAGAATGCGCTTGGAGAGCACCTCAACCGTCTTCGCCGCAGCTTCCATTGTTCGCGGGTCGTGACCATGCCGGGAGGCAACACGCGGCGGCGAGCGGTCGAGCGCAAGCGGCAGCTATGGGGGCGGAGGCGACGACAGTAGCGGCAGCACACGCAGCTACGTCGTCGCACGAAATGAGGCCGCTCCCCCCCAGTTGAGAGTACGAATGAACAGATGAATGGCGCGAATGCTGAGCGTGGGCAGTGGTGTAGGATCGTAGCCGCGAGGGTGGTAGGTCGTTGGAACTGTGACCCTGGCCAGAAAGGATGGGGTACTCCGTAGATTGGTGTCGGAGCCGGCGTGGATTTGTCGTCCCACCACGATTGACCCCAAAGTCCCAAGTCGCCGCGACGATGGATCGGCTTCGAACCGGAGACTGTATCAGGACGCACTTTGACCGTGGGAATAAACGGAACAAAAGAGTGAATTTGCAAGCTGCAGACAAAGCACAGCTGCGCAAAGCCTACTCCATTCCCCAATAGCCAACAATGGGGACGGTTGCGATTCAGCGCGGGCCGTGACAATGGTCGACGGAAGCCACTACCTTCGAGACGGAAGAAGCCCAAAACAAAAAAAAAAAAAGGGCCGGGGATGGGGTTGGGGGGAAATGCGGCGGACCTTCAGAACTGGGGCCTCGTCACTCGTCAGCCGCCAGCGTCAGAGAGCCTTGGGACGCCTTGGATGATCCAGTCTCGGGCCGTTCTTGGCTCTTGGTTGGCCGCGTACTAGACAGCGCCCTCGACATTGGCTCGCTCCCAAGGCCAACGGGGAATCGCACCGGCTATCTAGGGGCTGCTGTTGCAAGGCTGCGCACCTCTGTTGATGTCCGGAGGCGAATCGATGTCCGATGTCCGATGTCAGCGTGATGCTTGCCAGTGCCCGGTCACAGGTCACAGGTCGCAGGTCACAGGTGCCAGACGCCAGACGCCAGATGCAGGCGAATGCGGGCGGTTGTGGCTGGTGATCGAACCAAGGTGTAGATTCGTGAAGTTGCGAACTCGTGTACCGGTACTTGTGTACTCGGGCACTCGAGTGCTCCGTCACACGGACGCGTGTGACAGCACTGTGTGGAGGAATAGATGAAGGGGGAGGAATCGAGTAATAGGTAATAGTGATACTGATAGGCATATGCTGGGAGCTATGATTGGGGTCGCGTTGAACGAGATTGAAAAGACGATGGGAATAAAAAGAGTTCCAACATTCGTACGTCGCAAATGTCGATAGCGCTTTCCGTCAAAGCCAATGGAGGCCGCCTGCATATTGCCAGACCTCGATAAACTTTCCACGGCAAGTACCCGACAGGTACCTTCCTTCTTTGACCAGCCGGTTGCAAGGTACCGAACCGAACGAAATACTCGGCCCAAAGGCAGTACTTTATTCCGCACAGATCTTGCAATGCCAAGCACTCCAGTGACACCAACACAATTTTTAGAATTGACCTCGCGCACCAACTGTTGACCCTCAGCCAAGCCGGAACTACGTTGTCAAGTCCAACGGAAAGATGAGCGACGAGATGCTCCAACGACTCTCGAAACCGACTCTCTCACGGCCATTGCACTAGTACATTATCCGGGTCAGAAATAGCCTAGTCGCCCTTTGTTTCGTGATAGGCCGTCACCTTTGTTTATCACGTATGTGTTGCGGTACTCAGACCAAGTCTCACCTGTCTGTCTACTCGTCGAGTACATCCATTCAGACGACATGTGACGTTAGCAATTCTCTTTTTCACTATACTATATCCCCGTTTCTCTCGAAGAAATCGGCCACACATCTTTTACATGCTTTGAAAAGGGCGGTCGGTGCACTCTTGAAATTTCTCTTTCGACTGTGGACGAGAAACAACAAACTTCCCTTTCGGTCAACAACCAATCGAGATCCAATCTATGTCACCACCAAGCGCCGACGCTTCACCAAGCATCATGACCATGACTGACATGTCAGGCCTTTGATTCACCGTTATATCTGATCATTTGCTTTACTCTCAGGCTTATTAAGCAAGTACAGTGTTTCATACTAAAATAAGCAGGAAAGCAGTTCAGCAAACACTGCCAACTTCAAGTAGCAGCCCGTCCTGTCTTCTTGTCTCTCGCGCCGCTTTCCTTCATCCCTTATTTATGTGCCGTTTTGCGCTTTCTTGGGGGTCCTTCGACATGATGACTATTCAGCTGTTGTTCAACCGCCTCCAAGCGAGACGTAAGCGATGATATATTTTGTAACGAACTTGGTGATATGGTGGTATTGGTAATGTGTTTAGTCATGTCTTGATTTGGTCCCTTGGTACTGACGTTGCTTCGCCTGGTATTGACAGTTTGCAATTGCAACTCTAATTTGCGGATATTCGTTTCGGCTTCTGCTGAAACACGTTGCAGGCCACTTTCGAGGGACGCAACGCGCTCATTGCATGAAGCGACTTGTTTGCCCTGCTCGCTGATTTTCTGGCACAGCTTCTCCGCAGACGTGGAAACACTCTTCTTTAGGACGTTGATATCTCGACGTAAAGCAGACACGTCAGCAGAGGACTGGTCAGCTTTAGTAGTTGCGCCTTCTCTTGCAATTCTTTCCTTGTCAATGAAAGTCCCAAGGTCAACTGCCACTTGGTTTAGCTTCCCTTGCATCGTGTGGTTCAAGTTCTCTTTAAGAGAAGTAAATAGGGGTTGAACCTTTTGGTCAATCATTTGCTCAATTAATGTAGAGTTTTGCCCCGTGTCGTTTGACGTTGTGAAAGACGTCAATTTCAGAGTAGCTTCAATGGCTTGGACTGCCTCTGATATTGATAGTTGCTCCTTCGAGTTGAGCTTGACCATGTCCATGCACGATTCCAGCCGCTTATGAAGACTGGCAATGGGTTGCGGTGCCCCGTCAACTGACTCGCATTTCAGGCTTTGCTTTAGAAAACGCACATCATCCAGAACGGCTTGCAGACGTTGTCTGGTTTTCATGCCTACGCTAGTGTTCAACCACCGATCACCCAAAGGTGCTGCATTGCCATCTTCGGACGCCGAGACAACAGTATCAAACTGACTCAATTCCTTGGACAGTGCATGCGAAGTTACTATGTTTGTCGCGAGATCGTCAATCTTGGTCGAGAGTTCGTTGAGCTTGCTTTCAAATTCGGTCAACTTGCCATCCAAATGCAACGCCGCCCTTTTGTTGTTTTTAGCTTCTTCTGCAAGGTCCAGGTGCCTCTTATCAAGACTTCCAAGTCTTTGCTCCATCTCCTCCATATGCTTCTGAAGCTTGGCGCTTTTCTGTTTTTCCTGCTCAAGGCCAATGTGGAGTCCTTCTGTTTCTTTGCGGAGCTGTGAGCGGTGATCGTTGTTGGTTTTGGTCGACGCCTCTTTCAGGTAGGTGCGGAACTTCTCGTCCAGACTGTTTTGGAGAGCCTTAAGACGAGCATCGACGTCCTCGCTTCCTATGGCTTGCGTGGATAGGGCGTCTCCAGTCTGTCTGTCTATAAATGTAGTCAAGTGACTTAGCAGTTTCCCATCAGTGCCGCTGAGTCGATCGCAGGTCTTCCTTTTCTCTTTTACGCATTGGTCGATCTGAAGCTTGAGAACCTCGGCGTAATTCGAGCTTTCAGAGTATCCCGGACGACAGCGGTCGAGGTCGGCTTGCATCTTCTTCAAATTCTTATCTTGCTTATCTCGTTGCATGTACCAGTACATCCTATCGCAAAGCAACTCGACCAGGTGCTTGATTTCTGTCTCTCTCCGAGAAAGGTTAGACGGCGAGGGATACTGTTGCAAAATGGAAGACGGCCCTTTACAATGCTCATAATGTGGATATTAGCCATGAGAGTGTTTGTGAGAATAGTGGTGCAAACAGTAAACAACGAACTATTTTCAGTACGCCCTGCGTAGCTTCGAGAAGAAGACATGATGTCGTGTTTTGTGGCTTGGCTCGTCTCCTGCTAATGTCCAACTGTCTTCTCGTGATGGGTCACGGTGTTGGTGGTGGTATTGTCTGTCAAGCTCGTTCAAGTGATGGCATAGGATCCAATATTGATTTCAAGGTCTAAGTTGGCTGTTTCTAGAGCGACCGAAGTTGGCTCGTTGTCGTCGGTAGCTACGCGCTTTTTGGCTCCCGTTCTGACAGCTGGCCAGCTGTCACGTGGCTGTGGCAGCTGGCAAATCGCACGAGTGTAGACACAGACCTTTTCAAGTACGCAGTATCAAAGATTCCAGAGTACTGCGCCTGGATTTATTGACGGCGTGTAAATACTTGTTATCTTGGGGATGTGGCGGGTTCTTAGGTGGGCAGACTGGCTCGACGTTGTAGCAGAATATGGATCTTGCCCTTGGCTTGGCCTGTCAAGCATGTGAAGTCATCGAAGTAGTACGAATCATTCAAAGAACTTTGTGGGTTTCCTTGGCTTTTGAGGGAACAAATGGAAGTCCCGGCAAGCGCGAGCACTGCCTTTGCCCGTTGAGGGACGGGACACGAGTTGGAATCAGCGGCCCATCACTTGGGCAAATAGGCCTAGCTTCCTACATTGTCTTGAATTGTATTTATTTGGTCTGCCTGCGATTCCGTGCAGCTGCTTCAGGAGTCATGGCCGTGGTATATGCCTAGGCGCCTACTTAACTCGTAGCATAACAAGTAAGTACTTCAATACTTATAGGACCCTGGGAGGCACGTCCTCTGGAGTGTAAGTTGTTACAGCGAATCAGATAGCATGAAACACTGACCGTGGAACCCCATTTGGCGAATCTTTTTGTGGGCCGCGCTTAGATGACTGGTCCAACGCGATCCTAGGCTTTGCATAAGCGCAACCGCCAGCTGCCGGCTCGAGGCTGTCGCAGCAGGCAATTTTCCAAGGGTGTTTTCAGGAAGCTTGACGACAGTCCTTGACTCTCGCTTGTGCATGTCCCCTCGGCCAACATCCAGCCCAATTATCACAACCATGGCTGCCGTAAGTCGCGCCGCAACTCTTGCATCAAGTCGCAACAGCCTGGACTGACCGTTCGCCCGCAGCCATTAGTGACCGTCTCCGAATCCAAGGACCTTCGGGGCCTCAACCTCATCGCCGCACACTCGCACATTCGCGGTCTGGGTGTCGATGCGACCAGCCTCGAGCCCCGAGCCTCGTCGCAAGGCCTCGTCGGCCAAGAAAAGGCCCGAAAGGCGGCTGCAGTCATCCTGCAAATGATCAAGGATGGCAAGATTGCCGGCCGCGCCGTTCTGATTGCCGGCCCGCCCAGGTACGATGCTGCTATCACGGGGACGAGGCCATGCGCACGGGGGAAACAGGTCAACTAACACTACTCGGACATGTAAGCACCGGAAAGACAGCCATTGCCATGGGAATGGCGCAGTCGCTCGGCCCCGACGTCCCCTTCACTTCGCTCGCCTCGTCCGAGATCTTCTCCCTCGAAATGTCCAAGACCGAGGCCCTCACCCAAGCGTTCAGAAAGTCCATCGGCGTCCGCATCAAGGAGGAAAGCGAAATCATGGAGGGAGAGGTTGTCGAGATCCAGATTGACCGCAGCGTCACCGGAAGCACAAAGCAGGGCAAGCTCACCATCAAGACCACCGACATGGAAGCCGTTTATGACATGGGCAGCAAGATGATTGACGCCATGACCAAGGAACGCGTCATGGCCGGCGACATCATCTCCATCGACAAGTCGTCGGGCAAGATTACGAAGCTGGGCCGCTCCTACGCGCGATCCCGCGACTACGACGCCATGGGCGTCGACACCAAGTTCCTGCAGTGTCCCGACGGCGAACTGCAGAAGCGCAAGGAAGTCGTGCACACCGTCACCCTGCACGAGATCGACGTCATCAACTCGAGGACGCAAGGCTTTCTCGCCCTCTTCTCGGGCGACACTGGCGAGATTCGCAGCGAGATCCGAGACCAGATCAACACAAAGGTCGGCGAGTGGAAGGAGGAGGGCAAGGCCGAAATCGTCCCCGGCGTCCTGTTCATCGACGAGGTGCACATGCTCGACATTGAATGCTTCTCCTACATCAACCGCGCGCTCGAGGACGACCTGGCCCCCGTCGTCATCATGGCCAGCAACCGCGGCAACTCTCGCATCCGGGGCACCGACTATCGCAGCCCCCACGGCCTGCCCATCGACTTTCTCGACCGCGTCGTCATCATCAACACCCACCCGTACACCTCTGAGGAGATTAAGCAGATTCTTTCCATCCGCGCGCAGGAGGAGGAGATTGACGTTTCGGCCGACGCCCTGGCCCTGCTCACCAAGATTGGCCACGAGGCCGGCCTACGGTACGCCAGCAACCTCGTCAGCACGTCACAGCTAGTCTCTGCCAAGCGGCGAGCCAAACATGTCGGCGTCGAGGACATCCAGCGCAGCTTTCAGCTATTCTACGACCCCGCACGCAGCGTCAAGTTTGTCACCGAGTCGGAGAAGCGTCTGATTGGCAACGATGGCACGGTGGACCTGTCGGTGACGAATGGCCCGGCTGCCGCCACGGAGAAGATGGACCTCAGTTAGCACCGCCGGGTAGCGTGACGGATTTGATTTTGCAGTTGGCAGATGCGAGCTGGACGGCGTTCTTTGGGGCACAAAAAAAAGCCGACGCCCAAGGAAGTAGAGGGGCTTGCGTTGGCCTCATGTTTTAGCGTCCCGTGTACTGTTAGGAGTTGGGCTTTGCAAGGCCTAGATAGACGCGACCCAATCCCGATCAACGAGTGGGAAATACTGGCATCTCTTTATAAAGTCTCACTGTGTGTAGGGTGGTGCTTGGAGTGAGATGCCACCTACCAAGTGTAGTCTACGTGGATGAAGGTTGGACGTGGCAAGAGAGCATAGCCGCGGCCAGGCCACGACTACCTTTATTTCGTCTGTATTAGGGATACACTATCCATCGATGCGATTCAACTTTTTTTGGCCCCCTTGGAGCAGCAATTCCAAGTCTCCGATTCCAGCTAGCAATCTCCAACCCGGTTCAGGGGCAGCAATCTTCTCAATCCCAAGACACGCGACAGGACGGGGGTGTGTCTCGTCCCGTGGTCACTGCCACTGAATATCGGAGAATCAGCCACTGCTCGCACGCAGCTGCGACGAGCACCCTGTCCGCGGGAATACTTACTTCAGCCAGCCCTCTCCTTCTTGGGACGCTTGAGACGGGGCTCATCCGCCCCAGACAGCTCGTACTCGAGCTTGATAGGGAGTTCGTCCTGGTCGTCGGAATCCTGGACGCCAGCAGGGGACCTTGCGAGCGATGCCTTGGGAGCGCGAGCGCGAGCCTTGCGCTTGGGGGTGGCCTTTGAGGGGGTGGACGGGACGCTGCCGCCGTCGTTGCTGGCCGACTTGTCGGGGGAGTCTTGGGTGCGGCGGAGCTTCTGGATGTGCTGTCTGGGACGAGAGGGAGGCGTTAGCAGCCGGCCTTGACGACGGGGGTTTGCGTGGGGGAGACGACGGCGGCGGAACTTGGGAAAGGGAGACAGGATGGTGGGCGCGTACTTGACGCCGCTGAACGTGGTGTTGAAGCCTTGGGATTGCATGTGCTCCGTCACTCGGAGGAGGAAGTCCTTGTTTGGCCTGGCCACCTCGATCAAGGAGAGGATGAGGGCGTAGTGGGATTTCTCGTCCCACTTGTGGGTGTGCGTGACGCGAGACATGGCGGGTGGGGTGGATGAGTAGATGAAGGCGTGGATAGACGGTGGTATAAAGAAGCACGGGGACGGTGATGTAGGGGCAGTGGATGAGTAGTTATGTCGGGAGGAGGGTACAAGTAGCTGAGGAGGATGACGGGCGTATCGACGAGAGGAGGGGGGGAAGAGGCTCAACAAAATGTGAGGATCAGCAGAAGGGGGAAAGAAAGCAGCATACAGCGCGGAGGAGGAGATTGAACCAGAGCACAAGTGAAACTCGACGGCAAGCAAAGGAGAGCACAACAGCCGGCATGGCAAAATCGAGGTCAGATACAAAAAGAGAGAGAGAGAGAGAGAGAAAGAGAGAGAGAGAGAGAGAGAGAGAGGGCGGTTCACCGAAGAGCACTCTCTGTAAAGGTATACTCCCGAGTGCGCAACTCGTCCATAATCTTGGACATTTGCTCGTTTGTGAAGCTGACGTGATTAAATACGGCCAGAAGAACATCTTCATGGACGCGCTGATCCCACCTCATAACCTGACGGGGCATCTTGACGCAAAGCAGAAGGAAGGAAAGAAATAGATGGACTGCAGAGGTATGGTTGTCAAGGGCAGAAGAACGGGTTGAGGCACGGGCTTGTGTATAGGCGTGAGAGAGATGAGAGAGGTGAGAAGAGTGCAGAAGTGAGCCCTGGCCAGGTGCACAGTGCCTCGGGCGAATCCATCTGGAGTGAGAGGCAGATAAACAAGTGGTGAATGACAAGGGGATGAAGTCGTAAGCCTCACCTGATGCCCTCCCAGGTGACGTCGTGCTTCATGGTCTTCATGCGAGCGGCGATGTCTTTGCGCATGTCTGCAGTGAGAGCATTGGCGTCGATGCCGACTTGGTAGAAGGCTACGACGAGGTCGTGGAGGAAGTTAACATCGTTCCAGTGCCCGCTGGGTGCCATGGTGTCGTGAGAGTTGCGATGGCGCTCGACGTGGACGCGGACGTGGACGCGGCAGATGCCAAGGTTGTGTTGTGTGTGAGAGGCAAGTTGGGGCGAGCGAGGCGTCCGAGGTGAGTGTGAAATCCATGGGAGAGCTGGACAGAGACACAGACGGCCGTCATCAAAACACGCCCAACACAGTCGTCGCAGGTGGCTGCAGACGGCGACGGCAGACGGCAACCAGCCCAGCCAGCTGCCAGCCATGTGTGTATTCATGTGAGCAGATGATACACTGTCTGCCATCCTCTCGCCAATGCAAATACCGTCATGATTGTCCAGGCATCCTTGCCGGGTTCCCCGAAAAATAACTGCTGCCTCGTACATGCACGCCGTAAAGTCGTGTCCCAACCACATATCCCAAGCCCAAGTAATGATGATGATGGCAATACGCCTTGATCCAGTCAGCCTCCGTCACAATCCCGTCGCATTGAAACCCAGCAGCCCGGAAACATCCCACGTCTGTCTATGTGTGTACCTTGTCATGCCTCCCCGTCCTCGTAGCTAAATCTTCAACGGTCGTTAGTACAGATATGCCTGTGGCGTGAGGCGAGATGGGATAAGACGCCTCACTCTTCGGGATAATCAGATCCTGCGGCGCCATTGTGTGCTGCCAATGCTAATACGGCTTCGTCGTCCAGTGGCTGTTCGTGTTCCAGCTCTTGCGTGTCTAACCTTTGACGCTTGGCGGGATGCTCCTCCGTTCCGTCGGCGTCAGCTTCGGCGTCGGCGTCGGCGTCGGCGTCGACGTCAGCGTCAGCGTCACCGTCCTGTTCTGACGGTGCCCCGTAAGCAGCGTCTGTGGTTGCCGTTGCAGGAGTGGTCAACGCTTCTGCCGGCAGTGGTGTCGACGCCCTTTCCGCTTCGGCGACAGACTCTGGCTTGGTAGGTTGTGGCGCTTGTTGGCGGGCTCGGGCTTCCTGCTGGTCGTGCTGCTGGTCTGCAGAGTGCGTCTCCTGTGTCGTCCCTGGTGTAGGGATTGTGCTTGGAACACGAGCAGCGGCAGGACTGGCGGCTCCGTCAGCAGGCGACTCGGCTCCTGCGCCGGCAGGCAGCTTTCTCGGACGGCCCCTACCCGGTCCTGGTCGACGAGTAATGGGGTTAAGGGTCGGGTCGAAACGACGAGACGTCTCCGGGGCCGCCGGTTTTGCCTCGGCTTTGTTCTGGGACCGGCGCAGACCTTGAAAGTGTTGACTGCGGACCATGTCAGCAAAGGATGGCAGTCGTCAGTGTGCGTATCAGAATGCTTGGGTACATGGACAGGTCATTTTACCCGGCCCTGCCATGGCCTCACTCGAGGCTCTTCCGTGTCGCGGCCAGGGAGAGAGTAGCACCGGCTGCCCCGGGAGCCAATTGCGGTCGCATAGCACCGAGTCAAATAAAGCGAGGCGAACCATTGACATATAAGGCGGCGGTTGGCGGCGACAGCAAGGCGCACACCTCACCAGGAGCCTCATCAGGAACCTCGTCGGGCACCTCTCATCGGGCACCTCATGACACGTACCGACATCCCTCATTGGTGAAGCCGTAGCCCATGGTTCGCATGTGGTTGCCAATCGTGGTCCATTCCGTTCCACTGATGACGCCGATGTTTTTGACCGACAGGATGGTGAAGAACAAGTCCTTGTCTGCACGGTCATTCCAATTCTTGGGGTTCATGGTATCTGCGACGGCCCAGTGGACGGGACGGGGCCAGCGCAGTCGCGACGGATTGACCGTCTACACGATGTCAGGGATGTACAAGTCACACGGTGCTTCTGCACCGAGTCACGGATACAGGCTGTTAGGAGACGGGCTGGATCAATGCGAGAAATTGGTAGTGGGATAATGGTCAATGGAATCTGGAGACAACGATTGGGGGTGGAGGCGCCCTTGAGCGCCCGCGCACCCACCGAGGCAAAGACCGGCGCCGGGATGCGGGCCAAACATGTTCCGGTCGGAGACGAGATAGCACCAGGCGCTGTCCTTGGACTCTCGCTGCAACCGCCAAAAAAGGTGAGGACTTGGCAATCGGAATGACGGTATTTGGGAAATTGTCTCGAACTCTTATCGGCCCAATTTTACCAGCGCACACCGAACATGTAGCGGCACATGTAGCCTTTGCTGTAGCTGATGCTTGAACTTAGCCGGGGTTCAGACGGCGTTTAGCCGCGCTAGTTTCAGACATGGTGCTGCACGACCAATTTGGAGGATTTTACAGAGCACGTCGAGCTACGCCATGATTCGGGCTAGAAATCACCAATGGACTTCCGCATGAGAAAAAAAGGATGCCTGTCCCGGCGCCTTCCATTGGAACACGTACCTCATTATTCGAAATATCTATCATTTAATGAGAATGCCAGAGAGATGCAACTGCCATTAATCAAACTACCACGTCTTGCCACCCTATACTCCGTACCTGACCCAGACCTCGACACACGCAGCCGCCAAGGCCAGCAGCTGGTACGTACTCCGTACCTTGCACGTGAGTTCGCTCCTGGGACGTGCAAAGTGGCCCCGAGTTCCCGCAAAAATCGCGCCCCCCGTCGCGTCTCCCATCCACCTCACCCCATCCCCTCCAGCACGTTGGTTGAAGATGAGGCCGATGCGCGACCATGAAGCCGACAATAGAGCTCTGCAATGGTTTAAAAATGACGATTTCATGCATGTACGAATTTTCCACGGCTTTTGAGCGTTTCCGGACGTCAAAGTACAAAACATCGTCCGTCTTCCACCATGGTTGACGACTTGCTGCATCAGCCCCTCTTTCGAGGACGCCGTCGCTGCCTCAGCCGATCAGACACCAGACACCAGACACACAAGTGTGATGAGCGTGTGATGGGGCCCTCTACGCCCCAGATCTGACCGGCCATTGGCTCTGGTGATGGTCGAGAACTAATTTAAAAAATCTTACGAGCCGTCGCCGTTGAGTTGCGACACTGTGAGGGAACGGCGACTTTTCTTTTCCATCCTTCGAAATGCTCTGTGCCACGGGCGACATTGTCCATCGGCCGGCTTTCTCGGGCCAGGAATTGGGACTGTTGACTAACTTGTTTCGTAGGGACTAAGAGATGGCAAGTTGGCAACATAGGGTGCCTGATGGCGGCACCAAAGACTTGCCAGACGAGGTGGCTTTTGGGCGCGCATTTCGTAGCGCATCATAGATGGGGTCCGCCGGGGCTGACGGAATGAACTGCCAGGATTCGGAGGCCACCGCAGCACACCCACCCAAACCGTCCCGGCTCTTTGCTTTCTTTTCCCCAAAGGCTTTACGTATTGGGGTTGAAAAGATGAGTCACACTGGTTTCAGTCCATGCCAAAAAAAGTCACGCTTGTCGAGACGTCACGACCTTTTTGCGACGAACCACGGACCTGGACTGTGCGAGGGCGCTGATTGGCACAGGGCATGCTGCCTGTTGTGTTGCCGCAGCAGCGAGGGCGAGGGCGAGGGTGACAGAGAAAGGGACCGTGCCTGAATATGCAACCAGATTTGATTGCAGCTTGGTTTGTCTTTGGAAAAAGAGGATTGGCCCTCCTGCATCATGGATCTGAAGACAAGGCGATGGTGGATGGGCGCTGCTGCACGCACTTTACGCGCCAGCGCCAGCGCGGCTGTACAGTGCGCAGACCCTGACTTGTGACTGGCTGCCACCTGGCGGTGCAGTCTTGGCTGGCGCCCCACAATCATCCTCGACATCCAACATCCCGATTCCCAACCTGCAGCATCCAGGTCCAGCAACAAATGCAGCATGCCCGTTCCTCCCCCCATGGCTGCGGCACTAGGCAGCCATGCCCTTGGGAACCTCGTCCTAGACTAATCATTCGACATGTCGGTGCCGATTCGAGCCCCGGATGCCTCCAGCGGCGTCATGGCACGCCATCGGTTCCTGGATCCTGACATCCGGACACACAAGTCCATCCATCAATTGATGCATCCATGCATCATCCTCACACCCCGTCAATGCCGTTTCCCCTTGATCAGATAACTATCCGGGTGGTAGTGGTGATATTTCTTGTTTGTTTGCCCACACGCCTCCCGTTTTGCCTGAAGTCGATGCCTTTTTAAAACGCAAACCCTTCCCCGAGGCCACATCCCCGAACCTTCCTCCGACCACATCACCATCCGTACCGACGTTTGTCTTTTTGTTTGACCTTCTGGCCCTCGCCATCTCTCCTCGGTGCCGTGTCAGGCATACGCCAGACCTACTTGGATAGTAGAGAGCTCGTTCCAACCCGAGACCTTGTTATCGGATCCTTGTCTCGGCCGCTTGCTAGACTTTGACCAGCCGTCTTCGACGCATCTAGCTGAACAGGTCTCGCAGTAACGCCGACACATATTCATCTTGACTCACAAGGGGACACTCCGAACTTTGTGGCCTGCTCGTCTCCACGGATCGTCTCCACCTCGCA
Organism: Metarhizium album ARSEF 1941; assembly: GCF_000804445.1. NCBI lineage: Eukaryota > Fungi > Ascomycota > Sordariomycetes > Hypocreales > Clavicipitaceae > Metarhizium > Metarhizium album. The sequence continues at coordinate 3,650,766 of NW_024467575.1, forward strand.
CCAACTATATCTACGCCTAACCCGCCCGCCGTCTTCTGTGAGCCCGACTGCTTGTCGTCAGTTCTGAACGTCTGAACATATTCAACCGCTTCACATCATCACCAGCAGTCTCAATCTCGCCACAATGTCTCCCAACAGTGATAATGCCATGGCCCGCTTCCTTTTCGCCATCTTGAAGCAAAAGAACCTCAAGGATGTCAGTCTTTCTCCTCCAGACAAGTCCTGCCTTGTACATGACGAATTTACTAACAACCACTCAAGATTGACTGGAACCAAGTCGCTCAAGACCCTGTCCTTTTGCATCCCATCCCGAACGGGCACGCGGCCAGGATGAGGTATTCTCGTTTCCGAGCCACTGTCACTGGCCATGAGTCTCAGAAGCGCGGACGTTGTAGCGGAAAGGATAGAGTTTCCAAGTCTTCCAAGAAGGACCACTCGTCCAAGAAGGACGCCATGGTCAAGTCGGAATCAAGCGTGAGTCTTGCCTCGCTCGCTCAGATAGGCTGGGGCACCGGCCCCGTAAATCACAATCAGCATCGCTAATACCTACATAGTACTCCCCAGCCTTCCTGCCATCCCCCTATCCTGGTGAAGACGATGATTTCACGGCTCGGTTCCTCACACCCTGCAGCGATGACATGATATCTGTCCATCCTCCTGTCGTCGAGAAGCGCTGGCGCGGAGGCTCCAACGCCTTCTCACCCATGATGGACACCAACTCGGATTTCTTGACAGATTCCGGTAGTCTTACAAACTCACCGGCATTTTCGGCATTCGATGCTGCCTACGACCTCAGCAATTACAGCGGTGCGGCTCCCGATTTCCCAGTCCAAGACATTTCCGACCTCAGTGGTCCTCAGTCGGCCACGGACTGTGGCCAGGAGTGGCACGAGCGCTTTCACGATGCGCAGCTTTTTTGATGCCCGATGGAAGCAGCCCATTCCAGGTTGGACGGTGTGCACCTGTATACAAAAATTATGGCGCATGGTAGATGAATTATTTGCTTGCCTTATGACTTACGATCAAGTTTAGTTCAAAACAATGCCGGGGTGATGAAGATTTTACATGGGTTGATCGACCCGATAATGGAGTTGAGCATTCGAGCAAATTGTATACTAATAATAGCTTGCACTGAATACAGTCAAAAGTTGATGAATCTCTTTGCACCGGCGGCTGTTACTGTTGCTCCCGATGTGAGAGTACATTCACTGGATACTTTGATTTGCAGCAGTCGTCGTATCTGTCTCATGCGAACGAGACGCGACGGCTCTTGGCTGCTTGTTGCTTCACACGCTGCAACCGACAACTTTTCTGCAAAAGGGGGTTCTCTCGAAACAATCCGAGTCGGCTGTGGTCCGCAACTTGGCTGCGCGGCGCCATCATCATCACCACCATCGCCATCATCGCCATGGTCCGCCCAGATCCGTCATGCTTTTATATGGCAGTAAATACTGCGCAGCTGCCAAACTCAAAAGCCGCCGCCTGCCATGAATCCAAGAAGTAAAAAAAAATAAATAAGAAGATGACAAAAATAATAGAAAATAGAAAAGAGTCATCCGCAGTGTTCCCCCTGCCGGCGCCACCAGCACCGTTCACTTTCGATTCACTTCCCATTGACCTCGCTTCTCCTCTGCGCCCTACAACAACTGCGCGCCCCCAGGCGCCATGTGCGTTTGCATTTCTTCTTCTTCCCTTTTCACCGCACACTGTGAAATAGGCGCAGCCGCAAAAACAGCACACAACGCTCTCCTACACGCCTCCAAGCCGAGCTCTCTGCAACAAAGACAGTCTCGTCCATACGCCCGCGCACTCGCTCTGGCCTTGATCACACTGTCCGTACTTGTACTCGGGACCCTGGTGCGGAATCTATGCCAGTGATTCTTGTCGTGGACTTTGCTGATATTCCCAGCCGACATGTCTGATACCCCAAAGAAAAAGGAGCCCACGGCCTCCGAGGCCATGTTCTTCTTCGCCATCGTCAAACACACCCGCAACAAGGCCGACATCGACTGGAGCGCCGTGGCGACGGAGCAGGGGTTCAAAAACGCCGATGTCGCCAAGGTATGCTATGCTCTCTCCCCTGGGGCCGCCTTGAGTCTTGACTATCCTACGTCTTGCCCGACGAGGCGAGGCCGGGCGAATCTTGCTCGAAACAGACATACACGAGTTACCGTGCTGGCGGATGCGTGCTGACTAGGGACAGGTCCGCTTCGGCCAGGTCAAGCGCAAGCTGGGCATCACCACTAACACCGACACTCCTGCTACTTCCTCCCGTACGCCCATCAAGAAAGTTGGTTCTGTGGCCGGAACTCCCACCAAGGTCATCAAGAGTAGTGGTCGTGCCGGAACCAAGGGGAGGACCAAGGGAAAGGGAAAGGGAGTCAAGGCAGAGGACGAAGGGGCCGAGGATGATGATGAGACGGTGGTTGGAGTAAAGGGTGAGTATTTGGAGCTGGGTCCGGAGGCTGAGATTGGGTCGTTGATGGGAGACGAGGACTACGAAGATCCTTTCTAGGCAATGAGATTGTGCACATGGGGAGGGGAGTTGCGAGACGTGTCCTCTGGAGTCCGAGATACCCCGGGCTGGTTCGATGGAGGTTGAGGTTGACGAGACGCTTGCATCGCGTAGACAGAGTGGCTGGAGTGGTTTTTTTCTGCATTTTGAGGGATAGGCTCGAGGATTGTCCCAAGTGATGGAGGCTGGATGGATGATGATAGATGCCTTGGCCATAATGGTGGTGCGTACGTATATCATGGGGCATGGCGAGTGTAAGTGAGCGACGGGGAGGCTGCCGAACGAGCTACCCAAGACTGCTTCTGGTTCGCGAGGTCCCTGCCATGTCTAGGCTATAAATACATGCGAATTGCTGGATTCGACTTGCTGGAGGCTTCGTGTTTGAATTTGCACGTGCCGCTGTGCTGGCTCACACTGACTGACACATAAAAGGTGCTCTCAACTGACGCACTGCTTACTTTCTTCTCACACTGGTCACCGGTAAGGCAACTGATACCTTTGGTATTAGAAGTCGTTTCTCAGCTCGTACAGGTAATATCTCCTCAAACACTTGTCTGGCCACAACTTCCCTTCTCTCCCCAACAACGCTCATCAGACCTGCACGGCTGCCAACTTCTCATCCAACCCCAACCGAAGCAACCAGCAGGACATCAACATCAGGCCAAGACATACACGTATGTTTATGTTTCAACAGAAACTGAACTGCAAAGACCAATTCCCATATTAACAAGGCACAGAAAAATGCCCCGCAAAGCCAAAGCTGCCGCTGCCGCCGGCGGCGAAGGAGAGTCACCCACGGGCCTCACAGAAGGCGAACTGCGCTTCGTCAAAGCCGTCTTCGACAACATGACGCAGAAGCCCGACGCAGACTGGGACAAGGTCGCTGCCGACCTGGGACTCAAGGACGCAAAGTGTGCCAAGGAGCGTTTCCGTCAAATGTCTGTCCGTCACGGCTGGCGCGAGCAACCGGCCTCTGGCAATCCCAGCCCCCGCAAGCCTGGCAAGAACGGTGCCACGGGACCGTCTGGAGATGGCAAGGTGACCAAGCGGGCTCCAAGGACCCCTAGGAAGTTGAAGAAGGAAGAGGCCTCGGAGGAAGCTGGGGAGGATGATGAGGTTGATCTTATTGAGGGCGGGGACGATGGCGACGTCAAGATGGAGGCCGAGCAGGAAGCCGAGGTTGAACAACGAGACGAGATTTGATACACGGGGCTTACTTTGGTACTTTGTTATGGATGCGTGGTCCAGTTCACGATTTTAGAGATCAGGCTTGGCACGGGGATTGCTTCTTCAGGACTCCAGGAGAACAATACAAGATGCTCGCGTTTCCAGATGAACTGGCAATAGTGTCGGCCATTTACCGAACAGACTCGTTTGTGTTCTTGCTTCCCTGATGTAGGCTTTATGCATCTAGGGTTGGCATTGCCGGCTCACTTTCTGCTCACTTTGCCCTGCCCTGCCGGCCACATGCTGCCCGTGTGAATAAAACCCAACATCGCTCTCTGGCAATTTCAACACCGACTTGTTCCAAACAACTCTACATCATCCTCAGAGCTCATAAGATCTCGCTTCTCGCACCAAGTTTCGTTCAGGACCTGCAATCAGCGTCATCTGCTCGTCCCAACAACAACAGTCCAAAACCCTACGCATAGCTACCACCAAGTCACTCCGCAAACGCAAAAATGCCCGGTACCCAGGATCCCGCGGAGCAGGTCAAGTTCCTCGTCTCCTGCATCGGACACACCAACAACGGCCGTGTGAGTCTGCGTCATGGTCCTGTCCTTGCTCCCTCTCGCCCCGACTGACGCAGCAATAGCCCGACTTTGCGGCCGTGGCCGACGAATTGGGCATCGTCACCAAGGCTGCCGCGTGAGTGGCCCCCCGTCGTCTGAAAAGTCCAACGACGCCTGCTGACCAATTGCTGAGCAGACAGAAGCGATATGAGCGCATGCTCAAGGCCAACGGCGTCACCGCCACCAAGTCGCCTCCAAAGGCTGCCGACGATGGAGCCATGCCGACTCCCCAGAGCACTCCGGTCAAGCGCAAGGCTGCTGCGCCCCGTATCCCCGGCTCTGCCAAGAAGACCAAGGGCAAGGCGGGTGAGGAGGTGAAGAAGGAGTCGTCGGGCGACGAGGACACCAAGGAGGGCGTCAAGAAGGACGAGGACTCGGAATCCGAGCTTAGCGGTTGGTAGCCGGGAAGGCTGTCTTTGGGGTGAGGATCGTGCTAACTGGCGGCGCATAGATCCGCCGCCCTCCGAGGATGCTGAGTGTTAGATTCTCGGCCGGCTTTTGCTTTTTCGTCTTGCCCTGGGGCCTGGGCTATGGAGGACGGGGGGGACATGGGATTGCCCCCGGGGTGACATTGGCGGCGGACGTGGAATTGAGGCTATCGTGAGATGCTCGGACACGGTTTGAGACGTGGTGTGGCTCTCTACATGGATAAAATCAATAGACGGCGGATAAAATTTTGTCGTCAAGATGTGTGATGCCGTTCTTGAAGTGCGGGTTCAGGTGGTGGCTGTGATGATGACGGATATGAAATCACGGTTCAACCCGAGTATGACGGGAGAATTGCGGGATTCTTCTCAGGCGAAGCCACCAGAAGCATCATCAACCTTGTTCCGCAATTTGACCTTTTCGTCTCACGTGGCGGGGAAGCATCTCGACTTCGCTTCATCTCTCCCGCACTTGTTCGCCAGCTGCCGCGCCTGGCATCTCCTGGCTCGCAGCTGTCAGCCCGTGAGCACGGTCAAGATGGATGCTGCCACGACCCGTCGACTCGCTCTCGCACTGCTGTCTTCTCTACAATTCATCAGACTCGTCTGGTGTTTACGCCGCTTGGAAATTCTTTTGTCGTCTTTGATCCGGATTCACTTCCTCCGTTCTCGCTTACACCTGCTCCCACGCACAAACACCCGCACACAACTGCGTATTCACTGCCCGTCCACACCAGAACGCAGAACCGCGTCTGTGTTTTCTGCCGACTGCTCACCTGAAAAGTTCTCCCTCCTTCACTTTACCGTGAAACTAGCCTCATTTTCCTCGACAGCAATTCACTTCTCGCCACGAGTCCGTCTCAACTCGCCTCGGCCCTGACAAACGCTTGGCTAACAAAACAAACGGCCCTTATTGACTTACTATTGCCCCTTCATCATTGTCTTGTTGACTTCAACATGGTTGCCGCACCCGTCAGAAGGACCACTGCTAGCAAAAACCGCTCCCCGGCCAAGGAACGCAAATCCGCCACGAGAACACAAAGTGCTGAGGCCTCTCTTGTCTCGTCGAGCGCTCCCAGCTCCCCCGGCAAGACTGAGACGCCTCGCACGGCTAGGTATTCGCACCACCTCCCGACGAATCAGCAGAGAAAGGGCAATGGGCGTGTCCCAGGGAGGAACTTGATTATGTGGAATCGTGAGTTTTTCGCCTCATCAATATCGCCGTCCCGATGAGGCCTTTCTGACCCATGACCGTTACAGGCCCACGAATGGCCGAGAAGCTCCTGCTACACATTCATTATGAATGTACTCGACACAGACTCCAGTTACCGTGGGACGCAATCGCCCACCGCTTCCACCCTGGGTCATCGGGAGCTGCCATCATTCAACACATCAATCGTTTGCGGCGGGAAATCCTGGCTGAAGGCCATCTGGTCCCGCCTCTCACACAGCGATCTTCGGCTACACCTGTTGACCCCAACGTTCGCGGATTCGTCCGCCAAGACACGGAATGTGGTGACATCGAAGCCACTCGTCCTGTGTATTTTGGCGAGAGAATTGATGATCCCAAGTTCAGTCTCCCTTGTGATCTCTCCTTCCTTGATGAAGAAGAGTCGATGGAGCCACAGGCCGGGCTCGGCACCTCGTCAGCTGGGTCCGACGAGGGAGACTCTCGCCAGGACTCCCCGACTCCCATGACACGATGTGGTTCAAAATCATCCATCGGTTCAATGAGCGCTTATGAAACCTTTGCACCGCAGTTCGTGGCCCCGGTTGAGCTCGTGAGAGACAGACGAGGCCTTGACCTGTCCCATTTCCCAATCGTCGGCCAGCAGGTAGTGGTAAGGCAAAGAACATGCAATTTGGCAGTGGGAAGCACCACTCTTGCTTACATTCTTCAGGAAACGGAGCCCAACCATGGCCGACACCTTCCGCATGGATCCGAGTCCGTTGCCAACTCGTTCGAAGGAATAGCCTCGCCCGGCGAGCCGCTCGAGACCAGCCTTCCAGTAATAGCACCAGGACATTTTGCGCTTCCCGGCATCCCCGAACACGCGCATCATGGCTGCAGAATGTCCACCTTGCAGAGCCTGGCTCACCCATTCGTGTACCAGATGAGCCATCACCAGGATTGCTTACGTGCGGCTTTCCACATGGGCATGCCTTTTGCCATGACAAGTCCATACGACCCCTACATGGCACTAGACCCGGGCCTTATGAAACAAAGCATTGGGCAGCCCTTACCGGCTGCTGCTACTGCCGAAAATCAGGCAACGATGCGAGGCGACATCGAGGCTGCCGACGTCTCTACACCCCTTCCCGCTATTTCAGGCCCTGCTCTGAGCCAGACAATTCAATAATGCAACGTGAAATCATACTTATCGGTAAGGACTCGACGCCTCAATACTCAGTACCTTGCTGCAATGCATTATCTTTTTTGGGTCAAAGGACGACCTGGGGGTCATTGGGTAAAAAGTCTGCACGACGTTACCAGTTGCTTTGCCGCCATCTAAGAAAATAGAATCCGAGTGCCCACGCGTGGCTTGCACTCGGCGTGGGCAAATACCTAAGTACCTACTGCTCTTTCCACCACATGTATTAAATAAGACGCGAGAATCTGGATGAAAAGCAACACAGCCTTGTGAGTTAGCTCGAGATGAGGAGGTCGGAGACATTAGAAAAAAAAAATTCTTTTCAGGTATAGATAGGTAATCAATGCTCTGCACTGTTAGCTTGGTGGTCGATTTAGTGTTTATCGAAGACTTGGCCGTGTCGTGGAGGTTACACAAATCAACACAAATCATCTAGCAAATTCGGCAACGGCGCCAGAACCTTCTCTGGGTCCCTCCTTCCCCGAGCCTGGCAAGCGTTGCCGTGGAGGTGGGCTGCGCCGGCGCGCGTCTTCCGTGGCGACAGGTTTTTCCGACCCTTGCCCGTGACAATTTTTTTGCGGGTGCCAACAACTTCCAATTACAACCAAGACTTCTCCTTGATTCTCCAGACCTCTGACCCAAGTCACTTTCCCCCAGCTTACATCCTGTATCACTTCTCCCTTTCCTCCCTTTGTACTATAATACCCCCCGTACCGCTCTCGTATCTACAAGATGCAGCGTGCATTGAGCTCACGAGCTCGAGCTACGGCTCTGTCTTCTGCAACCTCCCGTTATCGCGCCGGTGCCGGTCTGGGCCAGCAGCTCCGGTTTGCTCACAAGGTGAGAAGACACGAGCTCGAATTATCCAACGACGGGCCCCAATGTGTCTAACTGGTGCTGTAGGAGCTCAAGTTCGGAGTTGACGGCCGTGCCGCGCTCCTGGTCGGTGTTGACACCTTGGCCAAGGCTGTTGCTACTACTCTGGGACCCAAGGGCCGAAATGTCCTGATTGAGTCCAGTTTCGGCTCCCCCAAGATCACAAAAGGTGTGTAAATGAAGACGCTTCTACCCGTTTGGCGCCAGTGGAACTTGAGCTATCGAGACCGACTGACTCTATGTGCAGACGGTGTCACCGTCGCCAAGGCCGTCTCTCTCAAGGACAAATTCGAGAACCTCGGCGCCCGTTTATTACAGGACGTGGCCTCCAAGACCAACGATGTTGCTGGTGACGGTACTACCACTGCCACCGTCCTCGCCCGAGCTATATTCTCCGAGACGGTCAAGAACGTCGCTGCTGGCTGCAACCCCATGGATCTTCGCCGTGGTATCCAGGCTGCCGTTGACTCTGTTGTTGAGTACCTGCACAAGCACAAGCGCGACATCACGACCAGCGCCGAGATCGCTCAGGTCGCCACCATATCTGCCAATGGCGACAGTCACGTCGGCCAGATGATTGCCAATGCCATGGAGAAGGTTGGCAAGGAGGGTGTCATAACTGTCAAGGAGGGCAAGACCATGCACGATGAGCTCGAGGTCACCGAGGGCATGCGCTTCGACCGAGGTTTCGTCTCCCCTTACTTCATCACCGACACCAAGGCCCAGAAGGTCGAGTTCGAGAACCCCTTGATCCTTCTCTCCGAGAAGAAGATTTCTGCTGTCCAGGATATCATCCCTGCTCTGGAGATTTCTACACAGTCGCGTCGCCCTCTTGTCATCATTGCTGAGGATATCGACGGCGAGGCCCTCGCTGTTTGCATCCTGAACAAGCTCCGCGGCCAGCTCCAGGTTGCTGCTGTCAAGGCTCCCGGCTTTGGCGACAACCGCAAGTCCATCCTTGGTGACATTGGTGTCTTGACCAAGGGTACCGTTTTTACCGATGAGCTGGACATTAAGCTCGAGAAGGCCACCATTGACATGCTCGGCTCTACCGGCTCCATCACCATCACCAAGGAAGACACCATCATCCTCAATGGTGAGGGTTCCAAGGATGCCATCTCTCAGCGCTGCGAGCAGATCCGTGGAGTCGCTGCTGACCCCACCACTTCTGAGTACGAGAAGGAGAAGCTCCAGGAGCGTCTCGCCAAGCTCTCTGGCGGCGTTGCCGTCATCAAGGTTGGTGGCTCCTCCGAGGTCGAGGTCAGCGAGAAGAAGGACCGATTTGTCGATGCTCTCAACGCCACCCGTGCTGCTGTTGAGGAGGGTATCCTGCCCGGTGGCGGTACCGCTCTGATCAAGGCGTCTGCCCAGGCTCTGGGAGACGTCCCGGCGGCCAACTTTGATCAGCAGCTTGGTGTTAACATTGTCAAGAATGCCATCACCCGCCCCGCCCGCACGATCATTGAGAATGCCGGCCTGGAGGGGTCCGTTATCATTGGCAAGCTCACTGATGAGCACGCTACTGACTTCAACCGGGGCTTCGACAGTGCCAAGGGCGAGTACGTCGACATGATCAAAGCCGGTATCCTCGATCCCCTCAAGGTCGTCCGTACTGGTCTCGTTGATGCTAGCGGTGTTGCCTCCCTGTTGGGTACCACTGAGGTTGCCATTGTCGAGGCCCCTGAGGAGAAGGGGCCCGGTGGCCCTCCAATGGGAGGCATGGGCGGGATGGGCGGGATGGGAATGATGTAAGATGGACGGACTCAAGAGGATGAGGTTGCGATTTCAGGCGTTGTACAAAAAAGAAACTAATCGGGCATGGGTCGGGTGCTGGTCGAAGACGGACAAACACATGGGTCAAAGTGATGTTGCACCATCTCCTCTCTACATCTCGGCATGCTTTTCTCATACCCCTGCAGATTTGCAAGCAGCTCAGACATTATGTATAATAGCAAGTAGTACTTGGCCATAAAAAAAACACTTTCCCAAGAAAGAAAGCAAGGAGAAAAGAAAAAAAGAAGACATGACAAATTATGCGACGTGGCTGATTTTGGGGCTGTACAGTCTTAACTAATAACTTAGTTGCCTTGAGGCAGCGAGTTTCCAATGACGCTAGTTGCCGAACGATGCGACTAGTGGTGGAAGTCTGGCGGGATTTGTCATCGTATACCGTCAACCCATGTTGTAAACATGTTATTATTTTGCGCAAGGCAATGTCGGCTGTTGGCCGCGAGATCAGGCTGGCAAAACGAACAAAGGGTCGTCGAGGATGCCGAGGCTGCGCGAGGGCTTGGCGGGGTCACGTGGCAGCAACGTCCATGTCGCGGCCAACCCCACATGCGCACCACACCATGATGATGTGGACAGCTGGGTGATTTTTTTTTTCGCGGGGCCAGGCTCCAAGGCCCCTCCACCCGAGTCCCCGACCGAGCAGTGAGCACCACCACGCACGACCCGTTGACCCCATGCCGTCTGTCTGACTGACTGACTGACTGGCACTTTCACTTTCCTGACCTTGTTATCCTCCAAACAAACAAAGAGGCACCAGTTTCCGACCCTACCTTGCCTTTGCATCGCAACACCGCACGTCTGCCTGTTTGCTCTCCCTCAGATGTAAGGCCAAGTCAAGTTGTCCCTGCACGGCTTAAATACTCGAGCGTTGCCGGCAATCCAGTCGCCCGCACTCTTTTTCTCTCCGTCTTGTTTACTGACGAGCTCCTTTCACTCGACTCCAGCCTTGCTCCCCCCCACCCCTCACCGTCGCGCACCACCTCCTGACGGCAATCATGGTGAGTTTCGCCCCAACGGCCTACAGCCCTACGCCCTGCGGCCCTGCGCGGCCATACGACCCGTCTTCTGACCTTGTGCTCTTGGCAGTCTCAATCTGGGTTCGTAACTGCCTTCGCTACACTCTGATTGCAGTTTCGAGCTTGCCGCTGCCGCCGTCTGCGCGACCCTCCTCCGTTGTGACGACGGGCTGCCCTGCCGACGTGGACGTTGGAGGGGTTTGCGGCACAGCGGAACAGCCGCCACGAGAGACAGTGCGGAATGCTGCTAACACCTTTTGCGCCGATGCAGAGCGACCGTTTCGCAGGATTGCATAACTGCCTACAACGACTTGAAGCTGTCCAAGAAGTACAAGTACATCATCTTCAAGCTCTCGGACGACTTCAAGCAGATTGGTATTGAGGAGGCTTCCGACGACAAGGATTGGGAGAACTTCCGACAGAAGCTCGTCAAGTCTACCACCAAGAACAAGTCTGTGAGTAGAGAGCTATTTGCCCTCTCTGTCGCATTCGTATTTGCGCTAAGTCTTTGTTTCCTTTTACAGGGCGTCGTTGGCAAGGGCTGTCGATACGCCGTTTACGACTTTGAGTACAGCCTGGCCGCTGGCGATGGTGTCCGGTATGTGTGCGCCCCGCCCCCTTTCTGTATTTCTCTTCTTTTCTGCTTTCAAATTCTTCCCTTTTCTTTTTTTTTTTTTCCGGAAATCGCTGCGTTACTGTGAGCATCGTGCTAACGTGTTGCAGAAACAAGATCACCTTTATTGCCTGGTCCCCCGATGATGCTGGTGTTCAGGTAACATGCTGCCACAAGACCTGACTCTACCGTCTCTTCACCACTAGCTGACGATGAACACTGCACAGCCAAAGATGATTTACGCTTCCTCCAAAGAGGCCCTCAAGCGATCCCTCACCGGAATTGCTACTGAGCTGCAGGCCAACGATGCCGATGACATCGAGTACGACACCATCGTCAAGACCGTCAGCAAGGGTCTTGCCGGTTAAGCCTCGTGTTCTGTTTACTTTGTATCTTTCTTTGAGTGTTGCGAGGGACGACAACAATGGAGAAAAGAGAGACAGTACCAAAAAAAAGAAAAAAAAAAAAAGGTCCTGGGCACGCCGCCCGCCTTCTCATGAGCGCATGAATTGAGAAATTATTGCTACCCAAAATGGCTTGTTCTGAACCAACCCCCCTTCCTTCACCCCCCTGTTTCATCTGCTGAAGAATAAAAGCCAACCCGAGTTGTGACGCCAAAAAAAGAGACGACGGCGACGGTGTAGGATTTGAAACACGGATGGATGCAAATTATACAATGGTGACGCATGCATTTGGGATTCTTCATGTCGGCGGAGAGTTGGCGTAGCTGCTAGATGTGCGAGTCGTGGGCGAAATCAACATCATGGGAAGACGGAAATAAAAATCACGCTGGATGTGCTTCACAGTTGGCCTTGATTTCCCGACGACGTTGTGCGCCGGAGTGCATCCTCATGACATCGACGCCGGCTTGTGTCGGCGCTGCCAACCCCCATTCCTAGCCACGATAAAATTACAATTCAGATCATGGTTGCAGAGCGACTAGACTCCCAAGTCCGTTTAAACAAGGCCCCCAGGTCGGCCGCGGCATTCTCGTCCTTGAGCCGCTGCTCCAAAAAGCCCCTCAAATCGTCCCAGAAGGCGTCCGTGGTCAGGGCATCCCACCCACTCGCCTTTGCCGCGGCGTCGGCCTTGCCCTCGGGCTGCATGGCCGCGGCGCCGCCCATGACCATGACGGACAAGTCGAGCCGCAGGTCCGAATCGCCCACCACGTCCTTGAGGACCTTGCTGTCCGTCAGGGGGCGCTTGTTGTGCAGGATCTTCATCTTGTCGACCGGTATGCTCGTCTGCCGCGCCACCCTGGTCTTGATGTCGAGTATGGACGTGTTGAGCGGCTGCGAGGTGAGTTTCAGATCGAGCGGCGGGTTGCGGAGGGACTTGAGGGTCACGGTGAGGCTGCGCTCTTGCCCGGGGAGGACGGTCCTGGGCTTGCTCATGGGGTTGGGCATCCGGGGGAGGATGTACTGCATTTTGTGAGTTTTTGCTTCTTTCTCCTGTTCTGGTCCTGTCCTGTTACAGGCCCTTTTGTTGGGCTGGGGAAGGGAAGGACGCACGGGAGGGCGGGGCGGGAAGGATTTGGCATCTTCGACGTGGTCTGGTGAGAGCTTGATGGGGCGGGAGTCGAGGCTTGAGAGGAACGTCTTGGCGAATGCTGCTTCCGCCATGGTGGCGAAGGCGAAGGCGAAGGCGCGGAGAGGGCTGGGCGCGAGGCGAATGGATGAAGGAATGGCGATGTTTGCTTCGGCCTTCAGAAGCGGGAAGCTTGGAGGCGGGAGTTAGGTAAGCGGCGGGGCGTCGTGCGGGATGGCGGCGGCCGACGGGTTGGGTTACATGTAGTACAGGCTCGCGAGAGCGTACATTGCTGGGTTGAATTCTGGCTTTTTTTTTTTTTTTTTTTGCTGTCTGCAGGTGCTGCACTGGTTTCTTGAGAGCGATGGCTGATGTTGTGCAGGTTTGTCGGACGGAGAACGCAGATTGCAGCTCGGCTTCCACTGCCGCTCTTGCGTACTGTCAACTCAAGACTGAAGTCTGAAGTGGGTGCCTCGCGGGTTCGAAGTGGAGCCTCGATACGAAGTTTCACCGACCAAAGAAAGTGTTATCGGACTGGAGAGGAAAAAAAAAAAAGTCAGGCGGGGCGCATTGGTTGATTCTCGCAAGTCGCCGTACATCCATCGAATCGTCGCCGGTCCTTCTCACGGCCGACTCTCCTCTCGCACGCTGATTGCTCTTGAGAAGAGCGAGAAAAGAAGTTGCACAACATGGGTGCCGGAAGGCGGATGAAGAGAAAACAGGGTGCCCCCGAGCCCCTTTCAGAAGAACACTATGCAAGACTCAAGCGCAAGGCTGGCATGCCAGTCGACACTCCCGCAGAAGCTCCCGACAAGAAGAGAAGACGAACAGCAAAGAATGCGCAGTCCAAAGCCAACGGCTCTGCTGCCTCTGTGAAGAAGTCTGCCGCGTCGAACAAGTCCCATGGCGACAAGTTGGTAAAGTCAAAGCCCAATGGCAAGTCAAAAGGCAGGCAAGCCAAACCCGCCATGCCGGACCGGGAAGACGGCGATGTCGAGCTCGATGACGACGAGCTCGACGCAGATGACTTGGGTATCGAAAAACTATCCGACCTTGACGACGGCGAGGGCGAGGGCGAGGGCGCGACGTTGGGCGACGATTTTCTGGGCTCAGACTCATCCGTGTTTGACTCGGGCGACGAGAACGACCATGTCGGGAAGCCTATATTTTCTGAGGACGAAGACGAGTCTGACGCCGAGGAGAAGCTCACGGCCGCCAACATTGAAGGACTCTCGAGAAAATTGGACCGCAAGCTGGCCGAGGAAGCGGCTGCCAACGCGGCCGAAATTGCCGAGAGCGCCCTGCAGACCAACATCATTGACGGCGACACGCCGCACGTCGTTGACGACGCCGGGGACGACGAGCTGTCTGCCAAGACAAACGCCCTCCTCGCCCCGGATCTGCAGCTTCTCCGGACGCGAATCACGGAAAACGTCCGCGTGCTCGACGACTTTGCCAATCTGGCCGAGGACGGGCGCTCGCGATCCGAGTACACTGCCCAGTTGATCAAGGATGTGTGCGCATACTACGGCTACTCCGAGTATCTCGCCGAAAAGCTGTACAATCTCTTCCCCCCCCGGGAGGCATTCGCCTTTTTCGAAGCCAACGAGACTGCCCGTCCCGTCGTCGTCCGCACTAACACCCTGCGCACGCACCGTCGCGATCTCGCGCAGGCCCTCATCAACCGCGGCGTCACCCTGGAACCGGTTGGCAAGTGGTCCAAGGTCGGCCTGCAAGTCTTTGAGAGCAGCGTGCCCCTCGGAGCCACGCCCGAGTATCTCGCCGGCCACTACATCCTCCAGGCCGCCTCCTCCTTCCTGCCCTGCATGGCGCTCGACCCCCAGGAGGACGAGCGCGTGCTCGACATGGCTGCCGCCCCGGGCGGCAAAACAACCTACATGGCAGCCATGATGAAGAACACGGGCGTCATCGTGGCCAACGACCCCAACAAGGCCCGCGCAAAGGGCCTCATCGGCAACATCCACCGCCTCGGCGCCCGCAACGTCATCGTGTCCAACTACGACGCGCGCGAGTTTCCCAAGCCCATGGGCGGATTTGACCGCGTCCTCCTCGACGCACCCTGTTCCGGAACGGGCGTCATTGCCAAGGACCCCAGCGTCAAGACCAACAAGACGGAGCTCGACTTCATGCAGCTGCCGCACACGCAGAAGCAGCTGCTCATCGCGGCCATCGACTCGGTCAACCACTCGAGCAAGTCGGGCGGGTACATAGTCTACTCGACGTGCTCGGTGACGATTGAGGAGAACGAACAAGTCGTCCAGTACGCGCTCAGGCGCAGGCCAAACGTCAGGCTCGTCGACACGGGGCTGGCCTTTGGAAAGGAGGGCTTCACAAGCTTCATGGGCAAGAAGTTCGACCCCAGTCTCCGCCTCACAAGGAGGTACTACCCCCACGCGTACAACGTCGACGGCTTCTACGTCGCCAAGTTTAAGAAGATTGGGCCCACGCCCACCCAGGCTCCCCGGGGCCACACCCCCAGGGCGGGCGCGCCCGGCGGCGGCGGCGGCGGCGGCGGCGACGGCGGCGAGGACGACACCATTGACAAGACGCCCATATCTGCCGACGACCAAGAGGGCGGCGAGGACGACTTTGGCGGCTGGGACGAGGACGAGGACAACGAGTACATTGAGCGGGGGCGGAGGAATGCCATGCGCAGACGCGGCCTGGATCCGAGGAGTAACACCAAGGCCAAGAGGGGGTCTCAGTGACGGCGAGTCCCGTGGAGGCGTGGATTTTAAAGCGGGCCGCTCTATCTACACATGTTTAGCACAGGAGTTTGAAAATGGTATCAATCTTGTCGGGGCGTGCGATTCTGTCCCCTCTGCCCGTTTGATGTGTCCGTCTCGACTCTCGGGGCCGCTGTCCTTGTTGAAGAGGCCGTCGGTGGACCGTGGCCCCTGGGGGGGGGGGAAGGAAGCAGCTGCAGTGTTCGAGTGACGGGGGTGAACAGAGCTCTGGCTATATTCCGACTTTTTACTACTTCACTGCGCAGCATCTCGACTGGGAGTACGCACATGCACTTGTTGGCTCTGCTTGGCGCCCACCGCGTGTCCGGGCCACTTGCAAACAAGGCTTCACTTTTCAACTGATTACTTCTCCGTGTGATGAGCCACCGACAAATCGGGCAGCAAGGAAATGGGTTTCTTCCGTGGTTTGTCATGATGTATTCGCAAGTACCGCCGCGGCCTGTTGAGGCCTTGGCAGCTAACGTGCTTCAGGCGAGGCGGCCTGGACTAAACGAGTGACTGACGAAAGAGACATGTCCTGCAACATTTGATTCCCAACCCAAACGACCCAGTCAGCTCAGCTCCCTTTGCCTACCGCCGCAAGTAGCTGGGAGCCCGCATGGGCCAAGGCCCAGGACTCGGAGAGACACAAGGGACGCTGGAGACGCCTCTCCAGAGACGCACGTTTCCTCCCGAGGACGTCTACTTGCATTTGCAAGACTTGCCAATGTTGTCTTTGGAGCAGGAGCAAACACGAACGGGGTTGGTGCAGTGGCATCCGTTCTCGTTGCAGGTTCCCGAGCACTGGGACGAGACGAGAATGCGAGATTAGCAAAGGTGCCGGTTGCCGTGAGCAGGTGAGCCATGGACGAGGGAGAACGGCAGCGGGAGCAACCGGGGGAATCGAGATGGACTCACCGTCTTCCTGGCAAAGATGTCAGCTCTGGCCAGGAGCTCGGCGTCGTCAGAGGACCTGACGGAATTGTCGCCGTTGGGGACGGCCGAGGCCAGGATTGGAGAGGCCACGGCGCCAAGGAGAACGATGATGGCTTGGAACTTCATGTTGATGAGTTGAACAAGTTGGGAAGGGGTTGTTGCGATGATGAGAGTCGACGGTTGTAGAATGGCAGATGGGAAGTGGTTGAATGGTGGTGCTGCTGGAGGACAATCGAGCAAGAGAGCCGGGAAGAGCGATGCCTATATATATATACGTGTATATGTGCCTTTCGGCGTGTGCTCAATGAAGAAGACCTTGGCACACACCAGCTCATGACCAGGCCATGGCCGACAATCTGGCAATGAAGCCAAGGATAATGGCGAGGTCCTGGGTGACGACGGGACTCGAAGGAAAGGCGGTTGGGCACACCAGCTTACTGCCGCACAAGATGCGGGTTTTCGGGCAAGACTACAAGGAGTAAAACGCCGCGCAAATCGGTAAGCATGGCGCGCAACGAGCTCGATGAGGTTGTGAATATGTCGAGCCGTGTCACCGCAACCACACGTTGCACAGACCAACGAGAGCGACGTGCCGGACAACCGGACGATCGGCCAATCGGGCGTGGCTGCACTTCAAGCCAGTCGGCAAATGCCTCATGGGGTTGTCGGGGCGTCGTGTCGTACGCGGCCAAGTCGACGACGATCCGGACGTCATGAGTGATGACTGCGCACCGCTGCGTCCATGCTTCCTTCCTTTCTGACTGCCTGCTGCAAGTGACAGGTCTGGCTGCAAGTGGCAAGCAGGCAATCAGTTCCAAGGCACGTGCAGCGCCGCCGATCGGGTGCAGCGTTGGCATGGCACGGCAGTACATAAGCTCGACCGTCGAAACAAACCGTTTGTGCCGCGCGTCAGTCTCTTCCGCTGCTGCTTCCACTCCAGAGTCTGACTATCCGATTCCCTACCACCATCTACTTGCTATCCCCCACGGAAAACAAGAACAAGAACAAGAACAAGAACGAGAGCAGAGGCGAGCACGAGACGAAACATGGCCGACTGTCCCACTGGCGGCTGCTCCATCCCGCTCACAACTCGCGCCGAGAAACGCAACGCGTATGAACGGGACCCCCAGAAGGCTCGCGAAATCTGCCAAGGTCTCCGGGACGACCTCTTTCGCATCGGCCAGAACTACTTCTCCCGCACGTACGACCTGGCCAGCATCGAGGGGTTTCTTCACGATGCTTGGGACGAGTTCATCTATGCCGCCAAGATGCAGCCGGCCGACAGTGCTGAAATCGACAGGCTCGTCACACTGATCCTCGAGGTGCGAGAGCTCGGCGCCTTCAGGCCGACGGAGCAAGATGCCGTCGACCAGAGCAAGAGATCGGAAGAAGCCGTCACCATGTCCAACGGCCAGTGGCTTTGGACCGACCTCCCCTACCTCGCCGACGACCTTTACGACTTCTGGGTCACGGAGTCGGCCGCGCTCACCGGCCCCGAGAGAGCAAGCCTCGCCGCCTTCACAGGCAAGCTCTGTGCCGTCGGCGTGGGTGCGCCCCAGCTGTCTCGCTGTGCACTCTGGCTCTTCGTCAGAGCGCTGGAGACAGAGCTGCCACCCGAGACTCTGGCAGACCTGCTCCCCGCCTGCCGGGAGTGGCTCAGGTACAGCAAGACGAAGCTCGTCAAGATGGCGAGCGACAACTACTGCCCTCCCCCGCCGGCCGAGGGTGAGGACGACGCCACTCTGTATGCCGTGGGACCGCTGGTGGCCGATGCAGACATGCCGCCCGGCTTCAGCATCGCCAGGTGGTTGTCCTGGAGGAAGCGCGCAGGGGACATCTACAGCGCCGGCTCCGGCGACGTCTCCAAGCTCGGCAGAGCCTGCTTCGAGGAGATGATGAATGCTGGGCAGTTTGTCGGCATTGACGTTCCCGCCGAAAAGGTATACCTAGAGAGGGTATTCAAAGCGCTGGAAGACGAGCTTGCGTCTGGGAGATTCACCGGCTGCGTCGGCGTGGAGGACATTGAGATTGATCCGGACTGGGCAAAGGAGACGTAGTCGCCGCCGGGCCTGGGCTGCTCCGGCCGGTGCTTGGTGCTTGGCAAGGTGTCGGGCTCTGAGTTTGGCATCCGGACAAAGACAAGGGCGAGGGCGTATCGATTGGTCATCAGCCATCACTCTACGGAGTGCCGTAGCAACACGCATCTGTAGGGCTTGCCTGAGCGCTTGACTGCTCTTGACGCGTCAGCATGCCACCGAGCTTCGTGTAGTAGTTTAGGAAGCCAGACGCCACTGGCCGGTAGAAATAAAAGAACAAACATTGGAGCTAGCGCGACGTCCGGCCAGCACCAGTCTGATGGCACCCGGGAAACAAACATCCGACATTGCCGAGCGCCGGGTGCTGCTCGACTTCATCGCCCCGGTCCATGGGTATAAAAACGGTCCATGTCCAGCGAAGGGGAGCTGTGAGCAACAAGTCCTGAACAGCGAGAGTCCAGCCAACATCGTCTGCATTTCACTCCACCCCTTGCCCCAGCACTTGAAGAGGCAAACCTTCCAAATCGACGACTCCGCCATGCCGGCATCTGTGCAGATCATACGAGGCAGCGAGCTAGACCCCGGCATCAGCCAGACGCACGGCATGATCAGAAGGGGCGGCGTTGTTGGGCAATCGGACAAGATATGTTCGCTGGGTAGGTCGGCCTGAGCGCCCAGGGATCGCAAATCGTCTCCGTGACCACGAGTCAAGTCAAGTCCAACATCTGACCGGGTTCGCAGTCATGACGGCACAGCCACACACGGCCTCTGCCGTTCACCACCACCAAGGTATCTTCAAACGGCCACCCGTCCCCTGTGCATGTCCCATGTCCGATGCTCTCGCTTGCTTGCCGTCTTTGCATGTCGAGGCCGAGTGCTAAGGTCCATCAGATCAGGACACCATAGTGTTCGCGTCTAGTGGCCACGGGTCGCTTGTTTTCGACGGAGGGTCTAAGCGGCAGGACCTGATGCCGGGGGACTTTGCGTTCATCCCGGCCTATGCGGAGCATCAAGAAGTCAATGACAGCGATGGCGAGGTCGTGTGGGTGGTCATGCGCACTGGGAAACACCCGACCACGGTCAATCTCAAGGGTTGGGGCTTGGAGGAGCGGAGGGCCTAGATGGAATGGGCTGTGCCGTGCTGTGCTGTGCTTGCTGTTGGCTAGGTTATTATGCCGGTAGTGTAAATGTTGCTTGCTCAAAGGGCGTACCGTGTTTGTCCAAGGCTCTGCGGCCCAGGTGAGCATGTTGAACATTAAACACTGACCGAGACGACGACTAGGGGCAGCTGGTGAATCCCTCGTTCCGGATGCTCGCACCATCTCCAACCGCCACTGGGTGCTCGAGGTGGCTCATCGCCGTCTCTTGATTGGCAGAGTCGGAGAACCTGGAGTCGTAAAGAAAGGATCCGCGCATTTCCTGGGCCCTCACTTGGTAACTACATAGTTGTTACATGCAACCAAGGCTGGCGATGAGGTAACAAGTTGCGTCAAAAGTGGCCTCTTGGCGACGCCATTTCTGCCCGCAACCCCGCCCCCACTTTTCCACCTCGACGAGCTTGACCCACGAGTCACGAGTCGCGACGTCCTTTCTGTGTAGCTGACCATTGTTTTCTCCTCGTCACCAAGACAAAGGACGGCGACGCCAGCGAACAAGACATCAGTCAACATGGGCCGGTGCGTCACCGTCGCCACCTGCTCCCTCAGGCAATGGGCGTTGGATTTCGAGGGCAACACGGCTCGTATCATCGAGTCCATCCGGCAAGCAAAGGCCGCCGGGGCCCGACTCCGCGTCGGACCGGTATGTTGCTCGCCTCGCTCTTGCGTCGCCTCGAATGCCAGTGACACTCTGTAGGAGCTCGAAATCACCGGCTACGGTTGCAACGACCGTGAGTGGCTCCTTGACATCCTCGAGGCATCGCCGGCGGCGTACTGATGCGTCATCCGACTGCCAGACTTCCTGGAAAGCGACACGTTCCTGCACAGCTTTGAAATGCTTGCCCGCATCATGAGCGACGAGACCTGTCACGGCATCTTGATTGATACCTCGTGTCCCATACAGCACAGGAACACGATATGGAATTGCCGAGTTGTGCTGTGCAATGGCAAGATTCTCTACGTCAGACCCAAGATGGACTTGGCCAACACAGGTCGGTGACAACCTTGGACAAGCCGCTCCGTGCTGTCCCGCGCTCATCTGCGCTGCAGGCAACTACCGAGAAACCCGTTGGTTCACGCCGTGGATGAACAGGGCCGGGTGGGAGGAGTATCATCTGCCTCGTATGCTGCAAAAGCTGCAGGGCGCCACCCACGTACCCTTTGGAGACGTGGTGCTCTCCACGCCAGACTCGACGTACGGAAGTGAGTATTGCGAAGAGCTGTGGGCCCCCGAGTCTGGCTCCGTGTTGCAGAGTCTCGAGTATGTGCTCCCTGCAACAGCACTCCGTGCCCCCGAACTGCTGCGTTTTGACCCGTCAGTGCTGATGCGCAACGACGCAGCGGCGTCGAGATCTTCTCCAATGGCTCGAGCAGTCACTACGAGTTGCAGAAGCTCGGCGATCGGGTGCAGCTCATCGCCGCCCAGTCCAAAAAGGTTGGGGGGTTGTACCTGTACAGTAACCAGCAAGGTACGCCTCCTCTCAAGGCGCTGTGCTGCCGCGGCGAGCTGCTGACCAGTCGCTGTTTGTTGCTGTTGTAGGCTGCGACGGCGAGCGAGTGTACTACGACGGCTGCTCCATGATATTTTTAAACGGGGAGCTCCTGGCCGCGACGCCCCAGTTCACCCTGCAAGACGTGTCTGTTGCAGTCGCAACTGTTGACCTGGAAGACATTCGCGCCCACCGGCAGGTCTCGTCGCGCAATTTTCAGGCAGCCAGGAAGACCCTACAGTACTACCGCATTCAGACCCCCTTCGAGTTGAGCCCCGACCAGGACGACGCCCACCTCTCTCGTCGCCCAACATTGCCGAGGGAACCCAAATATCACCACATTGCCGAGGAACTGGCCCTCGCGGCCGGATGCTGGCTCTGGGACTACCTTGCTAGGTCCGGCAGCAGCGGGTACTTGATCCCGCTGTCCGGAGGCTTGGATTCCTGCTCCACGGCCGTCCTCGTCTACGCCATGGCTAGACTTGCCATCAGCGCCATGGATGCTGGCAACAAGACCGTCACCGACACTCTCAGGCGCATCTTTGGTGATCATCCCCTCCCCAAGACGGCCCAGGAGCTGTGCCATAGAGTCCTGCACACCGTCTACATGGGAGCGCGGGTGAGCTCCGGAGAAACGCGCCAGCGTGCCCGAGACATAGCTTCCAGCCTCGGGAGCTATCACATGGAAATGAGCATCGATTCGGTTTACGACGCTATGAAGACTACGGTGACTGAGAGTCTGGACATCCACCCCAACTTCAGGATGGAAGGTGGGAGTGACGAAGAGGGAAAGAGTTTGCAGAATATCCAGGTGAGCCATGGCCCTCTTACAGCGTCCTCCGTCAGGTCTTGATCGCAACCGACCTAATTCCACCAAGGCACGCATTCGAATGGTGACGGCATACACATGGGCGCAGCTTCTACCTCTCAAACGCCAGCTGCGAGGCGGCTTGTTGGTCCTTGGATCAAGTAACGTGGGAGAGTCGTACGAAACCCCTGCTTGCCTTGAGTGTCTTTCCCAACGCTAACGCTCCACAGACTCCGCGGGTATTTTACCAAATGGGATAACAGCGCGGCAGACATTTCGCCAATCGGCTCCGTCGATAAGCAAGATCTTGTTCGTCTGCTTGAGTGGGCCAAGGGAGAGTTCTCACTCCCAGCGCTCGATGAGACGCTCAAGGCAACGCCGACGGCTGAGCTAGAACCGGTCACGGAAGAATACTGCCAGAGCGACGAGGTGGACATGGGAATGAGTTACGCCGAGCTTACATTATTCGGGCGCCTTCGCAAGGAGAAGAAGATGGGCCCGTATTCCATGTTCACGCATCTGGTCCGTTTGTGGGGTAGACACCGGGACGAGGTTGACGATGCTCCGCGTCTGGAGCCTGCCGAAATTGCGGCCAAGGTCAAGGCCTTTCATCATTTTGTGTGAGTGGGAGAGACATTCCGAGGGGCCATCCTCGCGAGACGAGCACCAGGCTCTTTTCGGGTTTGCTTGCGGCTAACTCGGACAGTGCCATCAATGCCCACAAGAGGGAAACGCTCACGGCGTCTTTGCACTGCAACAGTCAGTCAAATCAATTGCACTCTCTGCCCAGGTCAACCTGTGCGGACCGCATTTCGCTAACTTGCACCAAGGCTACTCGTGCGACTCGAACCGGTTTGATCTACGTCCGTTTCTTTGTGAGCTCTCCCCTCCTCGCCGCTGGCGCTACGCTCTGCGAGCCCATTCCACTGACTGGATGTCTTAGATCCGCCATTCTGGAAGAGTTGGAGTTTTAAGAGGATCGACCGCGAGGCTAGCAGGTTAGAGAAGGCATACGGGACCCGGGACGAGAGCAAAAAGCCGATGTAGAGGGGGTAGAAGTAGAACGGCCAGCTTCGTGTGCATGGTAATTTAAGACTCGAAAAATTGAACCAACATGGGACGCGCGAGACCTAGTAACTCACAAGCCCTTGTTTGAACTGGGCCCTTGGGAAACAACCACATGAACAGGACGTGATTCGTCTCCCGTTCGGCGGCGTCAACTCTACTCTCGGCACAGAAGGCGCGGCACTCGTTGGGGGATCCCGTCCCTCTCTGAGCACCGACCTCGTTGGGGTTATCTACGTGGGCACTGGGTCTCGGAGACGGTTTGCTACGGCAGGACGTTGCACCGGCGCTCAGATCCAGAGGCTCGATTCAATAGGAAATCCGGTGAGAAAGAAGCTTGGTTCGCTCAGGGGCCGGCCGGACGGCCCAAGGGGCGCTGTCTGTCCACGGCGGCGGTGAGGTCGGGCGGAGGTCGGAGGTCGGCGCGACGGGTGGGGCTGCGGGATGAGACGGAGCGAACCCAGCGGCCGTCTCAGCGCGCCGTCCCTCCCGATGCCACGTGCTCCGTCGACGACGCGGGTGCAGCCGTGCAAAGAAGCCGCGGCCCCCGCCGAGCCTGGCCGACAAGAACAAGACGAGGGACGTCTTTATTTGACGCTCAGGACTTGGCGACGCGCGCACATTGACGAGGCAGCAGCGCGGGACTTGCAGAAACCAGTATTATTAACCCACGCAGCTTGCTACCAATGCAGAAAAGGGGAAAGAAAGAACAAAAGAAAAGTTCGTCAAGCATCATAGTCCGTCATCTCGGTCGTGATAAAAAAAAAAGCCCACAGCGCGGAGAGTCTCACCGCACAATCAATCGCCAGAAATCCTCCCATGCACGGCCACCAGCCAGATCCTTTTTTTGTCTATTGCCCAGAAAAGACACACGACAATACAGTACAATACAATCGAGACGAAAAAAAAAAGAAAAGAAAAGAAAGAGAGAAGGAAAGAACGAAGACGCAATCCGTATCGACCCGCCTTCTGTTGGCGGTGAGGTTAGGCCAAGCAAAACAAATAACCTTCTTTTGTACATGGCTATTCTATCCACCGTAAGGCAGATGCAATCCTGTTCGCTCAACTTCAAGATTGGCCCCAACTCGAAGACGCCTGTGTTCGTGTTCTGTAATCCTGGGATCCGGGGTACTGTGCTCCAAATAGCTGATGATTCTGAAATGATAGCAATCGCTGGTAGATGGTGCATGCTCACATGGGGAGCTCGTCGCAGTGAGCAACGAGGTCCCGAATCGTCCAGCGCCACGTGTTTTGATCTCGCGGCCCGCGGCCGACCCATTTCTCGCACTTCTTTCGCCATCTTTCTTCCTCCTCGCGCTGTCGTCTGACAAACTCGGGACCGACGTCAAACTCTTCGCCCACGAGCCAGTCATCCTTGACGTCACTGACCCGGCCGCCTTCTCCGCCGTCGTCTTCTGCGGCGTTATCGTCTAGGTCGGGAATATCTTTAAACACATCCTCTTCGTCGTCAAGCGCGTCGAAGCCATCCAGGGTATCACCTGCATCCGACTTGGTCTTGTCGCGTTGCCCCATTCTGAGCCAGCACATGTTGTGGGGGTCAAAAACCATGCCGCCCACAACCTGTACGCCTTTAGTTGCGCTGAAGTTGGCAATCAGCGCGGGTCGCGGGGTAGATGCCTCTCTTTCGCGGGTGACGTGTGCGGATGCGGTTGTAGTTGACGGGGTGGCCACCGTGGCATCAAACGCATTCAGCGCATTCTCATTACCCTCCCAGCGGAATGTCTCGGCGTTGTAGAACATGCCGTCCACGATTTTACACTCTTTGCCGGCGTTGAGATTGGCAATGAGATGTGGCTTCAGCTGCTGCGGTCGCTTCGTCTTCTTCTTCGACCGCACCGTGGCCTGAGGTAGATGGGGCTGCTGATTCAGGTTCATCCTTGACGCGGGCGCACCACCCTCTCGCTGAGCGGTTATGGTAGACAACGGGCCGTGACTTGGCGCGCGGTGAGCCAGAGACGTCTCTCGGGCAATCCGACTTGCGGCCGTGTCGCGTGCAAACCGCGGAGTCGACGCTGATTTTGGCGGGCAAAATGGACTCGGCGGCGCTGGCGTCGCAGTCCTGTCGGGCAGGATATTCTGGTACAGCCGATTTCGAATGGTAGTCTTGGTGCCGCTGGCAACAGGCTGCTTCATGAATCGCGTCTCCGCCTCTCGTGACGTTGGCAAGTCATCGAATCCGTCGAGTTCATGGCCATCACCAAAGTGTTTCTTGTTCTTTGGCTTGCTCAGACGCTCCCAGGTATCGGCAGCAACCCTGTATCGATGTGGACTAGGCGATCGTCCCCCCGACCTAGAGAAGGACCTCGACGTTGGTCGGATGTCGATTGCATTTTCGGAGTCGTGGCGTCGGAACTGGCGCAAGGTCTTTGAAGCGACGTGATGTGACCGAGATTGCGTTGCACCGGCCGGCAAGAATGGCTGAGGCTTCCTCGTCAACGACGCAGGGCTGTCGGTAAGGCCGGGGCGCTGCCTGTCCACGGGTGTCTTGGGTCTCAAAGCAGACTGGGGTCGCCCAGTCTCGGCCCTCGACGGCGGTCTGTCTGTCGATCTTTGAGGGACTGGCTTTTGCGCCGTATTCTGACCCCGAACCGCCGGGAGAGATCGCTTCTGTTTCAGTAGTTGAGAACTGGTAGTCAGTGCTTCACTTCTCAAGGAGGAAAATGATGATCTTGCGCCAACTTGTCGCCCCTGTGGCGTGGAAAGGGGAAACTGTCGTCCGGGGGAGGTAGTCGTCGGGGTGGGAAGACTGGCTACAGACGATTGATGTGAGTGTCCGAGACGAGACTGAGAGCGTCGACTGCGCGAGGGCGCCGCTGAACTGCCAGACTCATAAACTGGCTCCAACGAGGTTGAATGGGCTCGTTCATGGCTTAAGCGCGGAATCCTGGTCTGGGTTTGGGGCTTGTTCGTAAACGTCAGTGACACAGCAGCCTTGGGCCGTGCGGGTGACGCAGGCTGGGTCTCCTTGACCTTGATATTGCGATGCAGTGTCAACTTTCCGGGGCCAAACACATTTCCATCTCCAATGTCAAGATCATCAAAGAAGTCGTCACGGTCGGCCTCGGCCGGGGCGGCTTTGTTGGGGGGGGATGGAAACGGCGACGGCAACTCTTCCGGGATACGTTCTGGTGAGAAACTCTTCTTGCGCTGCTGAAGGCGCTCCTTGAAATTAAATGGGCCAGAAGGCAGAACAAGACCGTCAAACGTCTCGTCCTCGCTCTCAGCAGTGATGGAGCTCGAGATGCTTGGGCTGAGCGCCGAGGCCGAAGAGCTTCTGTTGGAACGGCCATCTCGTCTGGTGCCGCCATATCGTGTGCCGAGACTACCTTCGCCCCAATCCACGTCGTCGACATTGGATGATGGCGTCTTTGGAATATCTCTCCTCGTGGACAATTTCAACTTTCCGTCCGAGGGCAGCTCCAAGTCCTTTTCATAGTCATCCTCTTGTTCTCTGGCAGTTTCAGACTTTTGCGGTGTAGGAGGCGTAATAAAAGAAACGGGCTTGGGGGCAATGCTCCTCCCCTTTGGCAATTTGATTGTCGCAACGCCGTCCCCAAAAAAGTCCTCATCATCTTCCGTGTCTTTAAACTTGTCCAAGTTGAGGGCGGACGAGAGAGCGCTCGTATTCGACTGGGCTGAGAGCCTGCGCTGTGGCTCGGTGCACGATGACGGCTTCATGGTCCGCAAAGGACTGGTCCGCACGGAACCGCCGCTCACTTGCCGCAGCGTTTCGGGGAACTCGACATCGGTTTTTGGTTTTATACTGAGGCTCTGCGAGGTTTCTGGGAGCTCGAGATCGTTTTCCCAGTCATCTTGGATAATCTTGCGAATCTTGCGTCCCCCAAGCCGCTTGATGGTACCGCCCATGAGGGCAGAGGAAGGGACATTCTTGGGCAGAGGAATGCCGGCATGCTCTGCGGCAGCAATGGCGTCCATGGTAGAGGATTCGTCATCGCCCGGCAAATGTAATTGCTGCTCTTCCCCCTGGCAGGATTCAATTTCAGAGCGCAAGGAAAGGTGAGAAGAGGTGGAATCTCGTCGCCTAGACGGGGGCCGCGACAGAGCGCGGGGATTGGAGGGACCGGCTGTGGTTGCCAAGGAGGTGCGAAACGACAGCTCATGGGCCTCAAGCACCAAATCCTCATCGTCGTCCCAGTTCTCGATTTCATCCTCGATGGGCTGGCGCGGTTTGAATCGTAATGTCTCCATACCCGGCAGTGATGCGGTTTGGCAACGTCCTGCTCAAGTTTGTGTTTGTTGTCGAACAAGTAAGTATTACAGGTCAGCTGTTGGTGTGTTTTGTGAGGTAATGTGCGACGTCGCCCACAGCTTGGTGTCAATTAAGCGAACTCATAGTTGTCAACAGACGATGGCGGTTGCAGTGTGGCTGTCTCGTCGATTGCAAGCAATCGGTGCCGGAAGCACGGACGGAGGGACAGTTGAGGCCTCGGGGGGGTTCGTCGTCGTTTTTTTTCTTTCTTTTCGTCGTCGCAAATGTCGCGGCTGGCTCGGAGTGGTGGTGCCAAGTGCGAAGTGCTCGGTGGTGCAGAGGGAGAGTGGAGTCGGCGTACCGTCGCAGGTCACGCTTTGTCGACAAGTGCCAAGGTCGAATGGGCGCTGGTCGGGGCAAGAAGAGTCGCGCCGTGTCGTGGATGAAGTTGTGCGGGGAGATTTTTGTGTTTATGCTTTTGTGTGGTGTGTGTGCGGGCAGAGGTTGAGAAGCGAGAGTGGTGACTGGTGAGACTCATGAGTGGTGATGGCAGGATTCGGTGATGCGGTCAGCCAATACGGAGTATGGGGAGCAGGCGGGGGAGGTGAAGGTGAAGGAAAAGGCTGGGGCGGGAAGGAAGGAGCGACTGGTGCGAGAGCTGGAAGACCCTTACTAGGGTACCTCGGCAGGCACTAATAACTAGGTACCTAGGTACCTAGGTAGGCTCGGTGGCAACTTAAGTAGGCTAGGTACTCAGGCCAGGTACCGACTTAGGTAGTGCAAGCACTCCCTATCCGTACTCCGTGCAGCAACCAGCAATCAGCGACCAGTAACAGGCGACGGGGGTCGGTGGCACCCGTGAGTGCACAGTGGGTGGCTGGGAAAAGAAAACCAAAAGAAAAATGGGGGGGGTGAAAAAGAGAAAAAAGAAAGTGGCATCAGACGGAATCGCTGCCCTTGGGCCTTGGCCCTTGGCACAGCTGTGCCTGCGGGAGGTTGGTTGGGGACAATCACCCGGACTTGTCCTAGTCCAGATTAGCGCCATCGCCGCTTCAGGCTATGCGCCAAGGCCCAAGCATCGGGTCGTGCTCTCACAAATAGCACGGCCCCAAGCATCATGGGCGTCTCGGTCGGAAGCATCATCATCATCATCATCATCATCATCATCATGCGGGAAGAATCAAGTTTGCAATGATGCGTCCAACCGTAGCCCTGTTTGCCTCTTTGTCCTCGATCCCAGACGTGAACGTGACAAGTCGAACTTGCAGGGATGGATTGTAGCAGTGCCCGGAATATTTGTTTCGTGTGTCACCAATATTTTTTCATCATGGAATTGTCCGCCCATCCTGTTATATTGTTCCGACAAATGTCCCCAGAGTCGGCGGGGATCTTCCAGAGTGCAGACGAAAAGTCATTTAACAAGCCAAGATTGTGACGAGCCTTGGGTCTGTCTAATATGCGCAGCATAATATTTGCAATTTTGTTTGTTTTATTAACTACGGAGCAGGAGGAGGAGAACCGTAAATGATGACGGGTGAGGGCCGCGACCAACAAAGACTTGGGCGGCGACATGAACTTACTCGGTCGGGACCGCGACGACACTGCAGCCGAGCAGACATGACGAGTGCGCTCGCTGATGACTGCCGGCAGCTGCCGTATGCACATCATTCCTGCAGTTTGCATGTTTGTTTGTACAAGTTGTCCGACTGCCGACTCCCATCTCAGGTCCCCAAGACGCAAAGAAAGGTTGACTCGCTCAGCAGGTAAAGAAAGCCTTGTAAAAGCGGCGCCGCGCCGCCTTGGTTGGCTATTCACAGCCCCTACTGGGCACACTGGTGCCACCAACACCAGACAGAAGCAAGCACCGCCCCGCCCCATCAATTAAACGTTCTTGATTGGACAGTTCCGGTCGCGGGATCCCTCCCTTCAGCGCGTCAGGTTCGTGATCAAACACAAACAACAAGATCCCGAAAGGCAGGCCTTGAGGGATGAAGATCTAGAGTCTAGACGCTGGCAGTTTGACGAGTCTCGGCGGGACTGCCTAAGTAGGTACGCAGCCACGGAAACCATCTGTAGTACGTATTCCCAACGGAGCCTTGCTTGCATTAAACAAACGTGGTGTCTGGCCAGATCCGCGGCCAAAATGCACGTGGCTGGTGGTCGCGGCCCTTGGAGGCTGTTTTTGCCATTCCAGCTTGACCACCTCTTGCCACATCGAACGGGTCGGGCCACTGGCGTCCCCTGATCCCATGCCATGTCCAATCATGATTGCATTTCTCTCGTTGAAGTTTGTTGTTTTTATACGGAGTAGCCTTGTTGTTGTTCGTTACTCCGTACAGGGCAACGTCAATACCACCGTCGGGGCTGAATGGTGCCCAGCCACCTTAGGGTAGCCCCCCCTCACCCCTTTTTTCTTCTTCAATGCGTAACTTATCGGCCGACGTCGTGACTGGCCAAGCAAGATAAGCGAGCGAGTCACGTGGAAAACGACCAACCAGACCCGTCACTTTCCTATTTGGGAGGCAGTTGGGCGCCTGGCCCTGCTTCGTGGCGTGGCGGCAAGATGACCTCAGACCGAGGACCAAGGTGTGACGAGGCGATACCTGATTACAGATGTTCCTACTTTGAGCATCGTGTAGATGACATCTTGCTCAGCCTGGGAATTTTAAACGACGCCCCAGCGGAATCAATCACGTGTGCGGACGCGCAAGCACATACGTCGGCATGATGAATGATATTCGAGTCTTGGAGCCTGACCACACAACTATATGAGCCGCAAACAAGACGCTCAAGTTGATGCGCTCAGTGCTCCCCGGCCCATCCGTAACCAGTCCAACCGTCTGAACAAGTCAAATGCTATCGTCATGCTCGTACCCGCCGTCACCGTCGCCGCCATCGTCTTCCTCTCCGTCACTGCCGCAGCCAGCAACTGCCCGTCTTTCCCGCCGTCAGTCCTGGAATACTCTTCTGAATTCAAGCAGCCCGAGCCACCGGCAGTGAAGCCAGAGTTCCAGACACACTTTATACAGCACAAATGGCATGTCGGCCTCATATACGCGCCCCCGTCTGAAATACCACGTCAAATAAATAGTTCACCAACCGATGACGTCTAACCTTGCCCCTTTCCCACAGGAACCACAACCTCTCCCACATCCAAAATGGCTACATGTACCACTCTCCAACAAAGAAGCTCGTCCGGGTCGATGAAACCTTTGAAAATGGCCTCGCCACATCCATGTTCAACTTTGCCAACGTCACCAAGGATGGCCTCGTCGACAACACGCTCACCTCCGTCTTCAAAGATTTCGCGCACCCCGAGATATGGAGGGGCTACGTGAACACAAACTATCCTCTGATCAGCGCAGACTTTCTCACTCAGGCTGGTGCCGTGTTTTCGGGTCTGGTCGAGCGGAACTTTGTCCCGGGAAAGGTCGCTTCGGTGTGTTTGCATATATTCCCGCAGCGTGCCACCCGGTTGCCGCGATTGCTGATCTTGATTGCCAGTGGAGTATTTTGTACCAAGGCCTTATTCCGGTCACGGTCTACGTGGATGGCTGCAATGCCGTGCAGGGCTACGATTATTTCTACCCCAACGAGAGGACCAGGGTCACTACCTCGTTCCTCAATACGCGCGTCGGCAAGGTGGACATGTGAGGCCTGCGAGGAGCGTGCAGGCACCAACGTGGGGTGAGGCACGGCCGGGCCGGGGAGTTGGTGAGACGCGTCAATGTCTACGCCAGCATGGCCTTGCTTGCAAGAGCTTGGTGTTGTTGGTGTTGCCGCGGACATGCTTATCACACTCGGACAGTTGACCGCACTTTGAGGAACTGTAGGACAAATCGTCCATGTTATGCGTTCCTTCTCACTAGTGACGTGGGACAATGGAGTCGCCAGCGTCTACCAGCCAGCAGTCAAGTTGAATCACCACCAAGCGAGCGTCAAGACGTCTCCTTGTTTCTGAACTTGGCCACGGCGACGAATCTTGGAGTAGAATCACAAGCAGCGTCCGTAGGCGCGAGACATGACAAAGCAAAGCGGTGCTGTACTTTGAAGGGGGGTCAACTCCTTCTTGCCAAATACCAATTGCTCGCGTTGAATAGATGCACGCATAGCATGACGTCTCCAGCCTCGTGAACAGGACCCTACATCGTGCCAGGGAATGTCGGTAGCGCCTGCCGGAGACTTCACATTCGGCTGTAAAGCATCTTGCAGGAGATGGACGTTGAAAGAGGACAAATTCATGCGCAGGATAAGAGAAAGAGGCAGTTCTTGGACCGATACATGCAGCGCGCCCTTGCCTTGTACACCGGTCCAAGGGCGCGATCCAAGTCTGGTACTCGACCAAACTCGATGATTGACGTAATAACTATTGTGTGAGATGGTGACCGTGGTCCGTGAGCAGCGCAAGGACGGGTGCGGGGCCGACATGACCTGCAACGGCAGCGCTGAAGACGCTCCCCTCCCCCCCAAGCCCACTGGAGGCTGGAGGCACCACCACCATCAATCAACTGCCCCGCCACTGCGACGTGCCCGACTCCTCCTCCATCGCCCGATATCGCCCGAATCTCTTCTTCACCAAGCATCAACACCACCGACGACCACGACGACGACCACGGCGACGCTTTGATCGCTCCTTGCCCTCCCCCCCGACGCAGTCAGTCCTGGGGTGTCGCTCCCTGGTCTGCGCCTGTCGTCCTTCTCTTCCTCTGGGAGCCCTGCCGTCTCGGCATTCTCTCTCTCTCTCTCTCCATTCGCGGCCCCCGTTGCCGTGCCGAGCCCGCCGCTGTCGCACCCGACCGCATGCAGACACTCCGAGTCACCGTCGCCGTGCACGACCCGAGAGAAGCAGCGCAACAAAACGGACACACTCCTTTCCCAACAACGACTATTCCTTCCCCCCACGTCTTCCCCCGACAACAATCACAATGGCCGTCGCCACCGATGGCTCCGACTTCGACTTTGTCCGTCGCATGACCCCCGAGGGCTACGTCTTCCCGACCCACCGGCTCAAGCAGACGTGCGCCCCCGGCAAGGTTCCGCTCATCATTGTTGCCTGCGGTTCCTTCTCCCCCGTGACGCTGCTGCATCTGCGCATGTTTCCCATGGCACTTGACCATGCCAAGAATATAGGTGCGTCTCCCAGCTCCGCCTTCTCCCGCCTGAGTGCTGCCTGGTGCTGGCTGGCGCGGTCGAGGGCAAGCTCGGTTTGTGGCTGACTGGGCAACTGTAGGCTTCGATGTTGTCGGCGGTTACCTTTCCCCCGTAGGCGATGCATATAAGAAGAACGGCCTGGTACGGGCGCATCACCGCGTCAACATGTGCCGGCTTGCCGCCGAGAACACCAGCAAGTGGCTCATGGTCGACACATGGGAGGCTGAGAACCATCTCTACATGCCCACTGCCGTAAGCGCCCCCCAGACACCCCTCAACTGTGGGCGCATGCTGAAAAGTGCACTCAGCGCGTCCTGGACCATTTCGACTGGGAAATCAACCACGTCCGCGGCGGCGTCGAGACCACCGAGGGCACCCGCGTGCCGGCCAAGATCATGCTCCTCGCGGGCGCGGATCTCATCCAGACGATTTCGACGCCCGAGGTCTGGGACGTCGGCGATGTCGACCACATTCTCGGCAACTTTGGCGTCTTTGTCCTCGAGCGGACGGGGACCGACCTCGAGACGGCGCTGGGACAGCTGAGGAGATGGGAGAAGAACATCCACGTGATTCGACAGGTGAGTTTGCAGCACCTTGTCCCTCGCGCCTCCTAGATGTGGATGGTTTGCTAAAGGGCCTTTCTAAGCAGATTGTTACCAACAACATCAGCTCGACGACGGTTCGGCTGCTCTTGAAGAGGGACATGAGCATCGATTACCTGTGAGTTCACCCAGTGTCTGATGGGATGCCAATAAGTCTGACATGGTGACGGAATCCAGGATTCCCCAGGAAGCTGTCGAATACATCATGGCCAACAATCTGTCAGTCCCAGTGCATTTCTCGATGAGGACAAGGAGCTTCGCTGCTAACTCTGCACCTCAGGTACCGCGACATGGATCTGCAACCAACAGAGGAGAGCAAGGGCAAGGGCAAGGGCAGGGCCGTGCAGCCGTCTGGTTCCTAGGACAGGCCGAACCGGCCTGAGCTCTTGGCATGGCGGGATTTTAGACCTCGGTGGCATCAAGCGCAGTCCGTGACTTCTTTTCCGGATGCTGTTGGAGGCGTTGGAGGCGTTGGGTGGCACGTTTCTTGCATCTTTTTTCTACAGTTGCCTTGTCGCCCCTTTCTAGTGTTGATTGATGGAAGGGCCAAATAGAGACATTTGGCCGAGAGAGCCATAGAGCGTGTGTCTCGCCCATCGGTCTCCACTGGGCTTCGACATGAGCTCTGAAATGCAATCCGGTTCGATGACTTTGCTGGTTGCCTTTGCACAGGACCGAAAATCACCCGACGCAGTCTTCCTGCAATCCGGTCAAGGCAGCTGGTGGCTCGTCAAGGCCGCAACACGAGGCGATGGACGGCAAGGGCTTACGCCGACCCGGGCTCTGGGCCTCTTATCCAAGGCACGCACGTATTGCAGTTGCGACAACGGCCAAGGTGCTTGGTTGTCTCTGCGGGACCCGGCTCGACTTGACGCGCGTCTGTTTAAGGCTGCGCCAATCCGAAAGCGGAAGAACGTGATTGATAACGGACCCAAGTACTCGAGTCACGTGGTGAGTGAGGCTTTGACCGCAAGTTGCTGTGTGGCAACACGGTCGCCATTGGCCATTGCGTCATTTAGGTAAAAGCCGCGTAAAAAAGGACTGTCGTTAACGACAGCAATATCAAGCCAATACTGTACTGTCTCAAACGTGGTGACGGGCATTTTTAGACCAGGAGACGGTAGTTGCCGGTGAATGTGGCTTACAGACCGGGGAGTATGTACGTACTTGAATTTTTCAAAACTACCTACCTACTTACGTACTAGGCCCTGATGCCGGCGAAACGTCGACCCAGCCAGGGGTAGGTAGGCAAGGCGGGAGGGATGCCGGCCGGACTTTTAAGTTTATGGCTACTTTTTATGCCATGCCCTCCGGCTTGAGATTTGCCTAGACGTTTTGGATCACGTCCTCGGGCGGGGCGCCTTCGGCGAGCCCCGGCCCGCAGCCGGCCGGCCCAGCACCAAATTGTGAGGTTCGCGACATTGCCCACCTCACGTTTTTCCATTGACCAGTCGCGAAAGAGTACTTGCTTGAACTGACGCGATGCCCGGGGACGCTCCTGTTACATACACATCAAGCATCACAAGGCAGAGCGGAAGCTTGCCAACGAGTCGTCTCGCGTCTACACTAGCCAGCCGCCTTTCCGCATTGCCTAGTGCCTTGTCGGCAAGACATGCGGAGCCCTTGACTCGTGTGTTGAGGAAACCCTGTCCGTGACGAGATTGGCGAGACCACGGTGCCCCGTACTTGAGTAACTAGTACATAGTTTGTGTCTCACTCCATGACAGGCTCGTAACTCGGTACTCGGCACCACAAGGTCAAGGTCCCCAAATCCCGTACTAGCGACTCAAGCGCTTATAGACCCGAGCAGTAGTGATAATGGCGAGCATCTCAACAGCCGATGACGCATAGCTCGTCCGCCTCGGCAAATTAGGCAGCCAACTGCTTGATCAGTGACAGAGGCATAGCGAGGCCCGAGGACGCCGCTCACAGCCGCCTCTGGGAATAGCGTCAACGAGGACCACGCGTTTCAGGGCCGCAACACGTGCGATGCAGTCCAGAAAACGTCGGCACCTCTGTCGTACGGTTTCTCAGCGGAGCCACGTACCTCATGCGGAGGATTTTACTGGCCCAGTCCTCAGTCCCGGTCGGTTGCCAGAGATGGACGGACCTTTGCACGTTCAAAGGGATGGCCTCGCGGGCAAGCAAGGGGGAGGGGAGGGGGGCTTTTTCCTCAATAAATGGCCAGACGCTCTTGCGATTCCTCGGCGCATCCGCAGCTCTCGAGCAGTCAGCACCTGCTCTGTAACTTGCATTCCGGTGGTGATTTTGGATTGAAAACTCGGACCCTTGTGCCCCGTGCCTTGTGGCCCCAAGCCGAGAAAGACGTTCCGACGGCAAGAAATGCCTGTAAAGTAATGGATGATTCTCCGCAACATGGAGCAAGCCCAACCCCCACATGCCGGACATGACAAAAGCAAAGCTCCTAGTCGCCAGAAGCAGAAGCAGCGTTTAAAGCACGTCACGTCCTTTGGACCTGCCGATGCCATGAACCAGTCTCGCGTGGCCAAGTCGTGCATGCAATGCAGCAGCCTTGTCAAAAGAGGTGGTGACAGAGACATTCGGGAGATACGGAATGGCCTGACCGGCACTTGGGGACGGGGGTCCGGTGTCTTTGTCTTGGGAATGTGTCGAAATTGGCAGGCGCCGGGATGAGAAAGCCCGGCTGGCCCGGCTGGCCGACGGCGCTGGCCGTCGATGCTGGCTCCCATTTGACGCCGCTTTTTGCGTACTTGGATGTATGTAGTTACGTAACGGAGTTATGTATCCCAAGAGAAAAGGTGGGCCCACCGGCTGTCACACCAAAAAAACGGCACCACACGATTTTGTGTGTGGTACTCGAGTACGCGACAATTGTTCAAGGACCCCGACAAACGTGCCAAGGAAGCGGGCTTCCAGGTAGGTTCCTCTTCCAGAACAACATGACTCTGGATTTGTACCTGACGGATTGTTTGGCAGTTGGTCGACAGGAAAAAGTAGGCCAATCATGTGTCCCGGCGACACACGTGTACAACATCGCGCACCTCACTCACACAGCGCAGGCCACAACCCCCCCGAGGGGATAATGCAAAAAGTCTAGTCATAAAGAATAAAAGCCCGGCATCCCTCCCGCTTTGCCTACCCCTAGGTCAACATTTCGTCGTCGTCAGGGTCTAGTTGCAGAGAGAGAGCCGTGGCATCCGTCTTCCATCAGGTCATATCCCTGCTTCTACCTGACTCGTCGCTGGGTTCCTGTCACGGCCTGACTCGTTATCATCTAGTTGAACCCCGGCGCCCGCGTACGCGCTGCGTAGCTCTGGCCCCTTCGTCGTCGCAGACCGTAAGCCCCTGTCTGGCAATGTCTCCTCCGGCACAAAAAAGCTCCAATTTGCATCTCCCGTCTTTTCGCCTACCCTCCACCACGTCCTTATAAGCCGTTGGCGGACACTTGAGAGGGCGACTTTGGTGGCAACCCCAACGCAGAAAAACACATCTGATTATGCTGCGATCCGCGTTTCTATTGCCCTCCTGGTGTCGTATTTCATGTCTTGGATTGATTGTGTTTCTTCTCTTGGCAGGGCTCGCGCTTATAGAGCGGGACGGAGGTCTGTTCCATGGCGCGCTGGGCGACTCGAGCACCGTGTCATCAGGATTCTTGTCCAAGTTTAGGAAGCAGCCTGGAAGCCCCCAAGCCAATGGTGCGTATTGTACTTGAAAAAACGTCCATCATGTGTATGCTGCCGTGGAAATGCTGACAAGTCTCGCGTGCGCATAGGCATTATTCTGAGCGCCGCCGACATCTCGTCCTACAGAGATGCAATATTCAACACTAGCTCGAAAACGCTTGACCGCCTCGAATGCCCTGCAATAAACGCCACTCGCTATCAGACGCTGAAACAAGTCGCTTCTTCCAGTGCCAAAATCGAATACGTCTTCCCGCTGAATCTGCGACAGAACCTGCCTCTTCTGCCCACCCTTCTTGGTTCCATAGTAGAAGCCATTCGATTTCTGGGCCCAGAACGTTGCGCCCTGTCCATCGTCGAAGGCAACTCTCCCGACGGCACCTTTGAAGTACTCGAAGCCATACGACCCGACCTCGAACGTCTTGGCGTTAGCTACTTCTGCCGGACGACAGCCCTCAACCCGTCCCAAGACGATCGCATCGAGAAGCTCGCGGCCCTCCGCAATGCGGCTCTCCAACCAGTCCTTGACATACCTGACATGCTGTCCCCGTCGTCTACAGTCGTCTTTCTAAACGATGTATTGGCCTGCGCCGAGGACATTCTTGAATTGGCCCTCCAGCTACGCCTGCTCGGTGCCGACATGACGTGCGCCATGGACTGGGAAATAACGGAGCCGCCTCGTTTCTACGATGTCTGGATCGGAAGAAGCATTTTAGGAGATACTTTCTGGGATATTCCTGCGAATATGAGCTGGGACAAAGCCTTGGACCTGTTCTCCAACGAACCGGAGACGGCCAAACGATTCGGGCATCACCTACCGTTCCAGGTGTTTGCCTGTTGGAACGGGGGCGTCTCGTTCCGAATGCAGCCGCTTTTGGAAGGACTGAGATTTAGGGCTCCTAATTTTACCGCCGGCGAGTGTGTACAGGGAGAGCCACAGCTGTTTTGCGCCGAGCTGTGGTATCGAGGCCATGGTAAGATTGCCGTCGTTCCGGCCGTAAATTTCGGATATTCGAATGGGGGTTACGACTATATAAAGAAGAACGTTGGCTTCGTGTCGGATTGGGTCAGAGACCAGTCCCCAACCACCTCCCACATTAACTGGGTTGGGCCGCCAGATGAAGTAAAATGCATCGAGCCATGGTCCAAGCAGTTCTGGCAGCCCTGGAATGCGGGCTTGGAGGCGAGGCAGTAATGAAGGCGAAGCACCATGTAAGTTTAGACGATAAAGCCGGCGCAAAGAGGAGTTGGGCATTGGCTGACCCCCCTTGATTAGACGAGATCAAAAGACACCCAGGCAGGCTCATCCTTTTCCCTCCTTGTTACCAAGTGTCTGTCAACTGGTAAAAGCGCAGTGTTCCGTCTGCAGAGTTTGTGGACTCCATGGCCCTGGTGATGATGATCGGTTCAATCTACCAAAGCAATCTCCAATATGTGCGAGCGGGAATTTATCCCGCACGCAGCTGTTTGGCTTGTTTCCCCGAAACTTCTGTCAGAAGCTGAACGACGGACTCGTGTTTCCGCTCTGCTGCTGCCGACAGGGGCGTGTAACCGTCGTGATCTGTCGAATCCATGTCCGCCTTTCCCGTTTCTAGGAGAAGCCTGACAGTAGGCCCGTCACCACACGAAGCAGCAGCCAACAGCGGCGTGCATCCTGTACGGTCCCTAGAATTGATTTCGACTTTTCCTGTCGCCAGAAGCAACCTGACAATGAAATCATGGCCCTTGGCCGCCGCCAACAGGAGGGGAGTCTGGCCGTCATTGTCTCTCGAGTCAAACTCGACCGTCTGTGACTGCAGCAGACGCTCGACGATGGGTTCGTGTCCTTGAAATGCCGCCCACGAAAGCGGTGTGCGACCAAGCTTGTCCCTCAAATCAGCTGCGGCAGGCCCCGCGTCTAGAAGAAGCTTGAAGATGTACTCGTGCCCTTGATGGGCTGCAGATGACAGCGCGGTGTGGCCATTGTTATCCTTGGAGTCAAGATTGGCCCGTCCGGAGCGCAAGAGAAGCTCAACGATGGACGCGTGACCCTCGTATGCGGCCCACGACAGTGCCGTCATGCCGGCCGAGTCCCGTGCATCGACCTTGATGTTTCTCGAGTTGAGCAGGAGCCTGACGACGGATTCGTGGCCCCTCGCGGCGGCTGATAGTAGCGGTGTGTCGCCGACAATATTTTTCAGGTTGACTTTGGCCGTTCCCGAGTCCAACAGAAGCTGGACGACCGATTCGTGGCCTTGATACGCTGCCCATGATAGCGGCGTGCGTCCTCCCGTGTCGCGTGAGTTCGCATTAGCCTTGTTTGAGTTGAGCAGAAGCTCGACCACATGGTCGTGCCCCCTGGCTGCAGCCCACGACAGGGGCGTGCGGCCTTGTTCATCCCTGAAGTCAACATTGGTCGTGTCAAAGTCTAGCAGTAGCCTGACGACTTGCTCAAGCCCGTTCATTGCTGCCCATGCCATCATGGTGCGGCCATCCTTGTGCGGCCTGTCAACGCTACTCGGTCCCGGTTTCATGAGCAGCTGGACAAGAGACTGCTCATCGGGCAAGGAAGGATCCAGTTTTGACAATGCATCTATTGCATCGTGCAGCTGGCAGGCGTGGCTCGTCATGGTTTCTCCCATGGCGGCGTCCTTGGCCAGAAGACAAGTATCCCTCGCCATGCGAGAAACCAGAACCTCGACCAAATCTTGTCTACCTCGTTCTCCCATGATAGCTTTGTAGTGTTGGTATCTTGCGTTGTTTGGCGCCCGGGAAACCTCCAGAACCACATCTTGCAAGGCCTGTGCGTCGATGCTGCAAGTCTCGAGCGCGCGTGCAGAAGCAGCAGCGTACTGCGACCGACTTCCTTGTTGCGTATCTGCGGCCCTGAGGGCATTCAGGACCAAGGTGAGGGCTTGACCCGCTTCATGGAAGGCGGTTGGGAGGGCTTCGTCACCACGCACAGCCTTGAAATGCCCAGTGGAGATTTTGACAGAGTCGATGATGTCGGAGACCAAGTCCCCGGCGCTGCGGCTGTCCATATCTGTGCTACTAGGGAGTCCCAAGGCCTTGGCAGTACGAACTGAAGGGTTGACAGGAATCGTGTCGGAGCAATATTGAGAGGTCCAGGCAAGTTGAGGAGCACAATGTCGGTCATGTAAAGTTGTGCCCGTCGTTGCCTCCTGACTCGTGCCACGCTCCACTTTAAGACCAGACCAGCTCCACCCGTTTCCAAAACCGACGTTATTCCGTAACTTCTAATCCAGAGCGCGGACGGACTCGGTACCTATTAGTTATAGACCTATACGTCTATGAGAGCTTGGTCCATGCGGGGAGCTGGAGACAGCGGCCGAGAGAAAATTTGAAGGGGCGCGGAACGACGTGGGCTTTGATGACAATCAAGTGACTGCGGTCAGGGGACCGGCCGGTTGGACCGAAGCCGTCTAGACTGCAGAACAGAGTCCCCGCGCCCCTGAAGCAAACAGGCAGCGAGAGATACTTGCTTCCTGCCTGTCTCGACTTGCACGGTACGCGCCGCGCGAGAGTATTCGGGGGTGCATTGTGTTGCCGATTGAACGATTGATGGATGGACTTGGGACGGGCATCCGGCATTCAGGCGCGAGCCATGACGGACAAAGCTTGAGGTCGGACAGAAAGGAAAATGCCACGGCGCCGAACTTTCTCTGGACGTTCAGACAACACCTGCCTGTGTGATGAGTAAGCCGAGTGTGGTGGCAGCCGTCACGCCCTGAAAGGGGTCCGTGTGCCGAGTGAGCAGGTGCGAAGGTCATATTTCAATGTTTGCTCCTAGTTCATTCATACGGTGTGTTTGGTGTGTGATTTATTGTTGTTCATGTCTTGTCAGGAGCGAGTTCCCAGGCCAAGCGGCAGTTGGCAAGGTATGAAGTATTTAAACCCCAGCCCGTACGAGGCACGACGTTGCGGCTGCGGCTCAACTGTCATTATTGGTGGCCGAGACGCAAAACACCACACAGAGCACAGCACAGCAGACCAGACTGCAGCCACTATACGCGCCGTCAGAATGTGTAGTGAGAGCTACGATCAGTTTGTGTGCCCGACGTGCAAAAGACCCGTTATAACGGACACGATTCCCAACCGACCGAGTTGCGACAAGTTCGCAAAATCTGGCAAATCCTGTCCCGGGGAGCCAAAGCCAGTCTTGGTAAAAGAGCATCAAGTCCACTGTTCCGAGTGCAAAAAGGGGCGAAGGCTCACCGTCGAGGAAATCCAGCTGCTTGCATTCGGAGAGTCGGGACTCGTGTCCGCCATGCACCGTCGGAAAAAGGAGAGCGACTCGTCTGTTCCGGGCTGCCGCCGTCGAAATAAAGGACCGCCGGGCACCACTTCGACTGTTCTTGACGATTTCCTACCGCTGTAATTGCATCGTGTATAGGCACACAACCGATGTCACACCGACAAGGCCCCCAACAACGGGGCTGGCCCATCCTGTCACACGCCAGAGGGATGTGAACGCCACGACGTCATGGTGAAGGCTTGACGTCTCGAGTCCAACCAACAAAGGGGCATGGCAGCTGCCTCGGGCCTCTGGGGCCCAAGGAGCTCAACGAGCCAAAGTCAGTGGTTGTATTCGGAATATATTCTTACAAGCCTGGCATGCCTGCACCGCTTGCGACCGGCCAGCAAAGTATGGGGGCACACGCAAGGGTTACAACTATTCGGCTCGTTGCCATGACCGCAAGAATATCGTCGGGTTGAACCTCGAGATTGCCTTATGCGGTCGCCGAAAGGGCAGCATACATTACAACAGGCCATGGTCACACGTGGAACGTGTCTAGCACTCGGCTGTTTCCTCTTTGTCACGACAATGAATCGGAGCAGAACGAGGCAGCTGATGGTACTCTGATGGCAATAGGGCTTGGAGCAGTCTGTCGCTGAAATGATCCAGTCCCCACAACAACTGTCCTCAGATTCCTCACGAAAGCCAAGTACGACAAATGACGCAGGAGGAAGAGGGCAAGCGTTTATATTCCAAGTCAAATGCATCATCGAAATCATCTTCCAGAGTTCTGTCCAGCGGTTCTACGCTGATATATGTGCGTGGAACGGGAGCCGTGTACGAGTATTACAACAGGTCTACGCCCACCCAATCAGGCCCATCTGTAGCTGTGGGGTGGGAAATGAGGCGACCAGGTTGAGCTAGTCGGTGGCTTGCAGATAAAGTCGACCGGGACTGCTAGTGGCAGTTGCATTGTATCATGTTGTGGAATAGCTTATGTTTACATTTACAAGATATTCTATCAACATGATATAATCGAGAAGTACAACATTGTATTGAATTATACCTGAGAATTGTTGAGAACGAGCCTTGCAGGCTTTGTGCTATATGTACTCGTCGCTATTATGACCATAAATTTACGGCGGAAAAAAGAATCGCCCCCCTTTCCTCTTATGCCAGCATTATCTGCGCCGTCTTCCCTCACATAGTCCCGACATGCGCCGGAGTCCTGACACGGGGTCTGTAAGTGTCAATGACAATGCCTGCAGACTCGGGCCCCCATCGTGGGCCGTGGCCTCGTCGTCATCTTGCGTGACTGTTGTTGGTCAACCTCGGTGGTCTTGGTGGTTTGATGGCCTAACCGAGTGACGCCAGACTACTCGACACTCTGAAATTTACTGATCAATCGTCATGTGGAAAGTGCTGGAATTCCTGACGGCACCACGCCCAGGGCAGACCCAAGCCGTCACTTGAAGCCGCATCCCCACGCAGTCGCAAGCCAAGCTGTCCAACAACTCATTTGCCCGAGCGACCACTCGACGGCGATTGGGAAACAGTAAAGCCCGTCGCACCAATTTGGCGTTCGGTCACTCACCCGGCAAGTCGTGCGGTCCCTCCAAAGTCAACGACGTTGCCTTGATTAGTTCGCCTGTGATGCGGCTGCGCAAGGGAGCCAGTCTGACTGCCTCGTGACGGACATGGCTGTTGTACGTCAAGGCGGCATGATTGTGTTGAATGTGCGTAGTTAGAGTAAGAGCATTAGCTGCCGTGCGATTCTCGGGAGAATGTAGAGAAGAATTGACGTATTTCTGCCCGCCTCAGCCACCGAGATCGGCCACACGAAGCCACGATGGAAGGCCGAGCTCGCGGGCACAAAACAGGCGGCGTGGCGTAGATGCCTCAGGACGGCAGACTGCCCCGCTCAAGCACATATATCCAGATTCCAGGCCTTGGGGACTAACTTCCTGGGTCTGATTCAAAAACCCCCAGTGCCTCAGCGCTGCTTAATCGCTTGAACAGATGAAGCTGTTCCCCAGCCCAGTCATCACTGCCCTCGTCGCACTCTGACGCCATTCAGACGGAGCGGATACGTCTTGTCTTACTGCAGACGCCGACGAAAAAAAAAAGCACCAAGGTTACAGCATCAGTGAAGGAGATGCCTCGGGCTTGCGCGAGGAGCCGAACCCTCAGTGACTTGCCCCTCCTTCAGCGGCAAGCTCCCTCGTGCTCCTCGGACTCTCATCCCATCTTCTAGAGGCGCTGTCCGACCGTTGACGTCTTGAACTGGGCCTTGTTACGTCCATGTTTGCTGCCGCCTTCGCCGGCCGGTATGCCTCCGACGACGCCGGAAACGGCCCGCATCCGGCTCGGCCTGCAGTCGCGCAGCCAGCTCTTACAAGCTCCCCACGACATGACGGCGTAGATGATGGCATTCCAGAACCCCTGCAGCGGCAGGACAAAAGCGCTCATGTACAAGAGCGGAACAAGCACGTCTCCCTGGTGGGCCACGGAGTAGGCTCGGTTCGCGCTTGACGGAATCCACGTGATGAGAATGGCCGTAAAGAACAAAAGGGCGCACTTGGCATAGGACGAAGCCGCGTTGTTGAGCTCGTGGACGCGTCGTCTCGCGGACCTGGAGACTCTATGCGGCGCACCCTGTGCCGTGCCCGCGTGGCGAACGGTTCCGTCGGGAACAGGAGGCACGAGCTGCTCGTCGGGGACCGCCGACGACCCGGGCGAGGACGTGCGGACAGGACAGGCGCTGTTGGCGCTCTGGGAATCGCCCCCGGAGAAGGAGGCGAGCCTCCGCACGGGGACGGGACGGCTCGCAGACTCGGCAGCGGCTTCGGGGGCCGCCGTGGCCTCCTCTCCAACGGCGACGCCAGCTTCGCCCTCGACGCGTACGGGGTCGAGATCCGACGACTGCAGGGCGTACAGCTGCCGGCGCTTCTGGTAGATGGTGCGGCCGGCCCGTACGTAAATCGACAAGGTGACGAGGATGACGACCCTGTCCGGACACGAAGCGCAGTCAGCAGCCTGTCGAGCGAAAATGAAAATGCGCGCCCACGGAAGCAAGACAAGCGCTCACCACACCGGGCCGTAGAACGTGGCAACGCGGAGAACATCGTAGTCGGTCGAAATCCAGCACCACAGGGTTGCGTT
This sequence comes from Metarhizium album ARSEF 1941, assembly GCF_000804445.1. Lineage (NCBI taxonomy): Eukaryota > Fungi > Ascomycota > Sordariomycetes > Hypocreales > Clavicipitaceae > Metarhizium > Metarhizium album. The sequence continues at coordinate 3,694,978 of NW_024467575.1, forward strand.
CCCGTAAATGCGCTGCCCGAGCTTGTTGCGGGCGAAGAGGAAGGCGAGGGCGGGGACGGAGGGGATGCCATAGCAGCCGAGCAGATAGCACAGCTCCATGTTGCGGAGGCGTTGCGCGTCAAACCTGTGGTAAAAGGTGAGGTATACGTTGACGGCCATGGACAAGGTCCAGAAGGCGTCTGCAGGCATGAAGCTGGTTGGGGCGTTAGTAGTACAATTCACGGGGACAGCCAACGGCTCATGTGTATGCAGTCTCGGGTCGCGTACAGCTGAAGCAGGAAAGCCTGGAGGCGGCAGCCGAACGAGTCAAGACGATGCAGGTAGGAGACGGACATGATGGTGCCAACGTTGGCGAGCATGTTGCCGAGGGAGGCGTAGAAGACGATTCGGTTGATGGGCTTGCGGAAAGCCGCCGACGAGCAAAAGGTGACGATGATGAAGACGCAGCCCAGGAGCGAGAGCACCGAGCACGTCCGCTCGATGACGCAAATAGCGTTGAGCTGGTCCTCGCTGAGCTGGCCATCACTGAGCCGGCCCATGGTCGTTGCGTCGTTGGCGAGCGCAGTGCCAGCGACGTCGACCGCCGATGGGTGTCAAGACTGACTTGGTCCGGTCTGTAACAGTTCAAGGCGGATGCGCCCAGAACGGCTGCCGCGAAGGCGCTTGATATTGCCCCGGAGCCGTGCCGTGCTATCTGACCCGCGAGTCGTCATGTAGATGGCGTCCGGGGTTGGACCTAGAGTCTCGACAAGTCAAGAATTAAATGGCCATCTTATAGTTCACGAGTCGAGACACTCGCGGCTAAATGGAAAGCGGGCTCCAGTAGTAGTAGCCTTGCCGACGACAAAACTGCATGGGCACAAGGGGGTTCCGCGAGACATGGCTTTGTTGATCATGATGCAAGAATCAACCGGGATGATGGAGCGGCGCACACAGCTTCGCTCCGGCTCAATACAAAATCGTCTTCAGCATAGCCGGGCCCGGGTAGAGGGATCATGACGGCGGGCTGGCAGGCTGATTGATGTCTTTTGACAATGTAGCATGCGGCACTCTGTTTTGTCGACCGAGAAAAAGAGGCTGTACGTTTTTGGAGGCAAGCGGTTCAGCCAGCCATCTTGAATGAGCGTCCAGAGTCTCTTGTAGGCTCGCGGGAGTCCCAGACGCCACGGTGTCGGCCCTACCCTGGTCCCAACGTGGACAGCCACTTGCCATGCTCCGTTGTCGAGAGGATCGAGATGGCAGCTTGATGATGAGGTCAAGATGGGAACCGAGTCGACGTCTGGACACGGTCAAGGAGGGGGCCGGGAGTCTTTTGCGAGCCGGCACATGCGAAGAACCGGCAAACACGCAACCGTGCCTGGCGAGGGGAAAACATTGACCTCGAATAGACAAACACGACCCAGGGCACTCAGTCAGCCCTCGGCAACAAGTCCATCTACACCCCTGGGTGCTTGATAAAGATGGACCTTGTTCCGGCTCCCACAACCGGCACGCGCCCAAGGGACGGTTGCCTTCTACCCGTTCACAAGTAAAGGCCCGACATCCCCTCCCCCCCTTGTCCCAAGACGGCGGAACTAGATGTAGATCTACGCCATATTCCAACGGAGGAGGCGCAGACAGCTCTCGGGCTGCATTCCGCCAGCCCGGCCGGATGGGACGGCCAATAACAGCAGGGTCCTCGTGCCACATCATGACGCGAGTCGCCGCATCTGCTTGGGGATCTTGATGCTCGGCCTTGAGTAGAGCTTTCATCTTGCGTGAGCTATTTATTACTTGGCCCGCACGCAAAGGTGGCTTGTCTGTCATGTCGCCGAGTTTTCGCCATCGCACCACATGGGGAGGAGAGACGGCGACCCAGAACCATGTCCCTTGACAGGTTGATCCTGCATTCTCAAAAGCTTAGCTCGCCGTGGGCTTGCTTGCGCATGACGGCCAGCCGACGGGGACAGCCTGCCCGTTGCAGTTGCCCTCGGACACGATGGTGTCGACGACCTTGATGCGCCGCTCGTGACCGCTCGGAACGTTGTTGGTCTTGGTGTTGATGCAGTTGATGGTGTTGGGGCCATTCTTGCCCATGTCGTCCTCGCCAACGCCGGTCTCGTCGTGGGGGACCCCGGGAGGCGGGAGGAGGACGGGGATGTCTGTCCTTGACGGGCTGGAGGAGATTTCTTCCGTGCAGGACCTGGTATTGCGTCATGTTGGCGACGGATTGGACAAACCACCCTGTTCGAGCGTCCGGGCCGGTGACACGTAGGGTTGTATGTGGTTGTGGCGTGACGTTTGAAAAGCTTACACGGCAATGCTGCGGCGAAGCACGACCGAGGCCGCCTCGAGATCTGCCAGCAAGGTCATGCTATATATCCAGAGCGCTGCAACTGGCGAAGGTCCGAGTTCAAGCCTGCAAGGTTCGTCCGTGTCCGAGAGTGACCGGTATCAGGGGGCAAAAACTTGGTTCGACCTGCGCAGGTCTTCGTCGTTCAGCACGCCACAAAACCTGTGTCATGTCAAGAGCAGCATGGCGCCAGCTGCAAGCGGCTTCTCTTGGTCCATGTGAGCAATCAACATTCAGCCAGACAACGGTACGTCCTCGGCCTGGTCTACCTGCGACTGTCTGTCTTCATGTTGGCCGCGTCAGTCATGCTATTCGAAGCAGGAAAACGTGCTGCAGCTCTCTGAGCACCCAGCCGCCAAGCTGTGCTGCCACAGATGCCGAAAGCGCCCTCCGACGAAGCTACAACACAAATCGACGACCCAGCCATCGTCTTGCTCCGACCCGCGGTACTCGCATGAGTCCAGCTGCGTTGGGCGGGCGTGCTCGACGGCAACGCGGGACGATGCCTCTTTCCAGGCCGTACTTGCAGTCGCCACAGCAAGGCACCGACAGTATCCGACGAGTCGACGACGAACTGCCGTGTCGTCATGGCTCGGGGGTCAAAGTCGCCGACAATATGCTCGTCTTTCCAGGCCATTGTCACTGTGCCTTGGTCCAGGCCCAACGGGCCGGCCTGATCAACATTTAAGACCCAAAGCCTCTCTCCACAAGCACAAATTCGAGGGGAAGTGAGACCCCGTCATAGTTTGCCCGGAACACGTCTTCCTCTCCTCCTCCACATGGGCCGTTGGAGCTACACTTCATCCTTCATCATGCCCCCCTACGTAGGACTGCCCGAGGTCGACGCGGCGTCTGTACTTGAAGGCCGCGCCACCGCGCTCGCGGAAGCCGAAGTGACAAACGACTACGGGACCCCGAATCTGCTCTTCCTCTACTACATCCCGCCCATCACGGACGAGCAGAGGAACGACCTTGAAGCTGCCAAGACGGAGCTCCAATCGTGGAACGCCTGGGAGCTCTCGGCCGCAGAGGACCAGGTCCAGAAGCAGCTGCGGAAGGGGACTCTCCCCGGCGACGACTCAGCCGAGTCACGAGCCAGAAGAACAAACTACCGCGCCCAGGTCGTGACGTATCTGCGCGAAAACAGCGAGAATGCATGGTATGCATGGCCATCCCCCCTCAAATGCGTTGTCTGAAAGGGAGAAGGAGGCAAGCAAGCAAGCAGGCAAAAGCAGAGGTCCTGACACGGCTCCAAGGTTGGGTCCTACTCAGTCCCCCCAAGACGACGCATTCAACCAAGTGGTGAAGAAATCAGAGGTCAACGGCGTGATTCGCAGAGTCCTTCGAGACCACTACGCCGCGAAACGGAAACCCCGTCAAATGTCCGTGGCTGTAAACATCCTCAGCGACGTTGCTGCCTCGAATCCCGGCTCGGCAAACAACAAGTTCTACTTGACGCAAGTATTCTACAACTGGGACGCCACGGTGCGTGGGTTTCGACCAGGTATGCGTGCAATCCATATCCATCCCCTTCAGGGAGCCAGCCGGGGGGGCGTTTGTGGTTTGTGGTTGGTTGACACGCTCAACCAGACATCCAAGTGTCGTCACTCTCCGTCACCCAAACACCAGACCGAGCAGAGGAGGACAGCGTCGCTCTCAAGGTGGAGGTTTTGGACTCGGTGTTTGTGCTGGACAGGGCTGGGTGGAACGAGGCCAGCGGCGGCACGCAGGCCGCCATCCGGGCTGGCGAGAAGATTCGCAGGGAAATGGCTCTCGACTTTTACCTGGAAACATGAGCCTAGCCTCGGAAAGAGAGACGAGACGTTCAATGTGTTTAATAGTTGCCGCTTGGCACGTGCCGATGATGCCATGCGTGGATAGATACTGCTTGCTGTCCGGCTGGGCGCGTGGTCCGATCTGACTCGGCAAAAAACCGATACAAAGTCGCAAGGAAGTAAAGGGACATGCGGTGCCCATGGAACAGACACCAGAGAGTATCTGCTACGGACTCGACCAGGCCCGTGTGACGTCGCAGATCTTTTCCATAGTAATTATCACCGCCGTCGGCTGTGCCGGCATCGACAGAACAACATGAACACTACGGCCAGCTCTGCACGGCAATTATCTTGGCGACAAGACGTACAAATCCTTTAAATTTCTAATTCACAAGGCAAATTTGTACAGGAATTAAAAAGGTCAATCAAATGGGCCGCCAAAACAGCTCTATTGCGACAGTAAAATATCAGCTAGGCGTTGCGTGTCTCCCGCAAAGCTTTCGATTCACACAGCTAAACTCCCCGTACCAACTTTGCCTGCTTCTGTTGAAGTGTGCCATGTTATTAAATACATTTGATTGGGGGGTTCAAGAATTAAAAAAGAAGGGCCATTGCAGCCAAGAAGACGAGGGCCACGGATGCCGGCATGGTGCCAGCAGAAGCGGCACTGACGATGGGAGGCAGGTTGGCGCCATCGGTGTTTGAAGGAAGACCGGCAGAGCCAGAGAGGGATGGCTGGAATAGTCCAGCGGCATCGCCATCGGGCTTGACACCAGCCCCGGAGCTGCTGGGGATAGAGTTGTCCGAAATATCAGCCTCGGAGCTGGGACCGGAACCCGAGCCGTTGGAGCCGACGGCCTCGGGGCTGCTCGGGCCGGAACCTGAGCCAGCGGAGCTCACAGTATTGGGGCCGACGCCAGGAACCAGGCTGTCCGATTTCTCAACACCGGGAGCAGCACCGGGGAACCAGGCTGTCCGATTTCTCAACCCCCGGGAGCAGCACCGGAACCTGAGCCTTGGGGCTTCTCGACTTTGGGGCCAGCGGGCATGTCATTGTTGGACTGGCCGGGGACGCCCTGGCCATTGCCGCCGACGGGCTGAGGGGGGCTGACGTATCGGCATTGACAGACCTTCTGGATGTTCTCGGTCGGGACGACGACGCTCTTCTTTTCCACGTCGTTTTCAGGCGCCTTGGGAAGATCCTTGGGAGCAGAAGGCAGTTCCTTGGCCTCGCCCTCGCTGATGCGCGTCTTGTTGCCTTCTACCGCCATGGGGACTGTGCATACAAACTCGCAGCCACCCCCTGGCTTGGCGACCAAGTGGCACTTGGCGCAAACGTACAGGCCGAAGACGGCGCCGTCCGGTTGTTGCTGAGCGGCGTAGGTGTAGATCCATTGAATGCCGGTTGGGATGATGGGACCGTTGCCCGCCGACACGCCGGGAGCAGTCGCGTTGACCGTAGAATTGGACGTAGAGACGGTGGCATTCAGGCCTTCGTCTTCACAACCGTCCAGTGTTGCGCCTGCATTTGCCGTGGAATTGACGTCTGGGCCCTGGGCGTCGCTGATGCCATACTCGGCCTTGACGTACGCGTCTCTGTAAGACGTCTTTACAACGGGCGCTTTGCAGTAATTGTTGTCCAGCCGTTCATAGACTTCCTTGTACTTGTCCTCGTCCGCGGGTGTGCGCAGACCTTTGTCCGTCAAGCACTGGAAGCACGTATCCTCGAGATCGAGGACACTTGGCTTCTCGCACAAAAAGTCCCTCTGAGCCCCAAGGGTGTTTTGCTTCCCCCCCTCCTCCACGCGCTGTGCCAGAAGGTCGCAAGGCCCCCCTGCCTGGGTGCACTGATTTGCCGCGGCCTCGATATTGACGTCCTGTGCTGAGGCTACGGACAGCATGCCCGCAAGGGCGAGAACGGTGGGAAGTGCAAGCATATTAGACGAGCGAGTGGCACAAAGATGCGAGAACAAAACAAGCCGCGTTGTTAGAGAGGGAATGTAGATGGTGTCTGGATTCCGGCGAGTGTGCAGTGAGCCGGCGAGACGACCAGTATTATATACGTGCGTTTATCATATGCGGATGGACGCCGCCCTCGCCACGCACGCACAGCGTGAGGTGAGATGAGATGAGCCTCGATTCCATTTCAAGTCCAAGTCCAAGCCCTCCCTGGCTAGTCCTGCGCATCCCGGTGCCATGCCCACGGCACTCTGCGCGACTGGGGCTTGCATGAATGCAAATCTTACTGGACCCGGCATTTCCTTGTCGTCCCGGCCCATGCAGGCGGACACACAGGCATGCGTGTGCATGTCATGTCATGTGTATGAGCATGGACCGCACCTTGTTTGATTGTTTGATTGTTTGTTTGTTTGCCTCGCGCTGGCCCGGATGGAGGACGACATCGCAACGTTACTCGGACGCCATGCTTGACGCCTGCCGGGCCACGCTTTGCCGTTGAGCTCCTTGCGAGTCGCCGTGGAGGTGCTCGCGTCCGCCCCTCGCCCGAGCCAAGGGATTAAAATTACCCGTGGGTAAGTAAGTAGGTTTCCGGCACTCTGGTCTGTCATTGTCATGACAAGCGTGCCAGGGGAGGGAGGGAGACTCGGCCTTTGGCCCGGGGTGCCGGCGGACAATGTGTCCACAACAACAACCCTTCCGCGTGTTGTCGAGACTCGAGACTAGACAGCCAGGTACCAGTTGACTCGTGAAACTCGCAGAGCAAAGGTGCCCAGAATTCGTTCGGCATGGACATGCGTGGCACCGCGTGGACGGCGCGCCGAGACCAACAACTTTGGACGGCGTCGGAAATCACCACCACCCACCCGCCGTCTCCCTCTTCTTTCTGTCTCCTTTCTGTCTTCTTGGTGCCGTCAGCCCGACAAGGAAGCCGCATGTCACAACTTAATCTCACAAACCTTCTTGTCAGGCCACTCGTGAATAAGCTTCACCGGGGTCAGCCTGCCGCGACGAGGCAATGACACGATGACGCGAGCGAGAACCAGGTGCTCCCCGGGAGGGAGGGCTACTCTAACACTCGGCACCCGCTGCTGCTGCCGCTCCCAACACGGAACAAGCGGAGCCAGCGATAAACATAGTTGCGCGGCCCTGCTGACGAGTCGGCGGCGTCATTTCGTCATGACCTTCCTTTCTAGCTTCTGTCCTTGTTGCTGCGGCCAGCCATCCAAGCTCTTGGGACCTGCGCCGGCTCCTTCGGAATCATGCTCGGCCTCTCTTCTTGACCCTCGTCTCCCGGTGGCGTCAGGGACAGGCACGGTACTCGACTTGGCACGGCGTATTCCGTTGTCGTGTCGGGTCGTGTTCCCCTGGGACCCCTTGCATTGCCACTTTGCAGCTTGGCGACGAGGGTCATGAGTCGTGGCCTCGCTCAAGTCGTGTATTGGGATTTCCGACGCCCCAGTCGACGAGGCGCTGTCGTGCCGTTGAATGACTCGCTCGCCGCCGGCAGGGCAGGGCAGGGCAGGACACACGGTATACTCCGTACGTCGTGTCCGCATCCGACGGTGGCAATAACGCCCAGGATGGCGTCCTTCAAGGCTGCTGCCGGCACTTTGCCCGCTTTTCATCACACTCGTGTCGTGTCGTGTCGTGCCGTGCCGTGTCGTGCCTGTCTTGTCCCTCTGTCTGACGTGCTCCAGCTCTGTGCCTCGTGACTCTGTCAAGTCGAGGGCCCGCAGTCCGCCGAATTGCCATTAATCTGGTCCATGTTTATTCCGGCCGATGCCCTCCAAACAGCCAGAGCTTCGTTGGGCGAGGGCAGACGACTGGGTGGACGGCAGAAACCCACGACATCACAGCCACCTGGGAATAGTCGACACGTCTTGAAACACTTGTCTTGACCATGTGCCGATTTCTATTGATCGTTTCGTGCAACTCGACACGAGCAGGGACCTGTAATGCCAGTCTCGTCAAGGCCCTCCATGGTTACGCGGTCGTTGCATGTGACGTGACGTGACATTCCCTGGCGTTGAATATCAAAGATCAACGACAAGCGCACTGCGACTAGAACTCGTGACAAGATTTCACATGGACGCTACTTGGCAGGGAAGCATCTAGAATTTTTCACTCCTCCCTGTGGAGAAACACTCGGTAGAACTCTTTAGATGGGAAGAACAAACCCTTGTTTGAGGCCAACCTACCCGGCGGGGGACGGCATGTTTCACAGAAGAAACAAGGTGTACTAGCCAACTTGAAACCTCGATAATTGATGTCGAATCCGTCTGTCCGCCTGCCGGGCTTGCCCTTCCGTGTGCGGCTCCTGCACGTGGCCTGTGAGTTTGGGCTCGGTCGTGACATGCTGCAAAAGTGTATAACGCTGTTATAATGTCTTCCGTGAATGATGTTCTGACTGCCAGTCGTCAGGGCATTATCAAGCTGTTGTTTGCAGGACAAGCAGAGCACGCCCATTCTCGAGTCGTTTCTCAGCATCATCACATATAGGTAGTATAGCAGAAGGATGACGCTAGAGGAGTAGGGAGCTAGAACCACGTCTCTTGAGCCTTTCACACTTGTACGCCACCTAATCAAGGGAGCTCCTGGAATCCAACTCTCCTTTTGAATCTTCTACACTTCTACGCCGCATTAGTCAAGGGGAGCTGCCGGAACCGTGACTCTTTCGGGCTTCACCATAACCTAATAGGACAGCTTATAGAGGTCGTCGACAAGGACCTCTATTCCAGCCAACCTGCGGTCCCAGGGTTTTGTAAAAGGTTACTGCCACAATAATCAACTACGTCGATGAAGAAGTAGTGATTTTTGACATGACAAGTTGGCTTTGAAGCGGGTTCCGTAGAGAATAGAGTTGCTCTTGCGTTTACATACTTGATTTTGATTTGATACTTGCTATCTTTTATCTTGTACCAGCCTTGGCTCTTGGTGATTAACTACTCGAGGCTATATAATCAGAGATTATGTTGTACACGCCGGCAAGCTTTATCAAGGTCTCCAGTTTAGAAGGAACATTCATGCCAATGTTTAAAGTCTCCTTGTCCGGTACGCTGCGACACACATACCGTCGACTCCGGGCCGTAATATAGAGCGGCATAGTCTGCCCGTCAGGCGACCACGTCTGCAACCAACGAGCCTTCATTCCTGCAACGACTCGCGCCGTCTTGTCGGGTTACGGGCCAACCCCTGGGCCACGACGAGGGAAGTGATATGAGGCTTGGAGGGACGAGACGTCTCGCCAAGGGCGTTGAGCTTCGCCTACAACGCTACATCTGCTTTGTGCCTCCGCGGCTGGGATACATGTCGAGTTCCGAGCCGACGTGTGTCTGTGGAAATTCAGCCATTTCGATCAACGATACATGTCGACTTCAGATACCGTGATAATGCCATGTCGCTCACTTTTATCATCACTATATGGATGAGCGCTGGGCACAACTCTTGGAGCCTCTGCGCGGTTTTCTTGCCGAAACCGGTTATCACAACGCCCAGGTGGACTTGGCTCTGCGGTCTTCCCTGATCGTCCATGGTTCCAAACGGGGACTACATCGTTCCAAGCGGGACTACAAGCCAGTGTATATGTGTACACGACGACGAATTTCCATCCTTCCTGCCGTGCTGACTTGCTTCTAGAGCACGCCATAGTTTAGTAACATCAGCCTTCAGTAAGAATGCAGATGAGCCGACTATTAGTCACCGATTCAACCTGACCGGGTTATCTAAACTCCACCGCAGTGCAGTTGGCCGGATAGCAAAGCGCTTCAAGGTTTCAAGATTCACGCCGCGACCCGACGTGCAAGTCGCATGGTGCTGAGACTTGAATATAAAACCAGGCCTCTCTCGCCCAGTGAGCTCTCCTTTGTCGACCTCGTCGTCGTTGAATACCATCTGCATCTCCACCTCCATCTCCATCTACCCCCAGGCACTTTGTGTACTGCTTTCAACCGCCGACATGAAGTCCGCCGTCGTCGTTGCCATCTACGCCGCCGTGGCTGCCGCCAGACCGAGAGCCTCCTATCCAGACAAGCTTGAATGGATGGAGCCCAGCGCAGGCTTGTTCCGGACGCCCCCTGCGCTCCTTTGCACGCTGCCGGAGCGGGACAGTGGCACCGAGCTGTTCTGCCGCTGCTTCGGAAATGAAGCCGAAAAGGGCGAGAACCAGATTGACGGCGAGGAAGGGCGCCAAGAGGCACGCCAGCGTCCCCAGGGTCCTTGGACCAGCGAACAAGACTGCCGGGCTGGCCACAAGAACAGGCCCTTTCTTCTTCCGAACCCAAATGAGGGCCCTTGTGACGAGGAAACCGGTTTCAAAAAGGAGGCTTGCGGGACAGAGGCCTATTGCCAGCAGTACCGGGAGGAGAAGAAGCCCGTCCCCGCCATATTCGACGATTACCTCGACTGCCGTAGAGGTCACGAGCCGGAGCCCGAGTCTGACGATAACTAGGCTTTCTCATTGGCCATTCTACGCTTCCTGCCTGCTGTCAAGTTGGATCCACGGGGCCTACGTCCAAGGCATGCTGTGCCGCCCGAATGTGAAGAGCGGATCACAGAATGGAGGAAGCTTCAGTGCATAGCGGCTTACCTAGAAGGATCTGGGTGCAGACAGGCTCTCTTTTCTTGATTTGTTGCTGCGTGCTACGGCACAAGCCAAGTTGCGGCCTGGATCGATGGAGAGTATTGGCAATGGCAAATCTAGTCATCTCTGTTGAAGCCGGTAGCTAGGCCGTCTTGGTAGTCGACTAGGCATTTGAATTGAATAGCTGGCTTTGCCGGGCGCCTCGTTTCGTAAAGCTGCGTTCTCAACCGGAGCGAGCTCACGAGGACTCGTTGAGAAGTGTCTATGAGCCTGCGCTTGATCGTAGAGAGACTAGGTAGACATTGGCGGTCCGGCTCTGTTTGTCTACTTGTGATTTACTCAAATACTCTGGATGGCTAGCACGAGGACTATACTGACACTTTGATGGGCTTTGTTGCCGCAAGACATGGGCGCGGTGAGCCCGACCAAAAGCCTCCGCGTGCTACTACTCTGTCGGAAATTATTCCTGAGCAAAGCATGCTTGTCCCGCAAATATATTGCTTCCATTGAATCGGAAACCAGATGTCTACTCCACTCCACCCCGGAGCTAGCATTGTGCTGTTTACAGGTTGATGCCATCGTTGCCTCGAAAACCTGCAAAGCCGTGCCTCGCCAGTCTGGTCCGGTCCGTCGGGCCACCATGTGATGAATGTCTACTTGGGGCACAACAGGTCTTTATTGGCCCCCAAGCGATTCACGCGTGAAGAGTCCCCTTGGTACTGAGGACGAGATGAGCCCGGGCGTCGGGATTTCCGCCCCGTGCGCACACCTTCTTCACATTGTCTTCCTCCCAATGTAGGAGTCAGTCTCGTGCTCGATCGAGCCGGCTTGACAGAATGGCGCCTTCCAACGCGGACCGAGGACATACATCGCCCAGGAAGATGTAGATCCCGTGACAATCATGCAGACTCGAAACATGTCGACTGCAACCCAAGCAGCAAAGGTTGCAAGTCCATGCATTTCCACAAACGGACCCGTGACCATGTGTTCGTGGTAACGCAACGCATCGCACCCCATGCCCGAGTACTTGAATACAGACCGTTCCGACGGGTATTGCTGTGGCAATTCCCGCCCGCGCGGTACATTGATAAAGTTGGCATCCATGCAGCAACGTGCCGTGCCGTGCCGTGCCGGTGCTGATCCACGGACGGAAACGACGTCCACGCAGAGGCAGCTCTTGTGAGTTCAGGCGTGTATTGCGCTGAAGCGGTAGACGCGGAAATTTCTACACACGCTGCGTCTACGTCTACAGGCCCATGATGGTTCGTCACTCAACTTGGGCAATATAAGCTTAATTCAAGCCTATATTCAGGGTATGAGTGGCGCGAAAGCTCCGTCAAGGCCGGTTGATTGTCTTTTCGAGCCGCTCGCCCGAGCAGAACACACGATGATCCCCGCCCCAGTCAAATCAGACAATCTGATCCCTATTCTGCGTCAAGAAACAGAGGAAAACAGTCGGAAGAATCTGAGGAAACAACACCAGCCGTCAACGGGCTTGGCAGGCTTGGTCACGCCGTTTATTACATGGTTTTTGCCCATCTTGCCGAACCGACATGCCGAAAACCAAGGCTTCGACAGACTCAAAGAGCTACCAGAAGCGCAATCAACAAGACTTTGGGCAGAAGCCAGGTCTAATCAGGCACTTCTTTTTCAAAATTCAGCACGTCTCTTCATTATAAATATCCCCTCATCCCCCTACGTAGATTGCAAAGAGCGAGCTTCCATGTTCGATAGGAAACACAAACGCCCATCATCGTCTCAGCTGCTTACCGCGACATTTTTGAGTACTGTACCCATCTTTTGTTCTCGTATGATTAATTGATTACATAACTAAAGGCGCTTCATCCTCTTTCATCCCCCACCCCCGATATATCCATCACCATGCGATGCCATCTTCTCGCACTGTTTGCCGCTGCCGCGCTTGCTGTTCCTCAGGGCTATCTCTCGTTTGGTAGTGAGCTGTGGCAGAATGCCGGTCGGCAACTTTGTGCAAGTGCCGGTGTGAGTGAGGACTGTGTAGGAGATTGGTCCCGAACGCTGACAGCCACATTCCGTTTCAACGCATAGACTTCCTGCAGCCCGGATGTGAGGAACAGACCGCCTTTTCATGGTACAGAGACGTCTTTCTGACATTTGGTCTAGGCCTCCAACTGCTGCACGGGCCGTTGCTGTGAGCTTGGCTCTGCGAGGAGCTTTGTCTGCGGAGGAATTGTAAGCTGCATCCTTACAGCTTGAACAGGCACGGATTCAGCTGACAGACCCCCTCCTAGTGTTGATGTCCATATTGCGCTTGCTGAGGGGGGTTGTTGACGAGCTCACCCTCTTCTGTGGCACTGGAAGGAGGACCAGCGAGGTTTGAATGGTTATTGGATGATACCGGCTGGCCCTCCATGATCTTGACAAGGGCTGGAGCATTTTGCAGCGCAATTCGTCAGATAACACTTTGGTAGTCAAGCTCCTTGGTTTTCCGAAACGACTTTGCGGCCAGAGGCTTCATGAACCAACACGTCCTATTGGTCTGGCTCGGGAACAAGAGATTGCTCGTGAACAAGGGTGACACTCCACAGGCTTCCAAGCCTTTCATCTTGTCCGTTTTGATCTCGTCCGTGGGCTGGGGCTCGGGCGACAATGGTGTCGCGCAGGGCAGCAAGATTCAATCTTTAGCTCCGGCCGGCACCTGCGGCCGGGTCCGGATCGGGAACAGACCAACGGCCCGGCCCCACTTGACCCCGCGGTTCGGGGACAACGGAAAACAACAAAGACAAGAAGCAAGCAAAGCAGATGAGTCGCGTACCACACAAAAAAAAAAAAAAAAGGGCAAAATCCAAATAAAACACAAACTATGTCACTTGATCAATGCTTGATTTCTGCGGAGACTAGCCTTTCGTGTGTTTGTTCTTGCCATTTGCCTAGGACCCAAGCCAGATTGTAACCAGCAGCTATATTATTAGATGTTGAAAAAATAAATTCAAACGTGCCCTATTCTGCTCTTTGAGAAACAGACCCTTCCATGTGTGCTCTGTTTCTGGGCTAGATTGTCCAACTAGTCGGCTGTATGACGCCCCTCGGCAGAATGTGCCGTAAAGGGGCAAGGTGACGTTTGGAAACTAGCCCTCAAGCTTGCCACTTTCCATGAGATAGTCAGCAGCATCTTTCAGGCTTTTGTGGTGCCTTTCTTTTCGAAATTATGAGGTAGGGCAACTGGTCAGCTCGTTGACGTCGCAATCGTTTCCTCGTGCCCCTATTTTGACAACTCGGCCGTTTGTCTTTGCTGATCCCAAGCGTGCCGTGACATTTTTGCCCACTGACAAGGGCTGAATAGAGGGCTTGGAGCGATGACTCATTTCAACCGTAATAACACACTTTGACGTCGGCGTCGTTGGCTTTGCACAAGACCCTCGTGCTCCGTGCTCGCAGACTTCTATTCCGTGCGCCAGCCGCTGAAAAGCCTCGGGCCGTGTCTCCATCTGCATTTTTGTATGTTTTTGATACAGGGTCTTTATGTAGTCGGGCAAGGGTGATTGGGCTTGAGCCAACTGCTTCCTAGACTTGCCAGGAAATTGTCGATGCTTTGTTGGCGCTTTTGCTGAGAGGCAGTAGATGTAGGCCCAGCCAATATTTTGCCTCTCTCGAGCGTACTTCAGAACCTTTTTGATGGCGAGTGAGGCGAGGATTGTTTTCCCAGCGCCCGGAATGCCTTGGCAGAGCAAGGTTTACCATTTCTGGAACTTGTCCGAGTCTTTTAGCCATTTTAGTGTATTGGAATGCCGCCCCCTAATGAAGGTATTAAAGTGAGCGGCGTGGTCTGCTTCCGTGATCCATCTGAGAATCCGCTGGTCCTCGCCTCTGTCCGTGGCGCTCCTTACTCTGTTCACCTGCGCCCTCGCGCTATCCATTAAACGTGAGCCGCGTAGTATGTTCATCCTGGACTTACCATCTGAAAGCAATTGCTTGATCGGCGTGGTTGCTCGCACTTGCTGGGCGTTCATGCAAGTGACGAGGTCCCTTGCGTATGCCGCGGCTACCATGGCCGCGTATCCCTGCCACTCGTCGTTCTTGTGAGAATCAGAGTAGTCGGAGATGCCCCGGATGACTAGGCAAGGAAGGTGGTTCATCAGGCCTGCGGCTTCCATCTCAAAGCAGAGAATGTTATGCTCCCGCGCCATCTCGTCTCGAACAGTGGCGTCTTTCATCAGGGTATCAGCAGAGGCGATTATTCCGTAGTGAATCACGGGATCGTCTCCGTCTCGGCTGCGTTCTTTCCGAACTATCAGGTTGGACGCATCATCGCCGCACACCACGCCACACGCCTGGGTCGTGTTCTGGGGATGCGTAAAGGGGAAGAGGTGGAGCCTGTCCGTCGTGGCCGCTGGCCGGCGGTATTTCTCCCGGCGCGTGATCTTTTCCAATGCCTTCTCCACGTTGCCGCGGATTTGATGCGCACTCCGGTCGTATCTGGCCTCGAGGGCGCTCACCGCTCTCAGCAGCAGAAGCTGCGGTGGCTGGTTCAAATGTCCCGTCATGGTGAAGTCGCGGTTCTGGACTACCTTGCCATAGTCATGGTGCAACACTCCTCCGTTTCCGCCGCCTCGGCAGCTCACGACGATGTCGCCTAGTTGCACGTCATTCTTTGCACTCGGTGCTCCGCCTCCGATGCCGACCATGAGGCCGATCCGAATGCTGGGGAAAGATCTTTGCATGTCGTTCGCAACCACGGCCGCACTGGACTTTCCATGCTCCTTGTACGGTAATACAGCAATGACTACATTATGGCTTCCTGTTCTTCCCACCCCATAGCTATTATTGTCATTTGGCGCGAGACATTCGGGTACTTGGTACTCTTCGTCAAGGAACACCTACACTGGGCGGCGACGAGCTCGCGGTCCAAGGCACAGATCCAGCCAACGGTAAAGTCTTCGGCGTCAGGCATAATTGCTGTCACAGTTCCTTGTTTTTTTGCTAAGAAGGCTGAAAATTTCCTGGGAAGCGCTTGAAGCAGTGGGAGTATGGCAGAGGCGGGCTGTAATAGTATTGATCCTGACCAGAAAGCAAGCATACCGGCAAAGAACAGCCAGCCTCTCTTGACGCGAATCTCCGACCAAAACTGACACTAAATTAACTCAAAACGGCATGTTCACGGTTAGGTACTCCGTACTGTTCTGCCTTATTCTGCCAAGACACCATGTAAAACTGGTTTCACGCGCTACGCATGCCTATCCGCCATGTAGCATGGGCAAGGTCGGAAGTGAGGCTGGGTGAAAGCTCCGGTTGCAAACGCAGAGTTGGGAGACATGTCATATCATGCTCGTTCCGCTACCTCTCATGCTACATACTGCACCACACGCAGGAGAATGGACCCCGAGAACTTACTTGCGTGAGTACTACCAAAATATTCTGGCTCAAAAAATCGCGCACAAGTGGTGAGGCTCACCACGCCCACACAAAAGCCGTCGTCGTGCGACTCATTCATTCTGGATCCATCACTCCGCGCCTCGTACTACATGGGAGACTTTTGAAGACGGACGGCATTATGGAAAGTTGAACATTTATTCGCATCTGCTAGTGAAAGCCGAAGGGAAACGTGGCTACCGGTGCTTCTCATGTAATAGCTCCAGGACTGACGGCGAGTCTTCACTCTTCAAAGAGGTCAGTCCTAAGGGTCCTGGGCCCAGACTCCCAAATTGTAATGTATGTCAGTGGCGAAACGAGTCACCGGGACGAATACTTGATGGACTATCATGTCATCGAATCTCGTGCATCGGAAAGACAAGAGGACCGCGGGCGGCACGGGACGGCAAGTTGTGGGGTACATGAGTTAAATGCGTCGACATAGAATTGGATGAATTGTACATTACACTGCGCGCGAGATTCCCGAACTGGCTGGTACCAGGCATCAAGTCATAGGTACTGCTTCCCGCTGTCCGCGCAGGTACCCACTTATATCAACGCGTCTCCACAAATGCCGCCGAGATCTTGCACCTTATTTAGCGGGGCTCCGCGGCTCCGCTCCGCGCGACTCGCCGAGAAGACCGGTACCATGCGGGCGAAGAGCTCGCCAAGTCGACGACGCATCCAGCTATCATCTCGAAGCCCTCCGCTCTACTGGCAAAGCCATTCACGCCCCTGTCCGCGACAACAATGTTGGCCAGCTGCGGCAGCTCGTTAGCAGCATCAGCTAGCTGCCCACCGGCTAATGTAGAGCATCTGAACCGTGTCGTCGCCGGCATCTAGCAGAATTTCCATGGCGGCCAAGTTGGCATACAACCATACGTTGACGTGCAGAGGCGTAATATATGGGTTCTCGCTGAGGCTGCTGGACTCATTGTTCGCGACGCTTCTCGGCCTGGCCGCGCCCCTTGGACTTACACATCCTCAGGTGTCTCTAGATTAGTGTCCCGCTTGATAGTTATAAATTGTCTTTCTCAGAGCGCTGTTGGGCCATTTTCTCCATGGCATTGGAAAGACTTGAACGCTGCCCTGGTCGAGGGATGCAGCCTCCCAGAGGCTATTCGTGGGAGCAATCTCAGTCCTCAGGAGTGGGCAGTGGTATCTCCAACGACTCCAAACGGAGACAAAGAAAAAAGGCAGTCATCATGAGAAAGCTGCACACTTTCGCAGGTACGAGACACTGAATTTCATGATAACATCAGAGCACCTGATGCTTGCCGGTGATAATCTTCGAGGGAAATACCCATTTCTTGGGCGACTGGCATTCCCAGCACATCTCTGACTTGTCAGGCGCCAGTATCAGCGCTTCTCTAGCTTGTGCAGTTGCGCATGCTTGTCTGTTTTGTACTTGGTTCCGGGGGCAGGCACAGGAAATGAAAGTCCCGGTTGTTCTATGTTCTGGGATTTTTGCTTGATGTCGCTCTTGTTGGGTATTCTCGTACCTGTCACAGAGTGTGACCAGGGCTCGTCTGAGGGCTTGGAGCACTTCCGCTCGATTCGCATCCAACACACTTTGGTATCAGGGGTCCTTGTACTCCGTGTGCAGCAGCCTTCTGCCCTAGTCTCGTGACCAAGCCCTTGTGTCACCAACATCCGCGTGACACAGAGCAAGGAGCTGGCGACGGAGATGGGGCTCGCGGAAGTCGTCGCGAATGACGCTTCACAATACGGAGTAATCAACAGGGCAATCAGTCCTTTTGGAGCTGATGCTAGGTGAAGAGCTTTGTCAAAGGCGTTTTCGGGCGCTACCCGTGTATTTCACTTGAGCTGGCCATAG
Organism: Metarhizium album ARSEF 1941; assembly: GCF_000804445.1. Taxonomy (NCBI): domain Eukaryota; kingdom Fungi; phylum Ascomycota; class Sordariomycetes; order Hypocreales; family Clavicipitaceae; genus Metarhizium; species Metarhizium album. The sequence goes on from NW_024467575.1 coordinate 3,712,848, forward strand.
CGTATCTTTGTTGTGGTTTGTTGTTATATTATAATAATCCCATCATAGAAAAGATGATCGAGCTGCGGGGAAGTATACTGTCATCACTTCTAGCTTGGTGGTGTACGAGATTGCTTCAAGCCTCGCTAGGGATTCTCAGCATTGGCCAGTTTCTTGCTGGGTCCGGATTTGGGGTCTCACGCAAACACACAAGTATTTCTAGCCTGGTATCGAGTTGATTGATGCTTTATGTAATAAAAGAACATGGGCAAAGCAGTCCCTGTCAACACGCCAATAAAAGACAGCGAAGTAGCAAGAAGCTAGGGCTTATACTTATAGTCCGTACAAATATAGAAAGAGCTGCGTTTTGATGGCTAAAGGAATAAATGAATTTTTTGGAATCTCTATAGAACCCCTTTTCTTTCCCTCCAGTGTATGTAATAGCCGCCCGTGTCAATCAAAGAATCAGGTGCCTCAACTTCCACTCAACCTCCCCCAAACGATTACTCTCAATCTCATCAGTCTACTCCGAACATGCCGTCTACACCAAACCCGAACACTCTTGTTTTCAATCACGTCGGGAGTTATTCACACGCGTCCTGCCATTTAGAGCAAAAAAAACAATTCCTCAAATACGAATGAGCGAAATAGGAGCGGTGGTTTAAGCGGTAGCAGCCTGCTTTGCCTCGCCCTTTATCTCGTCCTGGGCCTTTTCGGCGACAAGGACGGGCTCAGCAGCAGGGGCCTCTTGGGCCGTCTCAATCTTGGAGCCGTCGTTCTGAATGATCTTCTCTTCTGTCTTTTCCCACCAGGCAGGTCGAGCCCATTCTGGGTCGTGCCACGGACCGGCATCGCTGTTCTCACAGCCACCGTCGCATCTGCACGTACCCCCAAATTCGACGGGCAGACTCTCGCGGTCGACGTGCTTCAACAGCTCGGTCTGGTAGCTACTGCCAAGAATATGAATCTTCTTGACGGTGACGGGGTCAAGCCAACCCTTGACTACGCTCCAGACAGTTGAGAAACCCCACGGCGCGTTGATCAGGAACAGCTTTCCCAGACGCTCGGGGTAGTAGTTCTGAGAGATTTCGGAAGCCGAGCGAACGTAGGAGTAGACGGACGGGACCTTGGTCAGGGTAACGCCTTGGAGGTCCATGATGGTGCAGCAAGTCTCCAAAAGGTTGCCAACCTTGCGAGAACAGGCGGGCAGCCGTGGGTCGGCGAGTCGCTCGTACTCGACGGCAAGGTTGGTGAGCATCCGCTCAGAGGTGGTGATTTTGTACATGGCAGTAAGGTCAATACCGCCGAGTGTCTCAATGTAAATGGGACGGCCATCCTGTTCAGTGGGGGGTCAATACAGGCTCCACGAAATTAGGCATGGCTTTATGGTCAAGTAGAACTATTCACCTTGTCGGTCTTGTGGTAGAACTGCTTGTAGTACTTGGCAACCTCGGGCTTCTCGGGGTAATTCCAGGTGGGAACGGTCTCGTCGAGCTTGGTCTTCTTTCGCCACTTTTCGGTATCAATGAACCTGGTGGGCAGTGTCGGGTTTTTGTCAACTCATCTTGAGCGAGTTCGGACTGGTAAGGGAGGCGCGAGGAGAGATCTTACATGGCCTTGGACAAGTTGACATCCCACTTGCGTGCTCGCAGGAATCTCAACTACCGCCGGAAACGAAACGTTAGCCTCGCCTGAATGGCTCGCAAGGTGTCATTTGCCCCCAATTATTGTCTTGCTTGCACAAGAGAAGAACAGAGGTCGACAATCCGGCACGGATGAGTCAAAATCTCGAGGGGAGCTGGCTACCAAAGTCAATGTGTCCAGACGATCCGTGTATCCCTCAGCCTCGAGCATCATACGCAGCTGGTGGACCTGGGCAATCTGCTGCTGGTTAAGATGACCAGCATGGCCATTCTGAGGCTCGGCAGCGGTGACGGGGAAGTCGTAGTTGTCGTACTTCTTGTCGATATCCATGGTCGGAAATGTGGTAAAGGGGTTGGCTGGAAATGAGGATCTGGCGAGGAGAGACTTCGGTCTGTGATGAGTAGGAGGGAGGCGGGATGAGGGGATCGGACTCGTGCAGGAGCCAAGTGAACAAAGGGGGCGAGTCCTTGATGGTGGAATATGGCACGTGGAAACAAAGGGAAAAGACGGAGCAGGAACTGAGTAGCAAAAAAAGGCGGGAGGATGATGGATGACGAAGCAACCAGACACAGACAGACAGCACCTGAGACAACAGGGCGGAGAATAAACTTGAGCCAACAGCGTCAGCGTCGATGCGATGGTGGTAGTTCACGGCCGGGTCGAGAACTTGGAAGCCTTCTCAGCGCCCACGAGAGCCTAGCGCCACATTACGGCGGCTGTGGGTCGGGGTTGACCACGTGCAGCGTCACGAGCTGATAACGATCAAGATTTGTTCTCGTCACTCATCGCGGGTGCAACTCTGCTCCAGGTCGTCGATCCGCTCCCCAAGGCAACTCTCAACTCATCATCCATTGACTTGTTGTCGGCCGTCAGTCAAGCCAGTCAAGCCTCACCGCCATGGTCCGCAGCGCTACATACGGACAGTCCAAACCCTCGTCATGAGGTACCCTCCGCAGCGGACAACCCTCGCCGTTGCCCGACACGTCTACGGCTCCGTCACATCGCGACGCCCTCGCCGCTCCTTCCACCTCACCTCATCGGCAGGCCTGCCGCGAAACCGACACTTCTTCACCTCGAATCCGTTCCTCTCCAGCATCCCCGCCGACCAATCCAAGTCTGCCCCTCGGACCCCGAGCACTGAATCTCAACCAGCGTCGTCATCCGCCGCCGCCAAGCGCAAGCCTACCCGCGCGACCACGGCCAAAAACTCCCTCCGCCGAGTCGCCATCATTGCTCAGCAACCAAAGCGCGCAGGCAGCCAGCCAAGTCCGCACGGCGCAACGACTGACGTCGAGACCACCATAAGCGCAACCTGCGTCGCCGAATCTTTCAACATGCCCTCTGTGGTCGAGATCCTCTCCTCGCACGGCTTCGTCATCGACCCCGACAACACGGGCTTCGACGCCAGCGAAGTAGTCCATGCCAAGGGCGTCAACGGCGGGGACATCTTCGTCTTCCCCTCGGGCACCATAGTCACATGGTCACTGCCGCCAGACATCGTCACGAGGCAAATCCTCCGCGCCGCCGAGGAACCACACCCCCCCCAGCTCCGCGAGGCCGAGGACCTCGACTTCACCACCGACACGGCCCGCGCAGAGTCCACCATGAAGGGCGACATGGTCGTGCTCGGCACCCGCCGCGAGCACAAGGAGGGCGACACCCTCGACACGACCCTCGCCAAGATCGCCTTCTCGTCCGGTCTCGCCAGGAGCACCAAGCTCGCTGTCCTCGAGAGCGCATTGACCGCCTACTTCGAGAGCACCCGCAACATCCCCGCCGTCCTGTCCCGGGGCTCCGGCCTTCCTCTCGGCCGCAAGTTCATCCTCCAAAAGACGGGCGAGTTGCTCAGTCTACGGGCCCGGCTGAACCACTACTCCGAGTTGACCGACTCCCTGCCCGACATCTTCTGGGACAGCAGATCCGAGCTCGGGCTCGAGGGGTACTACGACCAAGTCGGGCGTGCGCTAGACGTCAACGTTCGAATCCGCACCCTCAACCAAAAGATGGACTATGCCCAGGAGATAGCTACTGTGTTGCGCGAAATGTCGAGCGAGCAGCACGGCACGAGGCTGGAACTCATCATCATCTTGCTAATTGCCGTCGAGGTAGTGTTTGAGTTGAGGAGAATCGTTCTGGAGTGGGGGCACGAGAGGGAGGCGGCCAGGGCGGCAAAATGACGAGGCCCTTGCATAGCATTCAAAAAGGGCGCTTTGGGCTTGTATATGTCATGCGTCAGACCTGTGACGCCTGGACGGACGAATGAATGCATGGACCTTTTTGTATTGTATTATAGTGCCGCGCTATTTCACGGCGTTTAGACGGCAGGCCCTAGATATTTTTGAATGATACCCACTCAGCTCGACGCTTCACCAATCCTTCCTTTACCTCTGTTCATCGTGTCCATCATCCACCATCCCGCTTCATTCTAGCTACGCTGGCACGCATCCAAGACAGGCATGGCCCTCGAGACATTATTTCAAAAGGTCTCGTCCAGTCACACAAGTATAGAACAACTCACATGAGAAACAGTCCTGGGCAGTTTACACGTCTATTCCGCTCGGAGCCAAACCCACGCCTTACAGAAAAAGAGTCCTGCCTCAAGTAGCTGCAAATCTTGTGTACAAAGTCCCCAGGGGATATATTCCATGCACCACAACGCTGCCTCCCCTTTTGATCGCATCTATTCCCCAGCCGTTTACATGATTTCCTTCCCGTTTGCCTTCCTTTTCTTGCCAAGAACAAAAAAAAACCTTTGCAAGGGGGGGGGGGGAAAGTACTCCTAAATACGCCCTTGACCTTGGGGGTGAGAAACTCGTCAAAAGGGGTGTAAAATACGGCTCCCCCTCTTCTCACAAAACAAAACATCATCACTTCCCTGGTCGTCGTCATCTCCCGCCAACAGCTTTTCCGCTGGCTTCTACTGGTGTCGTGAGTAAGGTCCTCCGCGCTGGTTATGACTCGAGACCAGGGAAACCCTGAGGCGGTTGCTGCCCCGATTGCGGCTGCTGCTGTCCGGCACCGGGGATGGGGGGCACGGGAACCGGAGTTACTTTTGATGGAGGGACGTATTGCGACTGGGGTGTGCCGTTTATACCTTGTCGCTGACCAACGGGTGTTTGTGGCTTCTGCTGGTTCATGAGGTTCGCACGAGCTGTTGCCATGCGATTCGCATCCACGTTACCGCCGTATCCCATGGGCATCCCGGGAAAACCTGGCTGCATCTTGTCGCCAAACATGGCAGTCCTCTCTTGCGCAGCAACTCGTGCCTTGGCTTGCTCCAGAATTCGTTGTTGCTGGGCCTCGGGAATGACAGTGTGGTAGCCGGTAAGACCGGGAGACTGGTTGTATTGAGGGTGCGGTCCTGGATTGCTGGCATGCCGGGCCATTTGTGGATTGCCTTGACCCGGGGTCCCAAACCGTTGTTGAGCTTGCTGCATGTTTGGTGATGGGCTATAAGGGTGTCGCGGGGGAACTTGCGGCGACATGTTCCTAGGCGGCATGCCGGCGCCATTCATATATGCACCATAATTGGGCTGCCCCGGAGGCCCAGGTGGCGGCGGTTGTGGTGGCGGTTGCTGCTGGAACTGCTGTTGATATTGGAATCGCGTAGCATTCGGAACACCCTGTTGTTGAAGTTGGCCGTATTGTGGTGGCCGCTGTTGATGGGCCTGGGGCATGTTCTGATGGCCGTAAGGAGTCTGTGCTTTGGCCAGTTGCGTGGCATACTGATTTGGATAGCCGTTAGGTCGAGTGTATTGGTTTGGCTGCGGTGGTCTAGGATGCTGTGGCGCGGGACTGCCCATAGTCCGAGGTTGGTGATAGTTGGGAGTCGGCATAGATCGGAAATATTGCTGAGGATGTGAGGGGGTTCGCGTCGGTGTACCGTACTGAGGCGGGTGTTGATACTGATTTGCGTAGGGCGTGGAAATACTGGCAGAGCGTTGCAAGGGCGGCCGAGCATTCGCCTGGGCTGCTTGGGCTGCTTGAGCTGCGACGTGTTGTTGCTGCTGCTGCTGCTGCTGCTGTTGTTGTTGTTGCTGCTGCTGCCTGCTGCTGCTGCTGCTGCTGTTGCTGTTGCTGTTGCTGTGCTCTGATGCGAGCCTGTACACCAGCATCGTCTTCCTCCATGACACCCCGGTATTGATCTGTCCGAACCTGAATCTTGGTGCTGATGAGCAAATCATCCAGCTGATCTCCGTTCAGTTTGGCCACTGCATATGGCGGTAGGGTCTTGATAATCAAAGCCAGCTGAGCCTTGAGCATCTCATAAGTGGCCTGTTCTTCTTCTGAGGGTTGAGGTCCGGAATTAGCCAGCATGTCACCATTGACGGGGTCGCTGGATTGGCGATTTTGAGAATTAGGCAGCGTGAGGTTGCGAATACGCTGATAGGAAGCCAGGGTTCCGATCAAGTCGCTGACTTCATCAAGAACATCATCAACCTCCTTCTGGCTCTGGTCACGCTTGGTGCCCATTGCGTCCTCGAGCGAAGGGTCAACGGCATCATCATCCCAGTTATCAATGGCTTCCTGCACAGCATCTTCGTCGAGTTCCTCGCCTCTAGGGCTGGGGTGAAATGCATCCACGTCCGCAATGTCCGGATAGTATTCAACCTCGATCATCCTCTGAAAATTCTTGGAGCCGCTCTTGTGCCACCACATCTTACCAACAGTTCCTGATGGGATAACCGCTCCTGAGTCATCCTTACATGGGGCAAAAGTAGAAAAGGCGCCTCTGAAAAGGGATTCCATCTCCGACATCTCCAACTCGGAAGTAGATGGCTTCTTGCCAGCAAGACTTTGGGCGCGCTCTCGCTGTTTGGTCTTGGTCTGATATGATGGCGTAGCGTTGCTGTAGTCAAGATAGTAACCTGACGAAAGCTTTGTGCCGAAGTAACAGGCTCCACGGTACGTGGCAGTGTCTGCTAAATCAGGGTGATAAAAGTCCAGCGTGTTGCCCTTGGCTTGGGTTTTGGGTTGTTTGGGCGGTTGCAAGGGAGGTAGTGGTCGAGGAGGGCTAAACAATTCACCCAATGTCTGCGTTCGCTCTTGTGTGTTGGCGGGAACAAGGCGCGAAAAGGAGACGCCAGGCGGCAGATTGAGCTCTGTCAGGTCAATATCCTGAGATAATGGCAGACTCGAAAACAGACGTCTTTCCTGCGGCGCGTAGCCAACCACCGACAGAATTGCCTGGCTCTTACACGACGCAGCTTTGGAATCAACTTGGCCGTTGATGGCCTCGGAGGTCGCAACTCTGGGATATGCCTTCTCCCGCTCCATAATCGCGAGGGCTTGCGCCTTGAATTCGGCAATGCGGACTGCTAATTTGGTACTTCCCGCGCTGCCGGAGCCATCCGGGACCCTGGCCCTGATTTCTGACAATGCGGCATCGGTGGCAGATACAACATCAGAGGCAACATGTTCGATATGGGTATACGAATCGGCAGCAATTTTGTCCGATATTGACCTCACCGACGACGGGTCAGAGGACTTTTGTCGCTTCGTGTCGGGCTCATCCTGAACTTTACGGTCCCCTAATGGTCGTTTTAGAATGGCGGGCTCAACGTCGATACTAGAAGTCGATGGTCAGCCATTGCGTTCGGCCACAGGTCACGTCGATGTTCTCATCAACAGCGAGGTCGCACCGAATTGGCGTTGAGCCCGGATGGGGAAAATTGAGCGACGTACCTCTTCAAAACATCAAAGTACGACTTTATTAGATCCTTTTGCTCCCCCGCAGCCCATCGGTGGGGTGCGGCCGGCTTCTGTTCTTCAACACTCGTCATTTCGGCTCCAACCGCACCGTCCTTGCTGTCGCGTTTTCGCTTGCCCGGGACGGCGAGGTGTCCGTTCTCGTCGTTGGAAGGAGTCGAAGCGCCGTTTGCTCCGACCGGCGTTGGCTGCGCCATGTTATAATCGCGATGAACGAGCTTTGGTGATGCTCGCCGCGCCTCGTCGCGATACGCGGTTGCAGGATGGAGAACAGATCGGTGCGACTCTAGGCCCTTTCATCAAGTGTGGTCCAAGACGCCGTCTGCATCCAACACAGAGGGTGCAATGGTGAGCTACGCCTGCAGAATGGCGATTCGGGGCCCTTCAACCAAGGTGGCGCAATTTTTGGTTTTTTTTTTCTGGTTTCCGGCGGACAACTGTGAAGCGAGCGCTGCAGAACAGACCTCGAAGGAAGAATGTGTCGTGGACCACAACGAACGAGTAGGTACTTCTGGCTGGCGGGCCTACGTCCCAGGCTAACGCTGAAGTGGGAAAAGTCTAAAATTGCGTGCACGTGACTCTGCATGTTCCCCATTCATATGCGCCGACTCCGTCCAGCGTGCCAACAGTCACGGACGGCAGAACAAAGGAATTTGACTTGCACCAAGTCTCCGTGGCGCACAAAGTTTAAGCATGTGCTCATGAGCTGCAAAAATTACACTGCAGCTCCTATCTTTTATGCCCGACCAGAGACGCACAGTGTACTTGTGGATGCTGCAATCTAGGGCACAAATTGCGGCAGGCTGTGACGCGTCTTGACGGAAGCTGCTGTCATGGCTTGCCAAATAAACCTGCAATCTAGGCACTCGACGGATCCTTTTCATGGTGCACCACAGAGAAGCGTTATAATTCGTATTCAGTATAAACCGTATTTCTGGCACTTATTAGGGCAAACTAATGTGTACAATGCCGATTCCAAAGCAAAACTCGAATGCAACCCTCGTGAACTCGTCTTCAAAACCAGATCGCGAACGATTGTGGTGCATGTCTTGGCCCATTCACTTGGCGCGGGCCAGACCAACGGCGTTTCTGCCAAGGTCATATACAGAGTAGTAACGACGCAAAAAAGCATCTCCCAGGATGATAAGAGGCCCAGCAGGTTCGGGAATGTCCATGCCTTGAAAAGTAGAGATGCATGTACCCTGAATTTCGAGGACGTAGGAGGAGGCAGGGAGACTGTAATTGGACCCTGCCAGATTGAAGACAATATCGGGAAGAGATTTGATCTTGCTGCAATCAATGGTGTACTGGCCGTTCCAGCCCTTCTTAGCGCCAATCTCCTTATTGAGCAATTCGGCCAGGGTGCTGGGGAGAACGTTCAAAGAAGTACCGGTGTCAAGGATAGCACCGGTTTTCTCAAGCTCAGCAACTTCGTCGCCAAAGGCAATAGACTCGATGTCGACTTCCCAGTAAGCCTTGCGGCGAAGAGGGATGTATTCGAGCTTCCCAGTGTAATGGTTCTCATCGATGCCACCAAAAACGGCTTCGCTGCCTTCGTCGCTGCTGCCGAGGTAGAAGGCAAACACAGGCTCATCCAGTAGCTTTTGGTTGATCATCTGGTAGAAGGGAGGAACAATTCCGTTTACCGAGATGGTGTCGTAGCCCAGACCGAGAATGCCGTCAAATTTACCAAAAGCAAATGCAAGCCCAGGCTCCGTAGTAGCTTCGGCAAAATCCTGTTCCTTGACCTTCAAGTCACCGATGCGCAAGACATCCTGGGAGACGAAGCCAGACAAACTGCCAGACCCGTACCTAATCTCAAACGACGAGCCATTCTTCTGGTATGACGACGAGGAACTTGAGTCATATTTAGCGTGCAAAAAGCAAGCTATGCTGTTACAAGACTGCGAGGGAACCCAGAGGTTGGAGCTGCCCGTGTCCAGGACAACCTTGAAGCTCTGCGGCGGGGTACCGATTTGGATCTCGGTGAAGTCTGCGTGGTAATGAGAAATCATGTCTTTCCGAGACTTTGCTGCCACTTTTTCGCATCTACTTACATTGGGCATTCATGAAGTTGGTGACCGGCACAGGATGACCTGGCTTGACCTGAGGAGCCTTGGTATCGAACATGACGGAGGCTCGGGATGCAGGGCGGGCACCAAGGTACTTCTGGCCAAGAGCCCGAAGAGGCTCGGTAGAGGCATCGGCCTTGGCCAGCGGTGTCAGCGATGTCCGGGAGCTCAGGAGATGCGTTGGCATGGAAATAAATGTCCCTCGGGATGATGGCGACGCATGCTTACCAGCTGCTCCTCCAGAGAGATCTTTTGGAGCTTCATCTTGTGCACGCCACCGTGGGCGGCACCAGCCAGGGCGGCCGCGGCGATAAGCGCGCTCTTCATGATGGGCAACGCTCCAAAGAGATCGGACAGCTGGAATCTAATAAGGGACTGCTTGCGTGCAAGCAGATGTGATGCAGATATCGATGAAACGGCCTGCTCTGACGATGGACGCAGGTTAACAGATGTGACGGTTGGACGAAGCTAGTAACAAGTAACAAGAGAAAGGGAAAGACGCGACAGGGAGCAGACGCAGGCAGCGAATGCTTCGGGTCAAGTAAGTTGACGTGCTAATGGAAGGTAGGTGGCGGCGGTTAGTGACGCCTGGCTGCTAGGTGCATCCAGATGTTGGGGTTGGGGTACCGGGGAAGCTTGCGAGCTCAGGCTCATTCGTTTGTGCTGCGGTGCGGCAAGCGATGACCACTTGACTTGACCAGGCTCCACTTTCGATCCATCGATCCTCGTCAACTTCGGAGTGTGTGGCCACTCCTCGTTTTCTACTGGTCGAATCCACCATCGCTTTCAGGAACAACATGCGGACGAGCATCAAGATTCTGACTCCCGCAAGCTGTCTGGGTCACAAATACCACGTGCTCTGACCTATCCAAATTACCAGGTGCGGCGTTAATAGATCCAGGTATGTACAGCAATATGTCAGGAGTTTGCTCTGTTAATAATAAAGGTCTGAATGATTGAGCCCTGCTGGCCGTGGGTCTCGAAGACAATGCTGCCTGAGGCAATAGTCGCTGCCATGACGACCCGACCGAAGGACGGAGTACGGAGGGCTTCACCCCCGCCCGGTACGTACCTAGGTATCGATACTATTGGTGCGACAGACTGCGCCGCGTTTCATACGCGCGACATGGGATGCCGTGCCATTCAACACGATGCGATGCCATGCTCCGTTTACTCATTCCATCGTAAGCCTTGACTTTCGACTTCTCAAGCGTTTACACAGTAATACACAGTAACTGAACAAGCGCAAAGAACCCCAGCAAGCAATAGCGATGCTGCACTTTTTGCTGTCGATTTGCAGTCCCTGCGTTGTCGGGTGCGCAAAGCATCTCTCGGGCAACGCAGTTAAAAGATCCGACATTGGCAGACGTACAGAGTAGACGAAAGTCGACCACGGCCACGATTCTTTTCTGCCCGACACGAGTAGTAGTCAGAGTACGGAGTACAGAGTAGACTAGCTAGTAACTACCTAGGTAACTACCTACTTAGGTAGTTGCCGCAACGCACTCCGTGACATACGTCTCCAATTTGCGGCTACCCTACACCGATCTGGCATTCCCCGGATAGAAGATCAAGTCATCGTCCATCCTTCATCCTGGCTCCCATGCTTTCGGGAGGGGTTGGCCGCATCATAATAAGGAGCAGACCTTGTTGGCGCCCGAAATCTCGGCCATATATATCCGTCCAGTGCTCCGGTTGTTATGTGCAAGCCTCCCCAGGGATGGAAGATGACATACTCACGACGGTTACTTCCTCCAGCTGCACAGGCTGGGTAGCTTCTGCCATCAAAAGTCGTTGTCCATCACGGATAATTACCCCACCATGCCGAAGGCGCATACGGGCACAAAGCCCAAAACCCACGATACAGAGCACTTGAAACCGCGAGACGCAAAACCGAACCGAGTCCAGGCAGGATCTCCGTCTCCCAACCGACGAAACGCAAATGCGCTTTTGTAATTCTGCCCGCGGCACCGCCAGGCTCTGCACGACGACGATCAAGAGATACCTTTTCGTATCAGCCCGTCGTACTTGCAATACAAGACAGAGACACTACAAGTACCAAGGCCCGGTGTGCAGACCTGGGCAATATCAAACATGTGGTTGACGGGCACAGGGTTTGTGAGAGACAAGAGATGAAATTATACAAACGTTGAATAGAATAGAAAAATAGCGGCTGTGGTATTCTCTTCGCACAAATCGACGATCCTGAATCCCGACTCTCTGGGCATGTCTCGGCTGCGTGTCTGCACATGGTGGAAGTCTCTATCTATCATCATGGGGCCTATGCGAAGTCCTCCGCAGAACATGTCGGACGGCGTCATGGTGGTGGATTGGTGCTGCGTGCGTCCCGCGGAACGACCTGTCGTCCAAAGAGGTCTCCAATATTTGGGGCTCAGGGGAGGACAATAAGCAGCGACTCCAGACATGTGTGACGATACAGCATCAAGTCGTATTTACGAAATACTTGGCACTCCAACCTACTAGTCAAGACGCGACTTTGACAATACGTCGACGGGGCCGTGTGCTCACTCACTGCTAACATATTGTCCGAGGTGCTCGCTCCACCAGATGCAGGGTATCAGAATCTAGACTCCGGAAGCCGAGGATTCCTAATTCCTCACACAGGGCATCCGAAAGACGAGGTGCGCCCACGAGCTCAATAGACCTCGTATGCAGAGAAGAACCAAAGGCCCAGCGTCAGTGAGTCGTGAGTCGTGACGAGGTGAGGCGTTCGTATATAGGAAGTCATTGCATACTGACCCGGACTCTGCGGAGTACAGTGGCTGACAGAGGCCCAACCAAGGCGCAGTCGCGAGAATTGATACTCCTGTAGGAGCTTGACTCCGTCTTGATCAGATTCGATCGCTGTTCCAGCGACTTTTGAATTGACAGATTTTACAAATACATCCAAAATGACTGACGACACAGCCAGTTTTCTTACTTGGCGAAGAGGGAAGGAAGGGTTCTTCTGTGCCCCGAGCCGAGACTCAAGTGACGCCTTCAGTATTATGCTGGACCTGGGCTCCAGCGAGGAGTAACTCCATACCGCAGACCGATAGAGGTTGATCAGGGGCCAGTGTCGCCAGACTGTCTCAGCTACATCTCACACCAGGTTTTGGACGCATTCCATCACCTGCCAGCACTCTGCCCCGTCGCCCGCATTGTACGCATGTACGTCGGTACGGGATGATGATGATGGGCTGGCGGGCGTTGGCATCGATTCCCAAACGCTAGTTCCTGAGTTCCCGTCGGCGTGGCTGACTGGCTTGACGCCGAGGCAAGGAATTCACTGTGCCACTTGTTTGGTCAGCACGCGGCTTCACACCAGGAATGACCATTACATTAGCGCTTGGACGGAGTCTTGAAGCAGTGATATTTTTCTTTTTCCCTTTCCCACCAGCCTGCGGAGTTCTCCTTAGGTGGTGGTGCCTGATAAGAGGGACGAAGCGAAGAACCGTACGGTGACATTTTGTACGGAGAATTGGTTGGTTCAGCAGTGGTGGAGCATTTTATTCCGTATCGGCCCAGTATTTCGGCGTTGGAACAGGGTATTGCCACCTACAAGCGCAGCCGACCAGAGGCACCGAGGCCTCATTGTTTTCGCGCCTTTTGTTGATCGGCCTACACGCGCCTTCTCCATGGCCATGGTCACAATGTCATCATCGAGAACTTGATCCCCACGAAAATCGTGGCCACACAGTGCCAAAACCTGAGTCGACGCACATGATCTCTCACCCGGCTGCCTGCTGTTGGCTGGATTTGACGAGGGTGTGGTTGTTTAGTTTGATTGCTGTGGAGTCATTCAGGATGGACACCTTGATACTCCGTACCCTAGTCTACTTGACTTGGTATCTCGCTAGTCGAAAGACGTTCCTAGGTGCTCTGGGGCAGTCTCATGCGACCAGTCTCAGGCCGTGTACTGCCGTGGTGGTCGACCTTCCAGTGCTGTTTTGTCTAATCGTGACCGCGTGTTCGTCAAAATGCCTCTGCTTCGTTCTGGCATCCTGGCGCCAGACGCCACGCAAAAATAACTGCCAAGTTCGAGGCGAGACCGACAGACAAGACTGAGAAGTGTTGCTGATGGGTCCATTTCGGCTTTTGGTGTCTTTCACTGGTGGACACGGACATTGTTGCCGGTGCTCTGTACAACTTGGCGCAACCGGGTGGACAATCTAACGTCCACCAGGGGGGGAAACAGATTTTGAGTGCTGAAGAGACTTGTTGTGACTTGTCACGCTCCCGCAGCCCACAGGGAGAGACTCCTGTCGACGTTCACGAGTCTGCACCATCTCACGGTAATCAGCACTAGTTCCACTGCGCATTACAGCGTAGTCCGTCAGATAAGAAAGAGCGCGGGTATTCGTACTCGGCGAGACAGTTGACAAAATCCCAAGGAATGGACGGGGATCCTGACTCCTGAGTCCCGGCCTGGACCTCAGCTGCAGGAAAGATGGAGCTGGGAGGGGCGTACCGGTTCTATGCTGCCATACTGTGTGGACAAGCAGATTTAGAACAAAGAGCACAAACCAAGTCACCAGTGTACTCCGTAGCACGTACCTCCTCCCTTGCTCCCCTGGGTGATGGGGAAACAGCCAACGATGCCAGCATAGACCAGCAGACCGGGGGTGTGGTAGACATTGATTGACTCGATGTTTGGTGTTGAGTGCGCGATGCTCGTCCCGTGTGCGGAAGGCAGGGAGAGATGGCATTGTACTCGAAACAGGACGACAGAGAAAGAAGACGATAGCTCGACCGAGAAGCGACGTTGTGCTGTGCGGCGTGCCGAGCGCGCCGAAATGTGTCCCAAAAGTTGATGCTGCCAACTGCGTGCCACGCTCTGGAACGGACGTCAGCCGCCGGGGTGAATGCTTCTGGTACTCCGTAGAGAGGCCGCTCGACATCGGGTGGAGGATGGTCTGGTCCAGCTGGCCAATCTCACATGTCGTTGATCTTCTCCACCACGCCAACATGCTGATGTCCCGATGTGACGATACTAGGCGCTGCTCGACTCCGTAGTTACGTGGTGTTTTGTCAAGTCGAGATACGGAGTACCTGGACCGTGTCTCGATGTCCACCTTCCCCCACTGTGCCTGTGCCTGTGCCTGTGCCTGCGCCTGCGCCTGCGCCCTACCGCCTGGTGCCCTGTCCTGTGCTTCGAGTCCCCTGAGCCACACACCAAAGTGCTTGGGCTGTCACGACGACCACTCAAGTAAGTGCCTCGGGTACCTTCTACTTAGCAGGCACTTAGGAAGTAGATAAGTACCCAAGTACGGTACTTACTTAAGTCTGAGTGCCTAGTAGCCACAAGGCTATGTCAGCAGCGGCACCTGTCATTGTGTCAACCAGTGCCTGGTCCGCGGTACATGCAAGATACCCCCTTGCGCACGTCGCGATGTGTCTGGTACTTGTGTGAGTACATACGTGGCCCCTGTCCCACTGGTCCTACGCGCCAGTTTGTCTGGCCGGCCCGTCACCTCGCTCGCTCGGAGTCGCAGCCCTGCCGCTGCTTCGCCAGCCCAAGTTGCCCTGCTCCCATGCTCATCTCTGGTCTCGTTGCATCCCCATCGAACGCTTTCGTTTCCATCACTGTTCGTCTGGCCCTGTCCTGCCCCCTTCAACAAAATATTCCGTCGCTCGTTCCAGTCGTCCCTCATTCTCCCCGACTATCCCCTGCTGCATTCTCATTCTCAAACTCGACGGCAGCCTCCGCGCCCGTCGCCTCGAGACCTGCTGTCGTTGTCTGTTTCTCCCTTTGTGCCATTGTTAGATGCAGTCCTTTCTCTCTTGCAACACCGCAGCGACTGTGAATTCTTCCTGTCCCGTCGCCGCTTCGATCAAAGGGGAAGTCGTCCGAAACGCTTACGCTTGCTTCTTTGTCACCAGTCATCACCGGTCGCCCTTCGTCTCGCCTGTTGAATGTCCACCGTGTTACTCTCGCAGGACTAACGGCCCTGGCTGCTCTTTGAGACGCGCTCATTCATCAATTCGACTCGACCCATTCACATCGATACCCGATTCTCACCAGGCTTAGGGAGGACGCCTCACTGGTGCAAACGATCGGAGCTGCCGGTTTTTTCCTCCTATTTTCCGGGTCCGCTTCCCTGCCGTCTTCTAGCCAGCTTCTGTTGTATCGACGGGTTTCCCAGGCAGCCCGTCAAGAGCACCACTTGCCCGACCGACCCTCGCCGTTTCCATCCCATTTCGAACTCTCGCTTCCAACACACAGATTTTCCAAAATGAGACCATCAACGTTGGCCTTTGGTGCCGCCGTGGCTGCTGCCGGCGTGAGCGCACAAAGTGCCGTGTCAGCACCCGCCGGCATCCCGCAACTAGACCGTGCAATAAGTCAAGGCTGCTTCACTTCAAAGGCCAATATGACGACACTCGACCCTCAAATCCCCGGCGATAGGATGTCCTCGGGTTCCTGCAACGCTGGCTGCAAAGAAGCTGGGTATTGGGTGTCGGGTTTGCATGGTCCGCAGTGCTTATGTGGTTTTGCTATGCCTCCAGAAAACGCTTTGGTTGACGACTCAAAGTGCAATGTTGGCTGCTCATCATACCCCCAAGAAGCCTGTGGCGGCAAGGATACATATACTATTTTCAACCTCGGTGTACAAATCGACCCCCCTGTGTACAACCCGTCCAAGTCTAGCACGGCAGCAGCCTCTAGCAAGACTAGCAATACCGACGCCACAGCCACAGGAAGTCCATCCGCCGCTCATACCAGTGCCACTGTTACCGAGACGTCGAAGCCTGTGCAGACATCGCAGCCAGAGAAGAGCGGACCGAATGTTGCTGGCATCGCCGCCGGAGTGGTTGTTGGTGTCATTGTCACCGGAGCTGCGATCGGCGGCTTCTTCTTCTACATGAGGCGTAAGCGCAACGCCGAAATTGAGGAAGAGCACCGTAGAAATGCCGCTGTCAGTGCGTTCATTAGCGGTTCAACGCCACCCAGCAGTCATGGTAGCATCTCTATGACCGACTCACGTATGGACCCTGTCATGGCTCACCGGAGGATGAGTGATGGTAGTATCGCAGACAATGAAGACTATTCGCGAAAGATTTTGAGAGTAAGTATGCTTTCTTCTGTATTGAATCTCTTCTTAACTATTTGGACTATTTGGACTGATTTGAGTAAAGGTCACCAACGCTTGAGCTCCCCATCATCGGCTAAACGGTGAAGACAACACACACACCGTTATTCAAATCACCAATTACCCACCATCTACCACCATCTTTCTCATCAATGGCATTCGCGGCGTTTTCGGGACCAGAGCTCATGTCCACCCGTTGGTCAACTGGCTGACGATCTGGCGGCGTTTATTCTCTCATTTTTGTGTTGTTTGATCAAGCGGCGTATGGTCACCTATTTTATTTTGCGAAGACGACTAGGCTCTGTAGCTCGGCGTGTGCCCAGCGTTGAATGCCTACCCGAGCGTCTGCTATGCTGTCCACTCCTTTACGTCGTTGAGCTGCCGAACTTCAATTCTGGACAACTGAGAGATGTACACAACGTGGCAATGGGCATCCTTCAAGCTTTCTCGACCTGCCAGCTCACCTCTCCTCCCCCTCGTCCGTGATTACCGCATCGTCGTCGACGTGCACCCATCGAGATTTTGCCGAAGCCAGGAATTACAGGTGCGGTGCTAACGTGTGACTGGGCCAGTTTATATGTATGCCTCATCTTTTTGTGCTGTGGTGTATGTCTGACGGCATCCAAGCCACCTCATGTGGCATGAATCACGACGAGGAAGACGAGGTGCTTCTCATGGGAGGTTCTAAATGCAACTTGGTTGCCTGCTCGTTTTACTTATCTAAACCTTTATTATATGCAGTGGGGATGTTGGCGATGGAGGCGGGTGGAAATGTACGTACGGATCAAAATAGTGAACCAAAAGCCATATTTTGGCAAACCAGCCTTTACTTTCCTGGTCCGCCTCATCCATGAGCTTTGGCGTGTCTCTCGGCTCCCAATGTGCGCTTGGCTGGCTTTAGCGGTAGCTTTAAAGCCCGCCACACAAAGTAGCATGAAGCTTATTACAACTACAAATTAAAGCCACGGTGAAGTCTCCGGTTCCTCCAAGTCAAAGAATCTTTGTGTTAATTTTACTCACCCACTTTTCTCTTCACCTCTTGGAGTTTCTCCCCCTCTGGCCACGATGAGGGCATCCGCTTGCATCGCTGTGGCTACTTTTCTGAACCTGGGTTGCGCCGCGCCAGCAGCCGATAACCAAACCGCAAAAGGCGCTGAAATCCATCCCCGATACAGTCATCGATCCTCGAATCCCGACCGGTACAAGGCTGGATACTTGAGCACCGTGAATGAAAAGACGTCGGTCAAGGATGCCCAGCTAGAAGTGGTATGCGAAAGCCGCGAGTACGACCCGCTCGAATACAAGGACGGCGTGAAAATGCTCAACAATTTCTGCGAGAGAAACTGGGCCTACAGGGAGGTAAACTACGCGGCGGTCGTGGGTGACACGACGGTGTATGTATGCGCCGGAGAGGACACGCCGGAATATTGCGATGTCAACGAGTGGAAATACGCCGAGCGGTTGCTCGACCAGCGCTGCGGGACTGGGCGCGTGGGTACCGTGCAGATCCGTGGCAAGATCTACGGGAGGGGAGTCCACGGCAGCTATAAATGCTGAGAGTCGAGGCATGACGCCTTTGCTCCGTCGTTGCGCGTGGGTTGGTGGGTTGGTGGGTTCGAGGCTCGAGGTTTCGCTTCGCGCGAGTCGACTGGAAATATCGCTGACGGAGGTGTCGCCATGGTTTGGTTAGGTGTGTGGCTCTTGCCGGCCTGTACAGAATATGAAGAGACCTGCAGGTTTTACGGTACACGGAGTACGTAGTGACAGTCGTCATGCTTTGTTGTCTTTTCGTACGTCTTTTGTTTTTGTGGTGTTGAGGCCCGCCGCCGTCACGTGATGTTATGGAGGCGCTGAGGAGCTTTGAGTGGCCTGCGCGGGCTTTAGTAAGATTTTCGGATCGGAACGCTCGATATCGCGGAGCTCTGGTTTACACCACCGCGAGAAACAACCCTCAAACACAACAATACAATGAACTGAGTCAATCACTGCCTATTCCCGTCTGTCAAACGTAATTAGCAATTTATTGCTGTCGGGTGCCACCCCGCGCCGGCTCCCCCCCGGAGCTATCATGACTTCATCTACTACTCCTCGCATTCGTCGAACAGGACAAAATACTCAGTTTACGTGAGCCATGTCAGGGGCTCTATTTTTCGAGTAAACTCTCAAGGGCGCTAACAATTTGCCATCCACAGATATAATCTAGCACGGCGTGTAAACGACGTGCAAACATATCCGGTCCAATCGCCACAAGGGGCCACTATCCTGCTCTACGGTCACGAAAATGGCGTGACCGTCGTTTGGCGCGGCGGACGGCCCTTTAAACGCCAGAAAAAGAGCCCTGAACCCGAAAAAAAGCAAAACGGAACCACCGACGATGCCGTCATGATAATCGACTCTGACGAGGAGGAACCGCCCTCCAAGACCCAAACCGTGCACAAGTTTGAGGACAAACCAGAGTTTGAGGACAAGGATGAAGAAGCACCGTATCCAGAAGTTGTACAAACGCTGGACTTGACGCTGGGGACAGCGGTGTTGCATGTGGCAGTCATGTCGATGGCACCTTTCAGTCCCCAAGATCGGCAGAATGCGACTGGGACCCTATTGTCGGACAGGATGGTATTCGCAGTTTCCTGTGCGACGAACGATGTTTACGTCATCACTCTCCCTTTGACACCGCCGTCCCCTGAGAGCAAAGCGAGAGAAGAGCTTCGTGCAGGTCTGTTAGCTGGACAGGCTGGCTCCGGCGCCTGGGGGGAGTCCCTGGTTTTGCTGAGTGGCCAAAAGAAATATAGTGACGGGCTGGCTATTAGCCTGGTCCAGCAAAAGTCCTCAGATTCTGTTGACAGGGCGCCCTCGGCCGTGGTTGCGTCGTGCTCTCGTCAGGCATCTGGGATTCTGGTGCTCTGGGACGTGCCGTTGGATCCTAAGGCAAGGCCTGAACGGGCAGTTGAGCCCTTTCAGACTGAGTATCTTCGCCAACCGCTCTCCAGCATCTCATTCAACCCGTCGCAACCCACACAGCTACTCACCGTCTCCCCGTACCAGGCCGTGAGGGTGTATGACTACGCTGTGTCTCCTGTTCCTCTCGACCCGGAAGCTACTGGGCCTTTCCCGCCGCAAGGCTCATGGCTACTGTCGTTGTATCAGCCATTTTCTCGACCCGCCGCTTCCAGGAAACCAATTCTGGATGCGGCGTGGATATCACATGGCAGAGCCATCTTTACACTTCTTGCGGATGGCATGTGGGGAGTTTGGGACGTTGATGGGGTCAGGTCGTCTCCCGGAGGCGCAGCCATATCAAGTAAACTCTCACATGGCCTGAAAGGCGCTGCTCTGACAGCCTTTAGTATTTCAGGCTACATTGAGGGTACAGGCTCACTGCGGAGTGTGGCAACTCAACAAAAGGAAAACCGCAATGGGGAATTTGCACCAATGACGCCTCATTCTCGTCGCCAGGCCACTGCTTCCTTGAGCTCCACCAACACCTTTGACCGTTTAGCGGCAGTTCGAGGTGGTGTGAGGACGGTGGCCTTGCCGCCCAGAGGAAGGACTTTACCCGATGAGAGTCTAGTATTGTGGATGGGCGGCCTGGAGCACGTCTGTGTGATTGCAGGAATATTGAGATTCTGGGATTCACAGCTTCGAAAAGGCTCTGGCGGGGGCGTCAACCTGTTTAGTGGGGCGCAGCCGACGAGGATGGTTAAACTATCAGACCTATCTACCGGACTGTTGGGGGAGAGATGCTGTGGCGTCAGCCTGGTCCCGGCTTCCTCTAAATCTGGGGCATCATCGGAAGAAGATGGCGGATTGCCCGTGGATGTTGTCGTCCAAGGCGAGTCTCGGCTGGTTATTGTTCGCCAAGGGGAGGACGCACCAGGAAAGACCATCGCGCAACTGGCTGACAGCCGGAGAAGACGGTTATTCTTGGAAGGAGAGAGATCAAATGCCATCATTGTCCACGGTAAGCCGGACAGAACCACGAGCTTGTCATTTAACCTCAGTACCTCGAAACCAGGGACTTTACGACGCAAGTCTTCGCAAAGCGCCAAAGACGATTATACTGGCCCGTACAGAAGCTCGGACGATACTTTGCAGCTACCAAGCCGCTCCCGCATAGGCTTTGACTTCATGGGCAACCTGAACGCTGCCGCCGACGTCAAAGCTGACGTGACTGCTCGAAATGTGGAGGCCGAGATGCTTGATATTATGGAGATTGACCAAGTGCTGGACACCATGGAGGATAGCCGGGGGAGCGGACGAAAGAAGGTGTTTTTTGAAGAGGATTGAGATGTTGGCGAGGGCTTGAGATGACTGACCAGACAGTGTATGTCACACGAACATAGTTACGAGGTGGCTTGCACCGGGAGACACCATGTACGATACCCAGATATGAGGATTGATGGCAAGACGGTCATGCGGGAGGATAGGTTGAATATGTTTGCCCGGCGTCCTTGTAGCAGGACGTGCGCGTCATCCATCGCCAGGTTTGCGCGTCAAGGTCTGTTGTGTTTAATCTTGTTTCCGCACGGCAAGGTGGAGCGCAAGGCGAGACCCATCCTTGACGCCTCTGTATTCCGAGCGGTATATCAACCAAATTATATGCAAGACGAGTGCATATATTCGATGGCGTCGTACGTAGGGCCAGGGAAGAGGAGGACTACTTGATTGGACTGGATTCCTTCTTGGGTCCGAGTCCACGTCTTCGCCGAGAAGCTCTGTTATCTTTCAGTGAATGTGCCGGTTTTCTGGTATGCTCGATGAAAGGGATTTGACTTGGCTGAGCGAGACGCTGTCGAAACATGTAATTCGGCTGACGTTGTGATGTTGTGTGTTGCTGCTAAACTGGAGCAACGTTGGCATTGGACGACGCTCAGTGAGCCGCGAGCCTGCGCATAAAGTTTGAATATGTCTACTCTCCGTAAACTGGGCGCGTGCGATACTTGTAGAGAGCAAGGTAGTTGAAGCAGGCGCCTGCATTTTGTGCGTGGCGAGGATGTAGAATATTTCAACGTTGTTCTTTCATGCCAATGTTGGTTTTTCTCTCTTGCCATGGTTTCCCGTTTCCCACGCAGCCGAGCAAATGATTGGTCGTGTATTGACCACAAGCAGCAGCACCGAAGTGGGTCCGTTTTAAGAGCTCGCGGGAAGGAGCGCGTCAGAAGTCGCGGAATTTCTGGGTCGGCGCGGCAAGTCAACCGTCTCAATCGAGCTGCTTCATCCCACAAGGTCGCTCCAATTTCAAAGTTGACACAGGCAGAGACGGAAGAACCTCGAGCAGCCACCAGAAAATCTGCACACTTATGTGCCATCGGGATCCGATATCACGCCACAATCATGGGTATCAAGCAGCTCTTCCAGATCATCAAGGAGGAAGCTCCCGAGGCGATCAAGGAGGGGGAGATCAAAAACCATTTTGGTCGAAAAGTAGCCATTGTATGTTCACCTACCAACCTTTGCTGCCCTCCCGTCTCTTTTGCAAGGCAGCTTTTTTCTTTTTCTTCTTTGTGTGCGACTCACATTACGGGACAGGATGCCTCAATGAGCATATACAGTTTCCTCATTGCCGTGCGCTCCGATGGACAACAGCTCATGAATGACAGCGGCGAGACGACATCTCACCTCATGGGAATGTTTTACCGCACATTACGAATGGTCGACAACGGCATCAAGCCGCTCTACGTGTTCGACGGCGCCCCCCCGAAGCTCAAGTCTGGCGAGTTGGCGAAGCGGTTCCAGCGCAAGCAGGAAGCTACAGAAGGCTTGGAGGAAGCCAAGGAGACGGGCACGGCCGAGGATGTAGAAAAGTTTTCGAGGCGAACTGTGCGCGTGACGAGAGAGCACAATGCCGAATGCCAGCGGCTTTTGAAGCTCATGGGTGTTCCCTTCATCATTGCGCCCACGGAAGCCGAGGCGCAATGTGCGGTTCTGGCGAGGGCCGGCAAAGTATATGCTGCAGCCAGCGAAGACATGGATACTTTGTGCTTCAATACCCCTATTTTGCTCAGGCATCTCACTTTCAGTGAGCAGCGGAAGGAGCCCATTCAGGAAATCCATCTCGACAAGGTCCTGGAGGGTTTGAACATGGAGAGATCCCAGGTGGGTTTACTTCCCCTGCTTTCAGACCGGACACTGGGTTACTGCGATGAGACTCTGATCGACTAACGCAAGTTCCGCGATTTGAAAAAAACAGTTTGTCGACTTGTGCATTCTCCTCGGCTGCGACTACCTTGACCCGGTTCCGAAAATCGGCCCCACGACAGCTTTGAAGCTCATTCGCGAGCACGGAACGCTTGAGAAGGTGGTGGACGCTATTGAGAGAGACTCGAAGAAGAAGTACACGCTGCCAGAAGACTGGCCCTACAAGGATGCACGGGACTTGTTCTTTGAACCCGACGTCCGCAAAGCAGATGATCCACTGTGTGATTTCAAGTGGGACAAACCCGATGTCGACGGACTCGTTGCATTCCTTGTCACGGAAAAGGGGTTTTCCGAGGACAGAGTACGTGGTGCGGCTGCTCGCTTGGAAAAGAATCTCAAGACATCACAACAAGCACGACTGGAGGGTTTTTTTAAACCGATTCCGAAGACGGATGAGGAAAAGGCTGCTCACAAGAGGAAACTGGACGAGAAGCATGAGGAGAAAAAGAAGAAGCTGAAGCAGGACAAGAAGGACAAGGCTGCTCAAAAAGCGAAGCCTCGAGGAACGGCGTAGAGCATGGGCACGTGTGGTCTAGGTATGGGAGCAGCAGACCGTCTCTTCGCAAGGCTTGGCTGGGGAAGATATGCGGGATTCGGAGTTTTATAGGCATGTCTGCATTAGGGACCGAGAATACTAGGGATGAGAATACTGGGGCTAGCTGGGGCGTCTGCTTTGCTGATTCAATCAATCACAAGTCTGGAGTGCCGTGGTCAGTTGCTGGTGCTCGAGTCTGCATGGCGCACGTCCCGCAAGTGCCTCGGTCGAGCCGGAAGGCGGGCCCAACCTGGATGCAGTGTCCAATCAGCAGTGGCTGAATTCAAACCGCCATTTCCCCACACCGCAAATACGCGGCCGAGGGGAAGGGCAAGCTCCCGAGTCTGACTGACACCGCACCACACCACACCACACCGGCCTTGACGGACGTGGCATGTGATTGTGGAATGGCCGACTTGTTGGATTTAAGGGCCTTTGTGCGGCCTTTGACGCCATTTCTCTCTTCTTCCTTTTATCCGCAAAGCTTCACCCAAGCAGCTAGCCCATCATGTCCAAGGTCTTTACGACGAGCGACGTTGCGTCGCACAACAAGGGCGATGACATGTACATCATTGTCGACGGAGACGTCTATGATATCACCAAGTTCCAGGACGACCATCCCGGTACGTTTTAATTCCTTGTGCTGTTTTATCTTTAAAATTTGCCTCTCCTGTCCTCGCTAACCTCGTCGACGTGCCACTTCACAGGCGGCAAGAAGATTCTCCAGCGAGTCGCAGGCAAGGATGCCTCCAAAATCTTCTGGAAATACCACAACGAGGGCATCCTGAAAAAGTACAAGGGTAAGCTGCAGGTCGGCTCGCTCGACACCAAGCCCAAGCCTGTGCCCAAGGCCGAGCCCAAGCCTGCTGCTGCGGCGCAGGCTCCCAAGAAGGCCGCCAGCCCCAGTTCCAGCGATGAGCAGTCCGAGCCTCTGGAGCCCTTTGGGGCCATGATCCCCTTTGCCGACCCCTCATGGTACCAGGGCAACTTCTCGCCTTACTTCAACGAGACTCATGCCGCCCTGCGTGCCGAAGTCCGCGAGTGGATGGAGAACGAGATTGAGCCCAACGTCACTGAGTGGGAAGAGGCTAAGCGCGTCCCCGAGGACATCTACAAGGAGATGGGCCGCCGTGGCTATCTTGCCGGTCTCTTGGGCGTCGAGTACCCGACCGAGTATTTTCCCAACGGGGTCAAGTCGGTCCCTGCGGAGAAGTGGGATCTCTTCCACGAGATGCTGTTGACCGACGAGCTGTCGCGTGCCGGCTCTGGCGGTTTCGTCTGGAACTTGATTGGTGGCTTCGGCATCGGCTGCCCTCCCGTCGTGAAATTCGGTTCTCAGGCGCTCAAGGACCGCATTATACCCGGCATTCTCGCCGGCGACAAGCGCGTCTGCCTGGCCATTACTGAGCCCGACGCGGGCAGTGATGTCGCCAACCTGACTTGCGAGGCCAAGCTCAGCGAAGACGGCAAGCACTTCATCGTCAACGGCGAGAAGAAGTGGATTACCAACGGCATCTGGGCCGACTACTTCACCACGGCCGTGCGGACCGGCGGTCAAGGCATGAACGGCGTCAGCCTGCTGCTCATTGAGCGCGGCCCCGGTGTCAGCACCCGTCGCATGGACTGCCAGGGCGTCTGGTCCTCCGGGACCACCTACATCAACTTTGAGGACGTAAAGGTCCCTGTCGAGAACCTGCTCGGCAAGAAGGACAAGGGCTTCGGTGTCATCATGACCAACTTCAACCACGAGCGCATAGGCATCATTATCCAGTGCCTTCGCTTCTCGCGCGTCTGCTTCGAGGAGTCCGTCAAGTACGCAAACAAGCGTCACACTTTTGGCAAGAAGCTCATCGATCACCCCGTCATCCGTATGAAGCTCGCACACATGGCTCGCCAGATTGAGGCCTCCTACAACTGGCTCGAGAACATGATTTACCAGTGCCAGAAGATGGGTGAGCGCGAGGCCATGCTGCGTCTCGGTGGGCCCATCGCTGGTCTCAAGGCCCAAGCCACTGTGACCTTTGAGTTCTGCGCTCGTGAGGCTTCGCAGATTTTTGGTGGCCTGTCGTACTCGCGAGGTGGACAGGGCGGCAAGGTCGAGAGGTTATATAGGGATGTTAGGGCGTATGCTATTCCCGGTGGTAGCGAGGAGATTATGCTGGATCTCAGTATGAGACAGTCTATGAAGGTGGCTCAGATTATGGGTATGAAGTTGTAAGAGTTGATGCGGGGGGTGGCATGTGGCTTATTTAAACAGGGAGCATGTGAGGATAATAGGATGCATCCAATGTGTATGAGTTCATGGGAAGGGATTTGCGGCCTATTCTTTTTTCTTGTTCAGAAATAAACAAATACAAGTACACCTTGAATACCGGCTTGGCGTAGGGGTTGGTGACGGAGATAAATGAAGCAAATGAGAGATTTTTTAGAAGAGCTTTCGCTCCAAAATGGATCATCATGACGGCTGGGAGGTGTTTGCTGCCCCAAAGATGAGCTCACGTCATCTCGCAGCCCGAGCGACTTGCAGACTACTAGCGGCGATGTATTTGCGCATTGTGGAAAGGAACAAAAACGAAAACTCTTACAAGGCAAAAAGCTGAAATACTTGACCCCATTATGGACACACAGTTTGGCGAGTCAGGGGGCGAGGCAGGTGGTTTCGGTTCCTGAGGACCCCGCAATCACGTGACGAGAAAAGCTGCACCGCTCGTGCCGCACATCGCCATCCGTTTGCCTGTTGAAACTGGACTTTTGGAGCTTGACCACACTTCACCTGCACTTCCAACGACGACGACATCCGCTCGCACAAACAAGGGCCTCCCGCCGCAATTTCGACGAAAGACACACAACAAGCACAAAGACCCAGCACCAGTGCGGTGGCAGCCCAGCGTCAGGCCACCTGAAATATCTTTTGGTCCTCATCTTGCCGAGGGTCTTTCCTCCCCACAGCATCTTGACTACACTTGCCTCACTCCCAGACTTCTTCGTCAGCCCGCACTAGGGAACGAACCGGCCGCGAATCGAAAACAACGTCAGAAGGGCCCCTTCTTCGCGGCAGTCTTCTTTCCAGTAGCCAATCCGCATCTCAGCCTCCGTCTCGTAGTCCAGTCCTGGACTCGGTGTTCCATCTTATTCTCATTCTACATTTATTTTTTATTTTTTTTTATTTTCCTTTTCCCAAAATGACGGATCAGCTGGTAGATCAGCTGCGAAGCACACAAATCAGGTCCGTCTCTTTCTCTTGCACAATGCAGAAAGCTTTTGAATAAACCGCACGGACGTGTTCTACGCATTTGTATCGATTCTCCTTGGCTGCTGTTGCTGACTTTCAATGTAGCGATGGCATTCCCGTACAGACGGATGATTGGAAGAAGAACCTGAAGCTCCCTGCCAAGGATAAAAGACACCAGACAGAGGTATGCACATGACGGCCAGTCGGCGTTTTTCTCTTGCACCAGAATCTCCCCACATTGTTGGTTCTGTTTGGGCTAAAGAGGACTGTCCTCCCTTCCTTTTTCCTTCCAGGACGTTACGAAAACAAAAGGACTAGAATTCGAAAATTTTGCATTAAAGCGCGACCTCCTCATGGGCATTTTCGAGGCTGGTTTCGAAAAGCCCTCTCCTATTCAAGAAGAAGCTATCCCCGTTGCCCTGACCGGCCGGGACATACTGGCCAGAGCCAAGAACGGCACTGGCAAAACCGCCGCCTTTGTCATTCCTGCCCTGGAACGCATCAATCCCAAGGTCTCCAAAATCCAATGTCTCATCCTTGTCCCCACTCGCGAGCTTGCCATGCAGACGTCACAGGTTTGCAAGACTCTCGGCAAGCACTTGGGCATCAATGTCATGGTCACCACTGGCGGTACCGGTCTGCGTGATGATATCCTGCGTCTACAGGATCCTGTCCACATCATCGTCGGCACTCCTGGGCGTATCCTCGATTTGGCAGGAAAGAGTGTTGCCGATCTCAGCGAATGCCCCATGTTCATCATGGACGAGGCCGACAAGCTTCTGTCTATTGAATTCACCCCCGTCATCGAGCAGCTCCTGCAGTTTCACCCCAAGGATCGCCAGGTCATGCTGTTTTCCGCCACCTTCCCTCTGTCTGTCAAGGACTTCTCTGATAAGAACATGATCTCCCCTTACGAAATTAACCTCATGGACGAACTCACCCTCCGAGGCATCACTCAATACTACGCTTTCGTGGAGGAGAAGCAGAAGGTCCACTGCCTAAACACTCTCTTCTCCAAGCTTCAGATCAACCAGTCCATCATATTCTGCAACTCAACCAACCGCGTCGAGCTCCTCGCCAAGAAAATCACCGAACTGGGTTATTCTTGTTTCTACAGTCATGCTAGAATGCAGCAGCAAGCTCGCAATCGCGTCTTTCATGATTTCCGCAACGGCGTTTGCCGAAACCTTGTGTGCTCCGATCTTCTCACCCGTGGCATCGACATCCAGGCTGTCAATGTCGTCATCAACTTTGATTTCCCCAAAAACGCTGAAACATACCTCCACCGAATTGGTCGATCGGGCCGCTATGGTCACCTTGGTTTGGCTATTAACCTGATCAACTGGGACGACCGCTTCAACCTTTACAACATCGAGAGAGACTTGGGGACCGAAATTCAGCCCATCCCCCCCAGCATCGACAAGAGCCTTTACGTGTACGAGAATCCTGAATCTATTCCTCGACCGATTTCCAATCTTTCCAAGGACGCCCAGCCACAGCAACCAGGCGCTCCCCAGCAGTCCCTCGCTCAGCAACCACAGGGCAACTGGCAGAGCCAGAACGGCCACCACAACAACCCGTACGGTCGCGGACGTGGACGGGGTCGCGGTTACCGAGCACGAGGCGGTGCCGCCGGTGGCGGTCGAGGTCGCGGCCAGCCTCGTGAAGTTCAATCATGATATAATTTATCAAGCCCGCAAGTATTCTGAACAATTGTGGGCAATTATGAGAGGGTTGGGGAGCATAAAGTTGCCGAAGTCATTTTCTGATGAATCTTGTTTCTTGTCCAAGTAGGAGTAGTAGGGACGAGCAGAAGGCCGGACACATCTGTTGGATTGTACATTATTTGCACTTTTTTTTCTTGGCGAATCGGGCAGAACGGCGAACCGGATTTGATTGCTACTGGCCAAAAAACCCTTGCGGGTTGGCCGTTAAGCAAATGTTTTCTTCTTCATCCCCTATTAGCGTGCGTTTATGTGCGCAGCTCTGGGAAGAACGGTCCACGGAGACAACAGCACTCCTGAAGGAGGCTTTTGTCGTTGGTCATTTCTCTTTCTCTTTTCTATTTTCACTGGCACCGATTTGCATTGGTGCGGGCGATGTTTTTGGTCTTTTGACGTGTGGTGATGACCCTCGGGTTAGCTTCTCGATACATCATGTCTGCCGGCAGATTTCATGCCATGCCACGGCGGAGCATGATTCATACAAAACGAAACAGCTTTTCAGAAACACAAGGGGAATGGCAGTCACATGTCATGAACACAGATATCTCACGCGCTGTATTCGAGCTGTTGGCGTAGCTATTGCATTGGCACGGTGTTTCAGCTACGAGGGCACGGCGGAGAGGCGCATCAGGTTTTATTACTCGACTTTTTGTTTTTCCTTATCCTTGCTCTGGAGTTGGAGGGCTAAAGTGACTTTGCACCCGGGTCACACACAGGCGGGTTGGATGGACGACGGCCTCGTGAGGCCGAGGCTGGGGTGATGATACACACCACTGGATGACTGTTACGGTTATGAACAGGCTCGGTTTCGTTTGGGTGAGATGCCCTCGGCAGAAGGTAGAGATACAGGTGTGACCAAGCTGGTTGGTGTCACATCTCGGCGGTTGGATGGGACTCCTTTTTTTTTTGGTTTCTTTCATCACACCTACGACGATGTGAGGCGAAAGGTATGTTGGTCGCGTGTGAAGGCGACATGGGGGGCTGCTCTCAGGCAACCGACATGGTGGAAGGACAAGCTTTCGACACCGAGTCTGAAGGGTCAGCGGCGGGATGGGAGAACGACAAAGATGGGGTCATTGAAAATTTTGATAAAAAAATAGCTTTCGGGACAAAAGCTGGATGGCTGGGTATCTCCGAATCAGGCTGGTGAACAGCGGCCCAGTTGGATTGGACGGTTTGTTTCCAGCGAGGACTGATGGGGTAGACAGTTTGTCTGAGCAGTAATGGGAAACCAAGTCTTGTCCCGACCTGATGGCGTCGACCGTTGACCGTGGACCGTGGACCGTGGACCGTGGACCGTTGACGGTTCGTGGAGTGGAGTGAAAGGCACAACGGGCATTCGCGTGTTTGCGTATTCGGGGATTCATGCTTCCCACGCTCGACAAGTACAATCAATCAATCAGTCAGTCAATCAATGTAGGCAACATCACCAAGGTCCTTCGATCAAAGGCTCGCCTGACCCGCGCGCCGTGCACACCAGCACAAACGGCGCGCAGGCGAGCAGGCCGCGAGGGCAGACCGAAGAACCACAGGCGCGAGGGGATCAAACCCCCCCCTTTCGCGACGTTTCGTCTTCGGATGAAATGAGAGCCAAGTGAAGTGGCACGGGGGAGAAGGGTGGTCCTGGTCCAGTGGCCCAACTGTAGTCCGAATAGAGTCGCGGCCATCCTTGGGCCTCGGAACTCTGCTTTGCTTCTTTTTCCTCGACGGTGCGCGCCGCGCTGCCCGAGGAGGCTCGTCCGATCGAGAAGGGCGTGGCGTGGCGTGCTCCTGGACGATGCCACTTTGGGAAGGGCGAGGCAGAGCGTGGCAGAGAGATGCAGAGCAAGGCAGAGCAAGGCAGAGCGCGACTCGGGGGTGTTTGAAGACATCTAGAGGGACACGATGCGCAACCGTGTCTTTTTTTTTTTGAATTTTTGAATTTTTTGAATTCTTTTTTTCCGAGGCACGCTGGCGTGGAGCGGTGATGACTGAGACAGCCGTGGGTGCTGATTCCTGAACATGGGCGCTGTCACACCAGAAAACGGGTACGATCTTGTGCGGCAAGCCACCTTGTGCCACGCGACAGGAGCTACGGGGCGTGGTGAAACTGTTGTGAGATTGAAATGCAGTCCTGGCTCTAAACACGCTATGATATAACTACGAGATGTGACCCCTCCGAGAAGAACCCGTCCGCGGTGGAATCTATGCCAATCAGAAAGGAAGAGAAAAGCAAAGAAGCCAGGAAGAAAGGAAGAGAAAGGGAAAAGAGTACGATACAGAGCCCAGTGACCCAAGAGCTATTTCATCTGGCCTCGCAATGCATCAACCTCCCTCTGCAAAGCGTCCAGATCCGCCAGGATGTCCGCGCTCTTGCTCGGATCGGCGACGTACGATTCGCTGCTGGCGTTCCGCGCGTCCGTGTTGGGACTATTCCCGCAGTGTCGTGGCGGAGGGGGCGGGGGCGGAACGCCGTCGCGAGATTTGTTCTCCGAGGAGACTCGCCGGCTTGGTGCATCGACGCCGGTCACGCTGGGCGGTCGGCGGCCGGAAGGCTGGCGCGCTGGCGGGGGAGGCGGTGCGGGTGAGGCTTTGCTGGGAGTTGGGCCGTCGTGTGAGCATCGAGAGGCGTCTTGTACTTGGTCCGTGGAGGAGGATGCCAGTATGGCGCTGGCGGATGTCGTGCTCGTCGACGAGGTTCCCGTCTGTCTGGGAGTGGCATGGGGTCGTCGAGGCGGAGGGGGCGCCGGAGCAGGTCCGGTTGAGCGGGTGTTGTCCGATCTGTTGGGCATGCCGTCCGGGGACGTCCGTTGCGGAGGAGCCTCGTTGTCGTGGGATTTGCTGTCTGTCCTTGCGTGGCCGCGCGGCGGAGGTGGTGCCGGCGCTGGCCTTTTTGTGCCCGAGACAATCGGGTTGGAGTCGGTTTGCGGTCCAGCATCTGCTTCTCCCCCCGCCACGTTTGGGGCTTCGGGACTGGGTGGTGGTGGTTCGTCGTGGTCCATGCTTATCCCTGCTGGCAACGTTGTTGTAATCCCATCATCCTCCATTACATCTTGCAATTCTGGCTGCTTGAGTGACTTCCCGTGTCTGGAGCTTGGTGGAGGCGGCGGCGCCTTCTTGTCCCTGCTCAGGGGTTGTGATGGCACAATACGTGTCTTTGATTCTTCCTGGTCCTCATTCTCGTCTGAGGAGTCCACCGAGCTCTCTGGGTACGCGTGGTTCCTGGCCGTCGCATCCGTCTGGGTCGTAGATGGCATGTTCTTGATAGCTTCCTCCTCGGCATCTGTTGGTGCAGGGAAAGTATCATGACCCGCATCTCCCGTCATGAGCAGCCTCTTGAACGAATCAACGTTCAAGGACTTGCGGCCCTCGTTGGCAGCTTTCAGTGCCTCTCCTTCCTCTTTGCTCTCCCTTTGCGGGTCCCTGGGGCTGGTCGTGTCCTGTAGCGTCTTGTTGAACGGATTCGTGGGGATGCCGCCGGATCTTCCGTCCTGCTGCTGGAGCGGATGCTGGTATTTGCCCGGCGGTGGAGTGGTAATGCCCTCGCCATCGCTCTCGTCCGTCAGGGCACCATTGAACGGATCAAAGCTCGGTAGATAATTGGAATTACTGTAGGCGTCGTCAGATGGCGGCACCGGCTTGAACGGCCACTCGGGAGAATCGGGTGACAGCGGCGGCGGCGAGAGCACCCGGACCCTTTTCGTGGGCTTGCTCTTCCTGTTACCGGCCTGGACGTCTTCGCTGCGCATGCTCGACCTGGGCGAGCTAGCTCGGGCCGTGTCGATGGTTCCAAGAGCCTTTTTACGAAACGGGTTGGAGGACATGATGTCGTCTTGCGGGCGAACGGTTTGGTTTCGCAACACTGAGGTGGGAAATAAATTTAAAGGTGACGTGCGTGCTTGTAAGAGCAACTGAGTCGTTGGCAAGATGCAAACCACGTTTCAGGAAAGGCGGGCTCAGGGCCAAGATGACATGGAAGCCAGCATTTCGGAGTGGGCGTCTTTCTTTTTTCTTTTTTCCTTTCTTTTTCTTCTCCAGTATATGCCCGTCTCGTTTCTCTCGTGAATTTTCCGATGTCGTCCCCCTCCCCCAGTGGCGGGCGATCCTGGCGTGGCTGCGGGAATGGTATGGTCGAAGGAGGAATGACCGAGGTGGCCCGTTCGTATCGAGGGTGAGGATTCTAGGAGCTCTGGTTCGGACAAGAAACGAAGCTGGCACCTTAGCGCAAATCAGCAAGGTGACCTTGGGCAGCACGTACAAGTGCAAGGGGAAGACACCAAAAAAAAAAACGAACCGTTGCGGCAATGACGTGGTTCTGCACGGCAGCGACCGGATCAATCGGCTGGGGCGTGATGACTCTGACGAGGGAGCTTCCAGGCTCCAGATGTCGAGCCGTCAATGACCTGTCGCCAGACAACCAGCGACGGAGCCTATTCGAGCTCGGCGATGAGCGCTTGTGCGGCGATGTCTTGGTGTATGGCGCTGTGAGCATCCACGCATGACAGCTCTGGGAGCTGCCGTGTAATAATAGACTGTAGCAACTCTGTAAGTTAACTGATCTCTGGTCTCCGTGTCCTTGTCGGGCTTATCGACAGCCACTCTGCACCCACCGTGTCGAGTGCGGGGCCAGGCAGAGACGACATAGACGTGCCTGGCTCAGTCACAGGCGCCCATAATTACGTGCATAAAATACCGAGTACTCCGTACGGAGGGACTACCTCAGCACTTGCGACGTTGTGATGCCTCCCCCGTTAGACATGGCCCACCTCGCTAAGCCAATAACCAGAACTAGTTTCTACTACCGCGGACTGGCCCCACCCAAGTGGCGCTCGTCTCTGTCAGCCAGTAAGCCCCACGCTTCTGTGCGCCGTTCCTGGCCTCACCTAAGAATAAAGTATGGAGTACCCAAGTACTTAAGTGCCTACCTACCTAGGTACTTGAGTAGGTGGTTTGACGTTGTGAAATTCGCACCAGGCCTAGGGTAGCTGCCCCAAGGCATCGTCATCACCCAGTAGTACTGCAAAAAAAAAAGGGCAACGTGTGAAGAATGTGTAAAAATAAAATGAGAAAGAAAGAAAGAAAGAGAGAAAGGGAGAGGGAGAGAGATAGGGGGCAAGTATACGACACACGGAGTCATCATCACTTGACTGACCAGAATATGGTGTACAATTCATGCGTCGACTTAGTGGAGTCATCGGTGACCCAGCACCCAATTGCCAAAATAGGACCACACACGTCACGTGACCCCCACGTCGCCAACGTGTAAACAAAACCCACCCCCCCAATTTCCAACGCACCGCGTCGCAATCTTCCGCCTCGCCACTCCTAGCGGATGCGCCCAGCAAAAACAAACAAAAAAAAAAGCTCAGTACCGAGTAGGCCGTTGCACGATTCACATCAGAGTCCATTTATGTGTTTCCCTTCCTCCCGCACTGAGCCTTGTGGTATATAATTACACGTAGCGCCATCCTGCAGACAAAGCTAAAACACCCAGTCACTAGCAGCGACCTTGGGTAAGTAACAATAAAATAAAATACCATCGCGTGAGGAAAACCAATGCCGAGTTCTCCCTCCGTATTTCTCGTACCCAAAACGTCGAGAACTGCACCAACACAGATTCGACATTCAGAGTAGTTCCAAACACAACGAGAATAAAAGCAAAACAAAAGCATGGCTGCTTCCCGATTTGGGCGACGAGGCTCTTCTCAGTTGACGCATGAAATTCTTCGTCCTTTTCTTCTCAGCAACCGAATATCCCACACGCAAATGCCTCTGCCTCCATGTCCTGCGCCGTGTGTGCGCGTATCAAAACAAGCCATATTGTCCCTGCCGCTCCCGCCCAAAACAGTAATATTCCCGTGAACCTGCCCCTCCCAAGTCGTGACCTTAAACAAACAAAACATACTGAACAAAATACCATAACGCCGTAGTCCAGTCATTAATCAAGAAAGTGCACATGGCCACAAATGAAAACCGCTGGCCTATGCCTTGGCGGCGGCCTTCTTAGGAGTTGCCTTCTTTGGTGCAGCAGCTTTCTTAGCAGCGGGCTTTGTGGTCTTGGCGACCCGACCAGTTTTGGTCTTGGTCAAGGCGGCGTCCTTGTCAGCCTGGGAGACGGGTTAGAACTCAACACACACCGGGACAGCATCTCTTCGGCGCAAACAAAAACGTACCTTAGCAGCCGGCTTCTTGGCAGTCGCAGCAGGCTTCTTTGGAGCGGCCTTCTTGGCGGCAGGGGCAGTCGCGGCCGGCTTCTTCTCACCGGCGGGCTTCTTGGGGGCGGGCTTCTTGGTGGTGGCCTTCTTGACAGCGGTCTCCTTCTTCGCAGCTGGCTTCTTAGGCTCAACCTTCTTCTTGGCTAGCTTGGTGCCGCCAGAGGGACCCTTGGGCTGGGCAAAGACGCCCTTCTCAACACCTCCCTTCAAGGCTTTGTTGAAGAGAGAGTCGAACATGTTGTCCGAGACATTTCCCAGATTGTTATTGGCTTTGACATACTTCTTCAGGGACTGACGGCTGGAGCCATTGCGATCTTTCAGCTACAGAGGTCAAGTCAGTAAGGCGAATTGATCATAATGCCGTCACCCGCTGGGCTGCTGCTGCAAGGAGGAGCCGTGATTCAGAGACGCGATTGTGAAACCATGAATCCAGGCCACCCACCCCGTCGTCTTCGTCATCAAGCCGTCGCCAAATACAACGCGCCCAAGGGTACATGGATGTCCAGACATACGTTGACGATGGCATCAGTGATCATGTCCTGGTGTGAATTAGCACGCGCGACTTCCCAGATGCTGTTTTCTTTTGTTTTGTTCTCGAGGAAAACAAAACCAGAACCAGGACCGACCGCGACTAACCTGGTAGGTGGCATGAGTGGACTTGGTCTTGGGGGCGGCAGCGCCTTCGGCCTTCTTGGGAGGCATCGTGATGAATGTGCCGGAAAATGGGAAATAAAGGTGTAAGTGAAGTTGTGAGAGCTGAGCCTTGTTTCGATCTGGAAACAATTTCACAATATGTATCTACACCGAGAGGATGGTAATCTTTGGGGGGAATCTAGTGAGAGCAGGGATAAATAGGAGCGATGCCATCGGGCGCGTTGAGGGGATGGGCCTTGTTTATATATCGGGCGGGGGGAGGAGCGCAATCAGTAGCTCTTTCCTCTGTCGCGCGCAGGAGGTCCAAGGTGCGGCGTGGGCAGCCAGCCCAGCCCAGTGGTTCTCTTCTTTCACCTGGGGGCGTGCGGCCAACAGCCAAGCCAACGGACAACCCACACCAGTGCTCCGTACTAGCAGTACTACTAGCAGTAGTGGGAGTGCACCGCACTCACACATGTTAAGCACCGACTTGCCTACTTACCTTAAGTAGGTCCCTACTTACTTAATAAGTACCTAGGTAGATAACGCACTAGGCACCAATGTACTTACCGGCACGGGGACACACGGGTTGGCTGGAGGAATATGACCGTGCGGAGCACGGAGCACGATAGAAGTAGTAATAACAACATTACTACTTTCCCACGGAGTGCTACTGCGAGTGCAAGGGCGAATCTGCCGAGAAAACGGGAACTGGCGCATCGCCCACCCCCCGAGCTTGAGCTTGCCTTGCCTTGTTTCGCGCCAGCTCGTTCCAATGTCCAATGTCCCGAGAACGGGTGCAATGGTGTGACGGCTCCAGGACTGGCTGAAGCGGACGAGAGGCAGGCGAGCAGGCCATCAGGCGGCGAGCCCTATTATCGTAAAGTACGGAGTACTAGTAGCACTATGCAGTCTGACACCCGTTGCATCCATCGCTGCACCCAGCGCCCAAGCTACCGTTCCCGGCCGGGGGGGGGGCCATGATCTTGACGCGCGACGTTGCGCCACAATGTCGAGACACTCGCCCGCGCTGTGGTACCGAGAACATAGGCCAGGTGGTGGCTGGTGATCAGCCCGAGTCATCTGGTTCTGTTCTTTCTTTAGCACTCGGTGCCATCGAGTGCTCAAGTGGCCCGCCAGAGCAGACCCCGCTTCCCTCTTATTAATTTGCCTCCTGTTTTACCTACTAGGTAAAACTTTTCTCCGGGGTCGTCGCGCAGCCCCGGCTCCTCAGCCACACCCTCGTACCCAACTACAAGTCCTCCCCAGGTCACGCCGCCTGCCCCTCTGCTCGTGGCGCGGCATGGCATGGCATGGGTCCTGTCACCTGGGAACATGCATGTTATGGCCTAAAGTAAAAATCGGCGCCATTTCTTTGAAAATAATACCTGTCCCGTGACCAATTTTCTGATTGGCCATCCTTGATCAACATCACCTCTTCGTCAGTCTACCCAAACTTCTGATCCGAGATGGGTTGAGGAGCGACCGCCCACCACCCTCTCGCCCCTTGAATTCTTTTCCTTTCGTCTCTTCCTTCTCCTCCCCCCACCTCCTTCGTAATTAATTCGCACCCTCCATTACGATTTCCATGAGTCATTTTTCCCACCCCCCCTTGCGACCGGTTGTATAATTGTTGCGCCATGTTTCCATTTGCTAACTTGGAAGCCGTCTTGACCTGAATCTCCAGCCCCGTCTTGATACTCGAGACGTCTTGAGCTGCTCAATGTCGCAATCTGGACTCTGCACTCCTTGCCGTGATGAATTATCGGCGTTTGTGCGTTGTGGATCGTCCGTCGCCATCAGGTGACGCTACTTTGCTGCCCAGTTCCGCGCGTCTATGCCGTAGACCGACAATTTGAGCAAATCCTTCCATGTGACTTTTTTTTCTTTCTTCTTTCTGCACTTCTCTGGGGCGTCGCGCTCAGATGGGCCATCTACACCGCCAAGCCATCGCCGCCTCTCGAGAGGAGCTTGTGTTGACGTGAAGCCATCTACACTCTTCGTCCTCGCCAACCAAATTGCCACGCCGTAGTCTTTGCAAGTGTGGAAAAATGCCGCCTTTGACGCCTTGTATCCGGCTGTCATCGCCATGCTCACATGCTTGGGGCGATTTTTGATCTAACTCGACCCTGTAGTCGGTTTTGCTGAGCGCATTCGTTTTGCGATGCGACCGAGACGCCACATTTCAACTGGGCGCACATCGCAACCAGTTTGCACTCTCGTGAAATCTTGTCTGAACATAATGCCATCCTCGATTCTCACTTGGAAAAGCTTGAAGCCAAGAGTATGCTTGTTTCCGTTTTCTTTGTTGTCGTGGCTGGGCATTTGCGGACACGCGCTCGTCGCGTCGGGCGGCCAGGATTTGCGTTGCGACCGCCCCCTCATTTATCCAGACAACGCGAGGAGGCAGCAACACGGGGGAGCCGAGTCTATTAAATACGGCCGGAAAACGATGAAACGACGTTTCCATCTACGTATTCATGCATTTTTTTGCCGGCCTAGGCCGCCCTGCTCTGGGAACTGGGCTGTCCGGCGGCGTTGCCTCGGATGCCACGATGGCCTCGGCGCGACTGACGCGGGGAGGATTCATTTGCGACACACCGCGTGACCGGGTGAGAGGGGAACAGGAAGAAATACAAACAACCACGCCAGCTCGCTGCGACAGCTTTTCCTTTGACGCAATCGAGCTCATGCCAGCATCGCCACTCGACGGCTTTCTGGTGGTTGTCCCGCGTAATCTCCCATTTACTACTGGCCTCGGCGCGCAGGAGCAACTTGGCATGCACTCGACTACGGATCTGTGTAGACATGGCCGACATGCCACCCTCGCGCTAAACCGAGGCGATTGCTGTTCAAACCCTTGAAAGACATTGTATGAACTGCGAAGAGGCCCAGGGGACAATAGTTGATGAGGATTCCCACCATGTAGAGCGGCTTCTTGCCGGTTTCCGAATCCCCATCCATGCGAAACGTATGCTTCTCAAGACCTTCACCGTCGATATAAAGCTGTGCCGTGGCGGCATTACCCTCTCAAAAGGTTGACTGTAAACCTGGAGCATGCAGCGCCGTGCGGTGCAAAACCACTCCGGCGAGCACGCACGCTCGCCATCAAAGCTGGGCTGTTGCGCTCACTCCGTGTCCTGCCACTGCCCTCGGGTTGCCTCGTCTCGACGACGTTGGGGCCACCCGACTTACACGCGGTGTCGTGGGTGAGGCCGGATCGGAGCGCATGTGACCGCACACGTGGACCGACGACCTGGCTCGGGACCCACGCTCTACTTACTAAGCAGACCCCGAAGTATTCTCCACCCCCCACAAGTCAGGACACAACAGCAACCCCGAATGCCGCCCGTAGTTACCCCGAGGCACACAGAGGAGACGCCAATCAGGAGCCCGGAGGCTTGGACCAAGTTGAAAAGAAGCCAGCCGCTTGCCTACGATCTCCAGGATTGACGTAGAATGATCGTAGACTGGCCGCTGCTCAAGGCAAAGAAGACGGAAGGAAGCTATTCCTCCGCGTCGATGCCCGAGAATTTTTCCCTTGTCGCTCTCCCTCTTTTTTTTTTTTTTTTTTTTTTATTTATTTGTCGTTGCTAGTGAATTAGCAAAATTAGTCCACTACAAAATTGTATTACACACTTCATTTACTCTGTACCCTTTTCTCCTCAGACATCTTGACTGCCGCTGGCTCCCCCATCTACATCTAGATTTCTGGATGCGAAACAGCTCTAGTATGTATATATATATAAGTATGAGGACATGGCTTGCCAGGAACCCGTGGCACGCTGACAAAATAAGGTGGAAAAGGGTCTGGTTGAAGCACCCAAGTTGGAAAGGACAGGTGTCAAGGTACCTACTAGGGACCTACCTAGGTATTTAGGTACCTAGGTAGGTACGTACATGCGGGCACCGAGTTCCGTGAAATACTCTTGTCAAAGTCATCCTAGCGGCCAAGTCCCTCTTTGACCACTGAAGACTAAGTAAGTGCGGTGGGTAACCGCTGCAGACCTCAGGCACTCAAGTACTCTGTACCCCACGCTGCCCTGCCCACCTGGGCGCCTGTACGCCGCCCTCGCGTCGGTGCACGTTTGCATTGAATACTCCAAGCACGTACTTAAGTACTCAAGTATCCGGGAAGTACCCTGCTTCTACTTACCTCCTATAGGTAAGTACTTAGTAGGTACCTACCTTGCCTGAAGCAGTCTGGTCTGGTGTCTGGTCCGAGATTCTGGTGGTCTGCTCAGCAGCACCTCAACAACTCGAGCTGCCATCTTCACGTCCACTCTCGATCTCCAGTCACCACCGGACCTCCTTTCCCTCGGCAGAGGCTTGCCTGAGCCGCCGTCCTCCTTCACCAGCGACAACACCGTTCCTCACCATGGCCGACTTTTCACAGTACCACGCCTTGGGCCAGGGCATCGCCGACCCCAACGATCCCAACCGCACCAATCCTCATCCTTCCCGTCACCAGCCCTACTCGCAACAGCCTCCTGGTTACGGATACGGAGCTACTGCTCCTGGCCCGTATGCTTCTCAACCACAACAACCATCACCGTCATCTTCCGGTGCTGCCTACCCGTCTCCCCACGGTCAACCTGACCAAGCCTTCCGGGGAGGCTTCGCACATGATGCGCCTGCATCTGTATCCGCCGCACCTGATCCCGGCCTCGCCTCGCAAATGGGCGCCCTGAACTTGGCTGATGGACATGCCACGATCCGCAAGAAGAAGAAAGACCGCCATGCCTACCACACAGTCGAGCCGACGGGCTCCTCCCAGGCATTCAATGGCATCGGACCTCCTGGCTCCAACCCGAACCAATTCATCCCTACCGCTGCTCCAGGAACCCCGAGTGCTCCAGCCTTCGGACCTCAAGCTCAGTTCGCCAGCCCCCAGGGCACTCCGCACATGATGAATGCTGGCCAGTTCTCAACTCCAGGGTATTTTGGCGCCGGCAACGGAAGTGCCGACGCTGCTGCCACAATCTCGACGTCGGGCCCATCCAAGGTCTCTCTCGAGGACATGCCGAGTGTGCCTGTGTCTCGCGACTCGGTTCAACCATACTTCCTAAAGAACGTCTATCCTACCTTTGAACGTCATGTGCCGCCCCCCGCGACCGTCTCCTTCGTCGCCTTCGACCAGGGCAACGCCTCCCCCAAATTCGCCCGGTTGACCTTGAACAATATCCCCGCCACCTCGGACGGGTTGCACGCCACCGGTCTTCCCCTTGGCCTTCTCTTGCAGCCTCTGGCACCCTTGCAGCCGGGCGAGGCAGAGATTCCTGTTCTCGATTTTGGCGATGCCGGCCCGCCACGATGCCGTCGATGCCGCGCCTACATCAACCCCTTCATGATGTTCCGATCCGGCGGCAACAAGTTTGTATGCAACTTGTGCACGCACCCCAACGACACACCTCCCGAATACTTCTGCGCCACGAGCCCGCAAGGTGTTCGTGTAGACCGAGACCAGCGACCCGAGTTACACCGAGGTACCGTCGAGTTTGTCGTGCCCAAGGAGTACTGGACCAGAGAACCAGTGGGCTTGCGCTGGCTGTTCCTCATCGATGTAACACAGGAATCATTCAACAAGGGCTTCTTGGAGACCTTTTGTGATGGCATCTTGGCTGCCATTTACGGAGGAGAGGACCAGGAAAAGGATGGGAATGGCGAGCCAAAGAGACGGCTCCCTGAAGGCGCCAAGGTTGGATTCGTCACCTATGATAAAGATATTCACTTTTACAACATGCATGTGAGTGTTTTTTTTTTTTTTTTTTTTTTTTTCTGCCTTGAAATTGGCCAAAAAGCGTTGCTAATATCGCCTAAGCCTGGTCTCGATCAGCCTCAAATGCTCATCATGCCGGATCTGGAGGACCCCTTCCTTCCTCTGGGCGAGGGTCTCTTTGTTGATCCGTACGAATCCAAGTCAATCATCACTTCACTCTTGACACGATTGCCTGAAATGTTCTCCAAAGTGAAGAACCCGGAACCTGCACTTCTTGCTACCCTGAACGGAGCTCTGGCGGCGCTAGAGAAGACTGGTGGTAAAATTGTTTGCTCCTGTTCTGCACTGCCCACCTGGGGTCCCGGCAGGCTTTTTATGCGTGATGACGGCAATCATCCCGGAGGAGAACTGGATAAAAAGCTCCACACGACTGAGCATCCTGCTTGGAAGAAGGTGGCAGAGAAGATGGCGGCCTCTGGCATCGGCGCCGATTTTTTCCTCGCTGCTCCTTCTGGCGGCTACCTCGACATTGCTACTATCGGTACGTTCTTCACTTGGGATGGGCTTTAGAGGTTAGGTGGATGACTGGCTAAACTCCCCCCCCTTTCTTCTTCCATCTAGGTCACGTTGCGGCTACTAGTGGCGGAGAGACGTTCTACTATCCCAACTTCATCGCCCCAAGAGACGGTCCCAAGTTGTCTGTCGAGATCAGTCGTACAGTGGCAAGAGAGACGGGTTTCCAAGCACTGATGAAGGTTCGATGCTCCAACGGCCTGCAGGTATCGGCATATCACGGCAACTTCGTCCA
Organism: Metarhizium album ARSEF 1941; assembly: GCF_000804445.1. Lineage (NCBI taxonomy): Eukaryota > Fungi > Ascomycota > Sordariomycetes > Hypocreales > Clavicipitaceae > Metarhizium > Metarhizium album. Next base: position 3,754,389 of record NW_024467575.1, read on the forward strand.
ACATACTTTTGGGGCCGATCTGGAAATAGGCGTCATCGACTCGGACAAGGCCCTGGCAGTCTCGTTCAGCCACGATGGCAAGCTGGATTCCAAACTCGATGCCCATTTTCAATCCGCCCTGCTGTACACGACCGCTTCGGGCCAGCGCAGAGTTCGCTGCTCCAACGTTATTGCCAGCGTGAGCGAAACGTCTAAGGAAGCCGGCATGCGGGAGCAAGGCATCCGAGCGTGCATGAAGTTTGTTGATCAGGACGCAGTGATTGCGCTCTTGGCCAAGGAAGCGGGCACGAAACTCGCCACCTCGTCAAGCAATCTCAAGGACATTCGAAACTGGCTTTCCGAACGGACCATTGATGTTATGTCGTGCTATAGGAAACACTCGGCACAACAACACCCGGCCGGCCAGTTGGTGATGCCAGAGAGACTAAAGGAGTTCTGCATGTACATGCTAGGATTGGTAAAATGCAGAGCCTTCAAGGGCGGCATTGAGAATTCAGACAGGCGGGTCCATGAAATGCGCATGCTCCGTTCCATGGGCGCCTTGGAAATCAGCTTGTATCTCTACCCTCGCATGATCCCGCTCCACAACTTACAACCCGACGAAGGGTTCGCTGACCCGGAGACGGGCCACTTGAAAATGCCCCCTTCATTACGAGCGTCATTTTCGCGCATCGAGGCCGGCGGTGTGTATCTTGTTGACAACGGTCAGCAATGTCTCCTGTGGTTCCACTCTCAGACATCACCAAACCTCGTCGCCGACCTGTTTGGCGAGGACAAGGACTCTCTGAAGAGCCTAGATCCATACACATCATCACTACCCGTCCTGGACACCCACCTGAACGCACAAGTTCGCAACATTGTCGAGTTTCTCAAGACGGTGCGCGGCTCCAAAGGCCTAACCATCCAGCTCGCTCGACAAGGAATCGACGGTGCCGAGTTTGACTTTGCTCGTATGCTGGTAGAGGACCGCAACAACGAGGCACAAAATTATGTGGACTGGTTGGTCCACGTGCACAGGGGAGTGCAACTCGAGGTACGTTGTTGCTTGCAATGCCCCCCCCCCTTTTTCCTTTCTTTCCTTTGCCCTTTTCTCTCAGATGTAAAACAGCACCATTCTAACCATGCCATGCTTCCAGCTGAGCGGTCAACGTAAGAAAGAAAGCGAGACTGATTTAAATACCCTGTCCAACTTTACCGGACTCAGACCAACAATGTGGTAGTGGAAGAATCGTGATCAAAACAAGAAGGCGGCGATACGGGCACAGCCACCAAGCGGTGGGGAACATGAGCGGCCGTGTAACACGTACAATCATGGATGAAGAGGGGCTCCAAAAAGAAAAGAAGAGGGCAACAAAGGGAAAACCGGAAGGCTCGCATGTGTGTGTGGCTTAATTTTGACGACCTGAAAAAGGCGCAGAGCATCGGGAGCTACCGCATCATCAATCAACTGTTTTGGGTAGGCAGTTTACACGTTATCGTGTGCAACACAATGACAAAAACAAGACCAGTCATACAAGGTTGAGACAAGAAACGTCTTGCCAACGGGCGTGGACATGTTGCAACTCTTCTACACCTGCAGTACTCCGTAGGGAGGGATGCCATCTGACCTCGGGCTCTATTCTTTTTGTTGCCCCTTCAGCCAACTTTGACGCATCTTCTTCGCTGTGCGGGTTCGTTTCGGGATATTCAAGTGGCTCCTCGACCCTCGACGAGGTTGCCCTTCGCCTCGGCTGCCCTATGTGTTGTGTCATCTGCTTCCGCTTCGGGCTATTCCAAATCCCTCTCTCCCCTTCTCTACAAGTCGTTCGCGTGACCAGCAGCCAAGGCAGGCAGGCAAGCATCTTTGGGCCGCCGGCCACAAGGGCAACTTGATGGAGCAATTGTAGTACTCCGTATGCAGCAGCTGTGAGATGAGCACAAGGCACATGCATGGATGTGTATGCTTGTCTCGGAACTACAGCTGCAGCATCGGACCGCAAAGAGCCTATAATAAGTACGTGCTTGGACCGAGGCGCTGGAGATCGAGGATAGATCAGATGTATAACCAAGACATAGAGGGCATTATATGCCAAGTGACGAGTTTGATTACTGGACATGATTGATTGATTGAGTCCAACAGGCCTGCGGACTTGCCCAGGAGGACAAGCACATAGCCCGCAGCAAACAAAACAAAAGCAAGGAAAAGAAACAATGTTTCGGCCTCTGCACCGTCACATTGGGTTGGGAATGTCGGTTATTTCAGTTGGAGCCATGTGGTGGACGTGTTCAAAACGACCACCTCGAATTAATTGCGCCAACGCAGGACATGCTGCTGCCCAGAGACTGCCAGTGTCACATACTAACTAGTAGCACTCCGTAGGCTGACTTACATGCCCAAGGCCTCGCTCACAGCGGAGTGGATTGGCACTTTCAAGCATCTCCTCCCGGCGGAGACGTGGCCCAGCCCAAGTGACATCTGACGAGACACGAACCAGCAACATGGGCCGGGGGGAGGCAGAGGGGTGTGTGACCAGGTGTGGTATAATGTCTCAGGGATCACGACTGAAATGGACGAACATCAACGACGATGGCGGGCGTTTCTGACACTAGCTTCCAATCATGGCCCCGTGGCAACCGAATCACAGCGCAGTTACAAGGTGTCAGACGTAAGAGTCGAGTGAAAATCGGTCAACCGACCTTTTGGTATTGCAGAAATATGCAGAGGCGCGGTTTTGTGGGGACGGTGCATGTTTTGGATTATCTCTATTTGATAGTCTCGACGAGTTGATGTGAGCCTGACCAAGGGATCCGTCTGTGATGACGATTTGAACCTCACTTCCAGAGAGCCACGACCCACCACCGCGTTCGATGCGTCAAATGTGTGTTCCAGTTGACTGGGGGAAAAACAAAAATGTACTCCATGGTGAACTTGGACAAGTAACCAATCGTACAATCGTACTGCAAGCCGGCTGCATGCAGACAGAACAGGGTCTTGTTCCGTCATCACCATGAGCCTAACAACAAACCAACCACCATCAGGTGCACAGTGCTATCCAGAGTCGTTGGCGGGAGAAGAAAACGGGACAGAGAAAACGGAAAGGAAAGGGAGGCAAAGACGAACAAAAACAAAACGGGGTTGAACAGGACAGCCGTGTTCTTGGAATAGCATACGTGCAACGAAGCGCCACGCCGATGATGGAAAGCCAATCCTTCAAGGCTAAACAGTATCGACGGACAGAAGCACAGAGAGCTGATGGAGGACGACCAAGGGCCATTGAAGAGTCCAAATACCTGGGCGTGGCCAGTTATAACTGAAGTTCAATATTGGATGTACTGTCCGCGGTCCCGTCTCACTGTAGTCCTCTTGAGCGTGCGGAAGCTGCATTATGCGTTCTAATCCTTATTCAACTTGTAATCATGTCGAGACCATAGCGCGGATCTCTGGCAGAGAGAACACGCATGATCTCGGCATGACCAAAGGCCATCTGGAAAATAGTCATGTCTGTCCCCGAATTCGTAGAAGATCCTTGCGACAATCCGAGAGGGGCCGAAGCGTTGCCACGCGACTTGACCTTGCTGCTACCCCCTTTTTTCTCCTTCCGTGCCATCTCGTCCCGAATGAAGCGTGTGGTACTTTGCGAGGCGTCCTCAAAAGCAAAGACCACGTATGCAAACTGTCCCCGAACATCTGGGTCGAAGAGCAGTACGTCCCGCCAGATTTCAGCAACTTCCTGGGGCGGATTTCGACAGCTGTTACCAAGGCCAAAATCTCCCACAACGACTCGGTCATAGTTATTGTAGAGGCAGACGCGAAGGGCGCCGCGGATCTTTTCTCTCATCATGTCTCGTTCTTCTGCAAAGGAGTACATGGTCCCGTTCTCTTTCAACTTTGGCCAGCGAGTCGGGGGGACAGAAACAACTGGTAAGTCATACCAGCGCTCAAGTCTCTCGTAATTGTCATGAGGCCCTCGACAAACCACAACAGCATCGGAGAGAATGCCACCAGTGGACGGAATAGGATAATTCGATAGCACTTGTGTGTTTGGCCAAGGACTGCTCAGAGTTGCAGAAAGGTTGCTTCGACGACAGAGCTTCTCTTCATATCCGGAGCATCCCGTTTCCCAATCACCTCCGGGACGGCGCTCGTTGGCAGCACAGATGAAGGGAATCCTGACTCTAGAGCCTCCAACAGCCTCAGAGGCCCGACTGTCAGCCGCGGCATAAGAAATGGCAAGCATGACTGGGTCTCCAGCTTCTACCCGGAAAAAGGGGGGGTTGGTACTCAGGTGCCGGCGGGTAATGACGAGTTGGGAAGGCTGCCGGTACAGTATCGAGTACGGAGGAAACATCTCAGCGTAGTTGGCATTGATCAGTGGGATAAAGTTCCTCTTGGTGTCGGCTGCCACTTCTGACGGCTTTACCCGGCTGGATTTTGATCCCGGGGCCATGATGAGTGCTGATGCCCAGTTGGGATGGGCAAATATATATTTGTGGCAGAGATACGACGTTCAACTGTGCACATGTGTGAACTCGTAGCGAGTTGATACATGAACGAGTGAAGCCGATGTGCCAGACTTTATATGCTTACAATGCCGTCTTGCTTGGCGAGGCCTCGCTGATGGTGTAATGTCCAAACTATTCCGGGGAGTTGCCATATAGGGCCCAGTAGGAGGTTGATAAACGTGAGCGTGGCTCGACAAATTTGGGTGACACGGTGAATGAAAGATCTGAATCACTTGTTTGGAACACCTTCATCTAGAGGCGAGGAATGGAAGACATGACCTTGGCCAACAAACGAAGGACGAGACGAGCTTCGACGGCGGACAACAAAGAGCGACAGGTGGTTCCAGCCGGGCTTAAAACCACCATGGCCGCGTCGCTCGACTTGCCTAATTCTACGGTGGGGGGAGGGGGGGAGATGGTGTGTTTCCAGTAAAACATAAAGCGCTGGCAAAACCACGAGACCGAGGGTGCCAGAACTGCCAGCAGGCCAAGGGCCTAGGGGCTGCATTCGAAGCACGTAACAATACGGCGCGGCGGCATTGCTGTTTGCTGCGACTGTCGTAGGGGCAATTCGACTTGGTACATGGCAGCTGTAAGGACCCTCAGGTCTCCAAACAGGTGCAGACATCTCAGACACAGAGTCCCACGGAGATGGCATCCCCTCGCCTCTGTCTTGGTAAGTCCCAAGGTCCCAAGGGCCACATCGATGATGCGGGTGACAAGCGCATCGAGGGTAGCCGAGAATGAAGAACCAAGTAGCTGGACAAGGTGTGAGGGCTCAAGCGGATGGTTGCTAGGCGGTAAAGAGGAGGGCAACTTGTTTAGCAGTCCGATCTGTGGCACCTCGTCTCGCCTTTGTCCGACAAAATACTGTCATGGGCGCGGAGACATGGAGACTGAACAAGAATTTTTTGACTCCCATGTTGGCATGCGGTCTTCCTGTTCCATGGATGACCAAAGGGACCCAAGCCAAGCAAAGTGGCATTTGTTAATTGCCGATATCCAAGGGACTTGGCTCTGGCACGAAGGCGAGCGGCGGGCCAGATGTGTGGTCAGCCCAGCCAAGAAATGATCTGAGACATATTAAGACAGGAAGGAAGATAAACGACCAAGATAGGGCACGGCCGACTGATGACTGGACAGAAGGAAGGTCTTCACTTGGCAGCGGATTGCGAAAATGTGCTTCCTGCTCTGCACTCATGTTAGATACTCTGTACGCTATCACAAGGACGGTAACTTCCCGTGGCCGACGAGCTGACAAGTACCGTTCAGGGCGGAACCGTGGAAAGCTGGTCGGGATGGAATTTAAGTTACCATGACTTGTCATGGTGGAGAGGCACCAGAGAGGCCAGTAGGAAGAGGTTCGATAGCACCAGGATGTGATGAAGTCGCATCCTAGGCCCCTCGAGGCCGCTGGATCATACGCAGCAGGCCAATACAGAAGGTTCGTGTTCGCGAGCAGTGAGACAAGCGGGGGAGGTAGAAATTAGGCTGGTCCACGGGCTTCGACGGGATGTATGATGCTGGAGTCGAGACGATGCTTTCTAACCTTGTACAACGCGCGGAGGAGGATGGATGGTCTGGACGCGCCTCTGTGACGTTGCGGTTTAGCGGAAAGAAAAAGGGGGAAATAAGTTTGGTCACGTTGCCGACTGCGGAGTGACCTTGGGGTGGCCGCAGATCGGCAGTGTGCTCAAGTTCCCAGCTAGGTATCTACGTACCGATGAAAGGGTCGAGTGGCCAGTAGCTCTTTCCATGTCATCAATTTCCAAGCTTCTCTTTGTTTGCTCTGCAAAGGGCAATGCGATGTCGCGGCTCTCGTGCCGCAGTGGCGGGAAGGTGCGAGTGACTTATGAACCTGCCAGGCTGCGACGTCACGTCACCAGGTACGCGCCTAGCCATGCATTTGACGTACGATTCGATGTACCGGACCCTTTGACCCCTGTCTCCGAGGCTGCTCCCGGTGCCTGGCGTCGGCCCTTCACTTGCAGCTCAGACTGGACCCACCCGATCAGATTGCATCGCATCGCATCGCATCACATCAGGGACGTCGTCGACTTGCCGTCCACAAAGTCATCCCGGTTCCCTCGATCTGGCCTCGTTGCCCGTTTTCCTGATGACCTCTACTGCTGGTTCGGTTCGTGAGCCAGGGTCGACGACAAAGAACCTCCATCTCAAGGTGCGTGTCCGGGTGTGACGGCAACTCGACCCGAGTCCCCTGGAGCAAATCTGGTCAATCCTGATCCTGGCGTCATGAGGCCGACTCTCTTGCCAAAATTCGCGAACCATCGCCACATTCTACGGATTTTGCGCTCCAGGGAGAGACGCTACTCCGCAAAGGTTATAGACGAGTCCCAACCGACCATCAAAACAGCGGCGGACCTCAGGACCTGGCACCCCGAGACCAATGTTCCGGATGTCCATCTGTGCGGATGGGTACGCTCTGTCCGCAAGAGCTCAGGCGTCCGTTTTGTTGATGTCACGGATGGGTCGTCAATGCGCCCAGTTCAGGCTGTTGTAGACAAGGCATTGGCAGCAGAGTAAGTTGCCCTACAGCCAGTTCTTTGTACGCTCAACCAAGCTAACCGTTTCGACAAAGCATACGACCTGGTTCTGCTGTTCGTTTGAAGGGACGGTGGCACAATGAAGCCGGTATGAGGCCACCCAGCACAGAAGCATCTGCTGTCTCAGATACCTGCTCTAAGCACACTCAGCTTGTACTTGGAACAGATGGAATGGAGAGAGGCGCCGAGAGAGCCCCAATGATTCAAGAGCTTCATGTCAAGGAGGTGGAAGTCCTCGGTGTATCTGATCCCCAAGTGAGTCGGTTCCAGCTGATATTGATCGCCGTCAAAGTAGCACACTGACCTTTTGTCTGCCAAGACTTATCCAATCCAGAACAAATATCAGACCCCAGAGACCTTGCGCTACATTTCGCATCTACGGTCTCGAACGCCACTCAATTCCACGCTTCTTCGCCTAAGATCTGATGCTACCTTCATACTCACTCAGTTCTTTTTCAACGAAAAATTCCAGCAGACACACCCTCCCATCATCACCTCATCTGACTGTGAAGGCGCTGGCGAAGCCTTCATCGTCAAGACTGGCTCAAGGGCGGAGTTTTTCAGGGATCCCAAATATCTAACCGTCTCAGCCCAACTTCACCTTGAGGCTCTGGCACAGTCTCTTGGGAACGTGTGGACACTCTCTCCTACGTTTAGAGCGGAGCAAAGTGACACGTCCCGTCATTTGAGCGAGTTTTATATGCTCGAAGCCGAGATGAGCTTTGTCAACGATATGAGCGAGGTCATGGATCTCGTTCAAAAGATGCTGAAGTATCTTGCACAAGGCTTAAAAGGACTACGGGCTGCAAACGAACTTGCACAGAATAGACTGGACTCTCGAGACCCCGCCGAAAGGCTTGCCTTTGCGGATTTGGTCGAGCAGGAGGAACTGGACCGTCGGTGGACCGGCTTGCTCTCTCCTAGTCAGTGGCCCAGAATACCCTACAGCGAAGCCATTGAGAGGCTTCAATCTGTTGCCAACATGTTCGAACACAAACCCGTTTGGGGCAGTGGCCTTCATTCGGAGCACGAAAGATATCTAGCCAAGGAGATGGGGCTTGACAAGGCGAACAATGCCTACCTCCCAATCTTTATTACCCAATATCCCCGTGATATCAAGGCCTTTTACATGCTTCGCTCGGCATCGCCGCCGGCACAAGGCGATACCGTTGACTGCTTCGATCTCTTGGTACCGAGTCTTGGAGAGTTGGCTGGAGGTTCAATGCGCGAGCATCGCTTATTCGAGCTTGAGGAGAACATGAAGTTACACGGATTAGAGGTGCCCGGTAAGAGGCAGGACACGAGCAGCGGCCTGGGTTGGTACCTAGACCTGAGGCGCTGGGGATGTCCTCCGCATGGAGGATTTGGCCTAGGCTTCGATCGCTTGCTCAGCTACTTGACGGGCGTAGCAAACGTTCGTGACGTGGTCCCATTTCCACGTCATTACCAGCGATGCGACTGCTAGGGCAACAATTCGCATGCTCAAAATGCCAGCGAAATACCCGTTGGCATCTTTCCCAGGCGAGGCACACGGACCGAAGAGTCTCGGCGCATCTCCGGGTTCGCGTCAAGTGTGCCGTGGTGCGTTCGGCAACGAAAGTGCCATGACGGGGGCGACTCACTAAGCTTAACAGCGTGTATCACAATGTTTTGTTTGCGACGCGGCTACAACACGAGGCGAGCAGGTGTCGGTGCGGTGACACGACAGGGGACAACACGGGATCAGTGGCATGACTTTTGATGGAGAGCACGGCGGTCCTTTCGCCCGTCACACGAGACAGCAGACATCTGTCCCGGAGACGGGGGAAGTCGGCTCGGATTTCGAAGCGAAGTGGCAATCTCGGTTATCACTGTTGAGCCGCAGAACGAGCTTCCAGGACGCCGAACGCCGCCATATCATCGGTACTGTTTGTTTTCGGAATGCCCAATAACTGTATAAAGGAAAAAACCAGACCAGGAACGTGGACCGGGGGGGAAAGTGGTGTTCAAATGGTCGCCTCGAACATCGCCGTCGCCAGCAAGAACTCTCCAGCACCTTGATTTTGAAGTCTATCTGTACACTAGTCGAAGAGACGAAGAGACCCTAGACCCTATACTCAGCTTGAACATGGATAACATACGGTGCAGATCAACGCGGAACAGACACGTCTGTATGTTTTGTCTTCGCATTTACAAAACAGTCACTGCCGTGAGACGAGGCAAGCCTCTTTCTTGTAACCTCCTCTTGTCCTTAAAACTCAACACTCGCGCCAAGCAGCACCTTGATCGCACGTCTCATTCCCAGCGCGTCAAAACCCGCCACGAGTCAACCGGACCGAGTCATCTCGCAGCCTTTCAGAGCACGCCGCTGCTGAAATGAGCCGAAATCTTTGTCCTTTTCCCCATCGGCCAGCTCACAAAAACCGCGCCGCCTCGTCGCCGGGCAGGCAGCCAAACTACCATCCTCATCGTCCACTTCGCCCTCTTTTTCTTCCTCCTCCTCCTCCTCCTCCTCTTCCTCTTCATCCTCCTCACCTTAGCCTCATCGCCGCCATCGCCATGGCCCGCAACGCCCCTCGGGGCTGGCAACCACACCAACACACACGGACGCGACGGGCCAGAGAGGCCAGTGAAGCCATCGCGATGGCCGTTCAACCCGCAGCGGGCCTAAGAGAACACCAGTCGAGAGTGATAGGCGCTCTCCTGGGCGTCCACGCGGGCGACTCCCTCGGCGCCAGCGTCGAGTTCCAGTCGCACGCGCAGATACGCAGACGCTACCCCAACGGCCTGGCCGACATCATCGGCGGCGGACACTTGTCGTGGCCCGCGGGCCACGCCACCGCCGACACCGACATGACGCGCGGCGTGCTGCTCGCGTACCGCGCCGCCCGACGCAACCCCCGCCAGGACGTCGCCGTGCTGGCTGGAAACAACTTCCTCGCCTGGTACAGGGGCGACTGGCCGGGCAGGAGACCCGGCTCGCAGCCCGTGGACATGGGAGGCGCGACGAGGAAAGGCCTGGACACATTCGCCGTGACGCGGGATCCCGAGCGCAGCGGCGCAGGCAGCGGGAGCGCCGGCAACGGCAGTCTGATGCGGTGCCTGCCCACGGGGCTGTTCCAACAGGACCCGAAACTCCTGGTGAGTGAGAGCATGCGCATCAGCAGGATCACGCACGACGACGCGAGGTGCACCGTCTCGTGCGCCGTGTACAATCGCATCGCGGCCGCCTTGGTGCGAGGCACGGACCCCGATCGCGCCGTCGACCTCGGGCTCGCCATGGCGGCCGGGCTCGAGGGCCCCAAACAGCGCGGAGGCGTCTTTGAGGCCGTCGAGCTGGGCACGCGGTTGAGCGTCGAGCGCATGGCGAGCGAGGGCCCCGACCCGACCGAGTTGAGGGGGAGATGTGGCGGCTCCGTGCTGGAGACGCTGGCCGTGGCTGTTGCCGCCGTCCTCGACAGGAGGCGCCTGGAGGACGTCCTGGTGGACGTCGTGAGGATCGGGAGCGACGCGGACACGAACGCCGCCGTGGCCGGGGGCTTGCTGGGTGCGAGGGATGGCGCTGCCGCTATTCCCGCGAGGTGGAGGGCGCTGCTGCAGTTTGGCGGCGAGTTTGCTAGGATTGCGACCGAGTTGACGTAGGCCCGAGAAGGGGTGGCTCGTTTGGAACCCTTCTTGATCGGGTCTGCCTGCCGTTTCTTCAACTTTGCATTTTCGACCGGTTGGGGCTCGGGAATGCCCATCGCCTTTGGCTGGCGCGTCTGGCACGAGCAAAGCGCTTCACGACGTGTCGCGAGCACATGACGAGAAGGATTTTGGAACCAGCCTGCAATTGCAAGTTCCATCACTCTACCACCCTGGACTGAGCGAAAGGTGGGAAGAAAAGAAAGCCAAACTAAACCCCTAAACCCAAAAAAAAAACCGCCAGACACACATCACAAACTCAGTGAACAACCATACGTTGAGAAGTTTTTTTTTTTAAAAAAGATAAAAGAAGAATAAACTAGGCGCATGCCGCAAAAAGTCTACCTTGCAGCGTGTTTCATTAATCCCTCTTCCAAAAAGTACATGGGTTCGATACACCCGACAAAATCAGCAACATGTTGGTGTTGAAGAGGCACAGAGACACAGAGACGGAGCGAGAAATGGGATCAAGACAAGAAAAGTACTACCAGCCAAAAATGTCGGCCAGTCAGTCTAGGCTGACAAAATAGTTCAACAGGGTCGAGTCAGACGGTCAGATTGATACGGATAGATAGATGTGTGAACAACCTTTCATCCTCTTCAACATAGTAACCAACTACGGATCATGCTACACTAACCAGTATCACCGGTTTAGAGGTGTACGTCTAGACAGACAACCGTGCCTTGTCTCGCTTGTCTTGATACCGTGTCACCACGGCCAGGGACCTCCGCAAGATATCGGGCGCACAGGCATAGGAGTTGCGAGTTACGGAGTACACCGTCAACACTGAGCTGAGCAGCCGGTCATTGATGTGAGGCCCGTTCGTTTGCGACTCGTTTGCAACTGGGCTCGATGCAAATGCATCCCCGGCCGGGGAGGGCAAGGAAGGGGGAGTCAGCCAGTGTCCGGGCCGACTGCATGCAGCCCAAAACGCAAGGACCTGGGCGTGCCGACGAAAACAAAGTCGACTCGCGGCGACGACGAGCAGTTCCGGAGGACGTCCCATCAATCCCGGAGCGCTGCCGCCTTGTCGGCTGCAAGGCCTCGCTCGAGCTTCGTCGGCTGCCCGTGGCCCCCATGCCCATCCATCGGGCTTGCCTGGCCATTTGCCTGCCTTGCCATGTGCCCAGGCATGTAAGGATTGACGGACGGGCGGCCGGATGTTGGGTAGGTCCGTATGGTGAGGAGCTTGCAAGCATGAAGATTGATGAGGCAGAGGAAGCCAAGCCAGCTCGTCACCGTCACCGACTCACCGCTTGCGACATGCGAGCTCCCGTGTTTGGTAGGACTTGGTGTTCCCATGTGCCGATACAACTACGTGGCGACTAACGACGGAGTACGTAGCAGTGCTTTGTGTGTTTGGACTTTGTCATGCCAATTGCTGCATATTCGGCCATGTATCGCGTCTCGGCACGTTGCTGGCGTCGGCTGCCTGGTGGGCAGATTGACTCTGCCGCTCCTAGACGTATGAATCAGGTTGAGAAACCACACCACACGCCCATCGCGTCAACCCTCAAGGACCGGCCCTTTGCACACCGCGATTCTTCGGAGCGACAGACGACGCGTTGCATAGCCGGGACACCAGGCGCCTCGCATCTCGTTCTGTCGGGCGTCCAGATTGTGACCCGAATGAAAGCGCAGGAGTCTGCATGATTTGCGAGCCGAGTCGCTAGGACCGACCGATTTTGCGTCCCCGATATCTGGACGACTGGTAGAGTTTTGTTCTTCACAGCACCAAAGTCCATGACGCGAGGCAACGTTTTCGTGACGAGGAGCGTCGCCATGGTGCTGTGGGACGACTAGTCACCATAGCACATTACAGCCCCTGGGTTGGTAAACCTTACCTATACATTGAGCGTGATTCTTTGTCCAGCTTGTTTGCTCAGCGTTGGCACTCGGCTTAAGGTTTGGTCGTCGGCTTCTAGGTTTATGCAATGTCCATGAAAGTGAAACGCCATGCACGAGCCGTGGCTGCTTTGGGTAAATTGCCCAGGAGAAAAGGGAAAAAAAGCTACCAAAAAACTCTATAGAGTCGATGCTGTCCCTGCGTCATGGGTCACACAGCACGTATGAGGCTGCTTGCTGGTTTCACATGGGCTCGTTGCCGAGTAATACGTTGCCCTGTTGAACAAGACACGGGAGTCTTTTGTTTGTCAAAGGGCGAGCGAGCGAGCGAGAGAGAGACACGCTACGCTCTCTTGGTTTGCCTTTGTGCCGGGATTTGTGACATTCACTTTGACACATGCATCTGTGCATGTTTGTGTAGTGTTCGGCAATTGGCCTTGTGCGTGCCGCCTGCATGTTTCACTTACTGGTGGTTGTCTCGCAATCAACAGAGCACTGCGGAATTCCATCGTGTACTCGGTACCCAGCACTGGTCCTAACATACGATTACTGTGTTACCTCGACTGGAGATTTTCTGCAGATTAAGCATAAATGTTTTGACCGTGAGACCTTGGTACTATGCGTCAAGCGATTCATCCGCAAGATGGGGAGCGAGGAGGGCTCCGTCGATGTGCCGCCTGGCTGGCGTATCAAGCAAAGGGTGGTGAAACAAGCTGAGCAGTGAGCACTATTGATCGACATGGCAAAATAGCAGCATCTCCTGGGATGGTGAGGCCGGTGAACGAGGGCCATGCCATCATGCCCCGTGGCTCTGCGCCTCCAAGGCTGCTTGCCGCTCTTCAAGTCACTGGTGGTCTGTCTAGTCACGGCGCATCGACGAGTCCACGTCGAGCTCGCGCGTGTCTCGCCTCGTACCTTTTTAAGAGTCACAATAAGCATATCTCGCGGGCGTGAGGGCGCAAGGGTCCGGCGCCATCCAAGCGCATGGGAGCAGCAGGGAGCACCCCTTCTGGGTTCTGGACTCACCTGTGGCGCCGCTGGTCTTGGGGGTCGGTCTTGTGGTGTTTTGGGAGTCCAGCTAAGCATGGCCAATCTGGGGATGACCAGGGCTGAGGCTATTGGCCACCAGCCGTCCACGACGGATGAGTCGGCAACGGTTGGCTCGGACCATTCTCTTTTCGAGCGCTTCCTCACGGGGGATGGAGGGGGTTTCGGCGTGTGTGATCGACGACGTCGCCCTCGCCGACGATCTGGTGCGCACGTCGTTGCGCACACAACTTGTCCCTCGAGTCCCGCAAGTCTCTCGACGTGACTCGACGCTGTGCAGCCTGCAGGCGGGAGGTAGCAGTCGGCTTCAGAACCCAGAAAGTCAAAAAGGCCAATCTGTCCTTTTTTGCTTGCGGCTGTTTGTGGACGGAACCAAAAACAACAATAAAACAAGAAACAAGGCCGTCGTCAGTGCGAAACGCAAATCCAACGGAAAAAAGTGGGTTGGCGCTGACCTGGCTTGGTTCGTGACAATATTTTGGGTTTTGGCCGCTCTGGCCGCAGAGGAAATTACGTACGTCTTGACAACCCAACCCCGGTGGTGTTGGAGAAAAAGAAAAGAGGAATAAAAAAAGTTTAAAATACAAAAACAACAAAAATCATTGGCCACGGACTCGCTCACTCTGTCTGTAACTCTTTACTCGGTACAATCCTGCGCCATGGATAATCGCGCAGAGAGCAACGGGTCTGTAAGCACTGACAGACAGACCGTGTGCTCCGCCACGTTCGATGAGATACAACGGCAACGGACATGGAACAAACGGCACAAACCGCAAACAGACCGCGTCGCACGAGACGTCTATTATCACGACGACCGCCGCCGCCGCCGCTGCCAAGGGAGAAAAAAAAAAAAAAAAAAAAACCTTCGGGAAAAAAGCTTGTGTCCG